>NC_090449.1:251241610-251544640 GCF_031143425.1 Pleurodeles waltl | reverse complement strand
GAAGGGAAAAACTAAAAAGCGTCACAAAGAGAGAAAGTAGAAAGCTGCAGGCGTGAGCTGAAGGGACAGGGAGTGGCTTTATATGGATTGAAGAGGCCCGAGATGGCTTCGGGATTACGCTATACTGCTCGCACCAGAATCAATGCTGGTGTTGGCAACTAGAGAATTCAAGAAATCAAGGAAAATGCAAGTAGTCTGCATGTTTACTTGAAATCACCGATTAGGGGCTCAGATATAGCTTTTTTCCCTATCAGTGACTATCCTGCTTGTAGCAAGATGTAGAATAGAACGGTGTGAGCCTCTGCAAGTTTGTATTGGAAGAAATGTATCAGAGAAAAGCCTTTCTTAATTGGCAGACACTGACACTAAATTAACAACCATTACTTTCAACATTTACACTGTTTCTCAAAAAAATCTTGATACAGCTGTAAAGGCACTGCATACATTACATGGGTTTTACCCACACATCAACAGTGTTATATAGTCAGTGCTTTTACTTCGTCAGTTGCCTTTGCTCAGCACTTCACCTGAACCCTAATCAGAACCCTAACATCAATATAACCGTCAAACTTCAAACTTGATTATAATCTTAACTGTAACAGCAAACCACAGCAGCGGCCGCAAATATCAAGGGGAGGGGGAGGGGCTGAAGGGGACGGAGGAAGGGAGAACAAATAATACAATTAAAAAAATACACCTTTCCCGCTGCCGCTGCCGCCGCCGTCTCCTGCCTCCTCGCTTGTCGCTCCTGTCCTGTTGTCCCAGCATTCACTGGGACACCAGCACAGGCTCCCAGGCAATCCTGGCACTCCTTTCATGCTAAACCTAGCATGAAAGTAGCACCAGGATTACTCTCAGCAGCTCGGACTGACGCTCAGACACAACCCTGGGGCCTGTGCAGTTTCTCCAGCCCAGCTGTGAACACAGACGGGCTGGAGAAACCTAAGTGTGCATGTGTGTTTGGCCGGCTGTCCTAGGCTGGCCAAACACACATGCAGACTTAGTACACTGGATTCCTCACCCCACCTCACATGGCCCATCCCTGCCCCTCCCTTCACACGCTGGCTGAGCCAGCATCAGAAAAATAAAATAGTGTTGTTTTATTTTTCTGCTACTGGCTCTTAGCCAGGGGGCGACGCTCTTCCACCATAGTGGAGGAGCCCATAGCCCTAAGCCTAATACTATACTAAACTCTGAACACCAATATCTATCCGTAACATCGTCCTACAACACTAATCAGTGCCTTATTTGAGAAGGTAGTTGCATCGGCACTCATTTTTAGGGACCAGCACTTATTTTTTCTCATCAGACATTGACTGAGACTGGAAGCAAGACATACACAGAATGCAGAAGGAGGAGGAAGAGAAAGACGCAAAAACAGTCAAAAAGGGACACAACAGGAACCAATAAGAATGAGATAAAGGGTCAGGGAATGTCTGGCGGTGGATTAAAGAGGCCTGAGGTGGATCCAAACTCCGTATTTGGCCTGCAGATGTAAAATAGCACCGACTGTGGGCTTCTTAGCAGAGCTTTAGGCACTGGCACTTATTATTTTACAAACTAAGCACTGACTCCAGTGCCAGTACCTAGCCCAACCTTAAATAACAAATAAAATGCACATGATGACAACGGAAATTATGGCATTGCCAATGTTGGGGATGTAAATATAGGTGAAAATGTCAACTTAACTATGTAAACAGCATTCCGAGATATTCTAGGCCAGGGCTACAGGAAATTAGAACCATATACTAACATAAAAACTGCTGTGCTTCTACTGGAGAAACTGCTCCTACTTCTACATTTTTGTGCAATGGTAGATAAGAACCGGTTACTTGGTAAATCCTGCACATACCATTGGATTCGTTTGTTAACAGTGTTTCTGCGGCTACCTCTAAGAAGGTATAATAATTAAGGCTCCTAGGTTTATGTTTTTACTGGTTTGAACAGATAAATACAGACACAAAACCATTTATTTTCCTTCGTGCGTTTTTTTGTGAAAAGGACAAAAACAAGAAATAGGTATTCTTGTTCTGATTGGTGTTTGATGCTTCAATTATGACTGCTATGCCAGTGTCTGGGCAGACTGAAATGAAGGGGACAAGTTGTGCTAATGAGGCAACAGCTGCAGATGTGCGAGTATTTCTACAAAAATGCCAAAATGCTAATGTCATGTGTGACGTATTAAATATGGCTTCGCATTGCACCCAAAACCGATCAGATATATGCAAGTGCAAGTGCACCTGCAATTGGTTAAATAAATGTGCAACATACAAGTTTCAGATTCGTTTGTTCACAAAACACAAAATAAATATATGTAAACATAGATAAAAAGAGCAGAAAGTAAATATGGATACTTACAGATTGAAATATCTAAAAAACGTGAGCCCCAAGAATGTCTGGTGAGGAGCATACTGAAAAGAAAATTAATTTGAAAATAGTGGGATTGTACATCATTACAGATCACTGAATGCAAATATATATTCCTCACTAAAACGTACTTAGACACAAACTCACCATACTGAAAATGAATTTTGAAACACCTTTTGAAACAAGCACAACCCAATACTTGTCACCCTATAGACCCACTGGTTCACCAGTGCTGTATGCTGATACTGTGCAGCACTGGTACAATGATTTTCGCCGATAATACACACAGAACCACAGTGAAATAAAAAGAGCTTCTGCTTCCGCTGGCTCCTTTGTCATTTTCACCAGCACTAAAAAGAATAATCACAGCAGGGAGAGAGAGAGAGAGTTTAGAGGGAGGAATAGAGAGGAGAGAAAGAGCGCTAGAGAATGGATGCATGAGTAGAGATAGAAAGAGATGAGGAAGGGAGCGGGCTGTTTGAACATTTTTGCCACGGCTGCTATAACGTGCCTGTCCTGCCCGAGCCGAACTACCTAAAGGCCCCGAAATAGGGGCATATTTACAAGCTCCTAGCAAAGCCTTGCGCTGCACTTGCATCATTTATTTTATGCTAAGTTGTCGTTAAGGAAGACTTTCTCCCAGGTCGGTTCACAAAGTGGCACAATGCATGCATTGCGACACTTTGTAAACCCTTGTGCCACATTATGCCTGTGCAAGGCATAATGTATGCAAGGGGGGGGCGTTCTGACACAGGGAGGCCCGAAAAAATGGTGTAATGAAATCTACAACGTTTCACTGCACCATTTTTTCCATAATTTTTAACACCTGCTCAGAGCTGGTGTTAAAATGACACACACATTTTAATTAATAGGCCTCCCTGTGCTTTGCTGCACTAGCATCAAAATGTTTTACATTAGTGCAGCAAAGTGCCATAATAGAGTAAAATACTTTGATGCTATTGTCCTAATGACTGCCATGGTGCGCTGTATTGTAAATACAGCACAACCATGGTGTCTTTAGGTGAGGCAGGGGTGACGCAAGAAAAGTGGAGCATCAAGACTGATGTTCCACTTTCTTGTAAATATGCACCTTAGTGTTCCCTTTGAGCCAAACGTACACCTAAATGTAAGCATTTGGTGCACTAGATCTGTTCTGGCTTCCTTTTTGAAGACCAATTCTTGGCAATACCATTTCACTAGAAATAGGATCACACTCCATGGGAAGTGCCACTGGAAATGTGAGGCAGGAGAGGACCAAATTATACACCAGGGTTGACTAAATTATGTGGCAAGAAAATGCAAATTATGCAGCATAATGCGGCACATCTTGTGATAATAATACTCCATTATGTTGTGTTTTTTACACATGGTAACACTGTTGTGGATAACCAAATGGTGGATTATGTGGCAAATATATCAAATCCATCCAGAAAACACTACTGCTGCTGAATCACATAAGTCTAGTGCCCTGCCCGTAGGTAAGCATTTATCAACAACCGTTGGCAAAGCCAACAGTTCTTACCTATACAAGAGCTATGGGCTTTGATAATGTGTTTTTGATATGTTGTACACCGGTGTGGCTGCTGTTCAGCATGACTAAATGTCAGTGGTGTGGAATGTCCTAGAGTGGAGTGGGGGAGTAATGTGTTGTAGACTTGATTTATTGGAGTAGAGTGTTGTAGAGTAGAGTAGGGGGAGTAGAGCATTGTGAGTTTAGTAGAAGGTAGTAGAATTCAGTGGTTCGTGGCAGAGAGTACCATCAAGTGTAGTGTCATAGAGTGCAGTGGAGTGTGGTGGAATATAGTGGAGTGGATTGGGGTAGTGGGGTAGATAGGATTGGAATAGTTTGGGGTGGTCTAGATTCAGGTACAGTGGGTTGGATTGAGTGGGGTGGATTGGACTGGATGGACTAGATGGGTGGATTGGAGGGGGGTGGACTGGATGGGGTGGATTGGAGTGGGGTGGGTTGAAATGGGGTGAGGTGGATTGGACTGAGGTTTCCTGGAGTGGGGTGGATTGGATTGGGGTGGATTGAAGTGGGGTGAATTAGAGTGGGTGGATTAGATTGGTTTGGGGTGGGGGATTAATTTGGACTGATAAGACTGGGGTGGAATCAATTAGAGTAGGTTGGTTTTGAGTAGGGTGAATTAGAGTGACTTGGGGTGGATTAGACGGGACTGGAGGGGGGATGGACTGGACTGGAGTAGGGTGAATTGGAGTGGGATGAATTGTAGTGGGGTGGATTAGTTTGGAGTGAGTGGGGTGGAATGGATTGGAGTGAAGTAGATTGGATTGCAGTGGGGTGGATTGGATTGGATTGGAGTGAGGTGGATTGGACTGGGGAGGATTGGATTGGCCAGGGGTAAACTGATTGGGGTGGGGTGGATTGGACTGAGGTGGATTGTATTGGGGTGATGGGGTTTGGGTAGACTGGATAGGTGAAAGGTAGATTGGATTTGGATGGATTGTGGTGGATTGTATTGGTGTGTGGTGGATTGGATTTGAATGATATGGATTGAATTGGAGTGGGGTGGGGTGGGGTGGATTGGGGTGAAGTGGATTGGATTGAAGTGAGGCCGATTGGAGTGGGTGAATTATTTTGGATTGGAGTAGGGCAAATTGGAGAGTGGCAGACTGTTTTGGATTGGAGTGGGGCAGATTGGAGTGAGGCAGATTGTTTTGGGTTGGAGTGGGCCTGATTCAAGTGAAGCAGATTGTTTTGGATTGGATTGGGGATAGATTGTTTTGGATTAGAGTGGGGCTGATTGGAGTGGGGCAGATTTTTTTTTTAACCTCTTAAGTGCGGGCGTCGGCCACTGGCCGACGCCCACACTACCTCCCTGGTGCGGGTCACGACCAGTGGCCGACACCAGGGAGGGCGTTAATAAATCCTCGGGTGCGTCGCACCCGAGGATTTATTTATTTTTTTGATCCCTGGGAGACACAGAAGCTCTTCCGTGTCTCCCCCCGCCCCCCACCCGCCCCTTTGTGATGTCAGAGCGCCGCGAGGCGCACTGACGTTACTATGTGGATTCCCCCTCGGAGCAGGAAGCGGCCTTGTGGCCGCTTCCTGCTCCGATGGGGAAAACGGCCACAAACGGCCTTCCCCACGTTCGGAAAGGCCTCGTAAGAAAGGGGAGAGTCTCCCCTTTCTAACGAGGCCTTCTGAAAGTGTTTCTTGGCCCCCGATTGCAGCACAGCTGCGATCGGGGGCCAGGAAACATCACTAGACACCAGGGATTTCACTTGGGGGGGTCGGCCCCCTCGGAAAACGGGCCACCCCCCACCCCGGGGGCATATATTGTTATTTTTTTTAAAGGTAGGTGCCCCCTTGCGACCGCTTCCTGCTCCGATGGGGAAAACGGCCACAAACGGGAAGGCCTCGTAAGAAAGGGGAGAGTCTCCCCTTTCTTACGAGGCCTTCTGAAAGTGTTTCCTGGCCCCGATCGCAGCACAGCTGCGATCGGGGGCCAGGAAACACCACTAGACACCAGGGATTTCACTTGGGGGGGTCGGCCCCCTCGGAAAACGGGCCGCCCCCCACCCCGGGGGCATATTTAAAAACAAAAAAAAGGTAGGTGCCCCCTTGCGGCCGCTTCCTGCTCCGATGGGGAAAACGGCCACAAACGGCCTTCCCCACGTTCGGGAAGGCCTCGTAAGAAAGGGGAGAGTCTCCCCTTTCTTATGAGGCCTACTGAAAGTGTTTCCTGGCCCCCGATCGCAGCACAGCTGCGATCGGGGCCCAGGAAACACCACTAGACACCAGGGATTTCACTTGGGGGGGGGTTGGCCCCCTCGGAAAACGGGCCGCCCCCCACCACAGGGCATTTTTTTTTTTTAAATATAGAGATCTATCTATAGATACTTTGTTTATATCTAATTAAACTTAATCGAATTTAACAGGTTTGAATTTCAGTAGTAATGATCATCATTATATTTTATGTTGAAGTTTTATTGTTTAATAACTTTAACCTCTTTTCTCTCCAGAATTGGCAGGAAGTATGTAAAGGTTTATTGGGACTATTTATAGTACATGGACAGAAATATGATGACTAACTCTATCTGAAGATGTATGGTAAACTAAATAAGAAGCAAAAGAGCTATTATATCTCCAGGGAGATACCCACTGCTGGATTACCCACAGATACATGGATCCAAATAAGATGAGTATTTGCATATGAGAGATGATTATCTGTATAAATAATAATTGGTTTACAGTACTGATAAATGATTAAGAATTGATTAATTATTATTATTAAGATATGTGGGTATATGTAATTGAAGGTATATTTGATAAGTTTAATTCACGGTATAAGGTTAAGTAGATAACATGTAGGATTTGTGGGTTTAAGTAAATCATACTAATTCTAGTTACATTGGTTAGTGTAAGATTTCTGTTTTAAGATGGCTGCCATTGTTTTTTGACAGTACATGTAGTCCACTTTTTATGTTTACCATGTTAGTTATAAGGGAAAGGGAAAAGGGTTTTTGAATATCTCTGTGATCAAGGGAGCAGAGTCTCCTGAAACGCGTGGAGGATACAAGTTCTGTCTTTTGCTTTCATGCTTGAATAAAAAACATTGGGATTGTAGCAAGAGTGGCTGCGACATTATCTTCTTTTAAGAAGTATTTTGGATGATTTATAGGGGTTTGTGACCCTGTTGCAGCCTGCCGTGTTGGACGCTGACTTACACGAAATTTGGAAGCATATATATATATATATCACTTTTGTCAATATGTGTGTGGTTTCCCTGGGGGGTGCGATCGGCCCCCAGGAAAACCAGACCCATATATATATATATATATATATATATATATATATATATATATAGATTTGCCACCAATTGTCTTGCAGTTGCAGCTTGCGTCTTCAAAGCAATGCACATACTTCAACTGACGCTTTTCAACTGTAGCTTTTAGGCAGCAATAAAAAAGTCAAGTAAGTATTGTGATTATGTTTCTGCTACAAAAGGGTCAGACTTGTCTAGTGGCAGTTTTATGGCCATAAAGAAGCGCAGAAGGTTTATATGCCTACTGCAAAGAGAAAATCTGTAATTACTCAGATAGCTGAGTACATTAGTAAAGTCAGCCATTACCTGCGCCATAATACAAATGAAATGTATGTGCGGGGTGGAGGGCGGCTATGGAGAGATGAAGGGCACTTTTGCTGGGTGGTAATGAGGGAATCCGAGGAGGAGGGAGTGGGAGCACCAATAATGATTGTTGGACTGGGCGCAGGAGGTGCTAAAGACTGTGACGAATGGTATGTGACAAGGTGTGTTTTTTGAGTGTCTTGAAAGAACGTGCTGATTGAGGGAAGAAGCGCAGGTAAGGTGGCCTCTACTGTTGCACGTATCTCACACACACCATCGATTTTGTGAAAGTCTACGTAGGCTAGTGTTTTAGAGCAACAGTTTAGACAATAGCAGAGATGGCATCTTGATGGATGACTGCTGCCGTCACTCGGGTTATAGAGGACAGCTCTGACATAGGATCAGAGACTGAGACATCAGATACTGAGACAGCATCTGAGGGATAGGACAATGGCGCAGACTCTGGGAGTGATTTTTCAGTCGGAGGAGTCCCATTCGATAAGTCCTCTTCCAGTACATTATGAGGGAGGTGATGAGGACAGCCCTGCTGTCCCTTCGCAAGCAGTCTGTGCAATTGGGTAATAGTGGGTTAGCCCAACCCAGAGAGCAGGTGAATGCGGCGGCAAGCAGAGAGAGAGAGAGAGTGCTCTCTTGGGAGCTCCCCAATTTAGTTCAGCCCCAAATTTCACCGCCCAATCGTATTGTGGAGACATCAAAATTATCTATCGCAAAACAAACTGGTTTTGTAAGGCAGGCACCTGTGTTTTTGGTCCTGGGATCGGCGGCCTTATAGAGAAACACACTAAACCCAAACATTTCTGGAAACTAGACATTCGGGGGAGTCCACAGAGGTGTGATCTGTGTGGATTCCCCAAAGTTTTCTTACCCAGAATACCCTGCAAAGCTGAAATGTTGAATAAAAACTCTATTTTTCTCGCATTTCTGTCACACAAACTACAGGAATATGCTGGGATCCACAAAATTCCTACCACCCAGTGATTCCTCACCTGTCCTGATAAAAACACTACCCCACTTGAGTGCCTACACCTAGTGCCTGCATCAGGAATGGATCACCCCAGGGTCAACAGCTGCCCCATGTGAGGACCAACATTGACCGTTGTGTGATCTATTCCTGTTGCGGGCACCAGGCCTACCCACACAAGTGAGGTACCATTTTTATCGGGAGTCTTGGGGGAATGCTGGGTGGAAGGAAATTTGTGGCTCCTCTCAGATTCCAGAGCTTTCTGTCACCGAAATGAGAGGAAAAAGTGTTTTTTTGGCCAAATTTTGGTGTTTGCAAAGGATTCTGGGTAACAGAACCTGGTCAGAGCCCCACAAGTCACCCCATCTTGGATTCCCCTGGGTTTCTAGTTTTCAAAAATGCGCTGGTTTGCTAGGTTTCCCCAGATGCCGTCTGAGCTACAGGCCAAAATCTACAGGTAGGCACTTTGCAAAAAACAGCTCTGCTTTCTGTCAAAAAATGGGATGTGTCCACGTTGTGTTTTGGGGCATTTCCTGTCACGGGCGCTAGGCCTACCCACACAAGTGAGGTATCATTTTTATCGGAAACTTGGGGGAACGCTGGGTGGAAGGAAATTTGTTGCTCCTCTCAGATTCCAGAACTTTCTGTCATCGAAATATGAGGAAAACGTGTTTTTTTAGCCACATTTTGAGGTTTGCAAAGGATTCTGGGTAACAGAACCTGGTCAGAGCCCCACAAGTCACCCCATCTTGGATTCCTCTAGGTCTCTAGTTTTCAAAAATGCACAGGTTTGGTAGGTTTCCCTAGGTGCCGGCTGAGCTAGAGGCCAAAATCTACAGGTAGGCACTTTGCAAAAAACAGCTCTGTTTTCTGTCAAAAAATGGGATGTGTCCACGTTGTGTTTTGGGGCATTTTCGGTCGCGGGCGCTAGGCCTACCCACACAAGTGAGGTATCATTTTTATCGGGAGACTTGGGGGAACATAGAATAGCAAAACAAGTGTTATTGCCCCTTATCTTTCTCGAAATTTTTCCTTCCAAACATAAGAGAGTGTGTAAAAAAGACGTCTATTTGAGAAATGCCCTGCAATTCACATGCTAGTATGGGCACCCCGGAATTCAGAGATGTGCAAATAACCACTGCTCCTCAAAACCTTATCTTGAGCCCATTTTGGAAATGCAAAGGTTTTCTTGATACCTATTTTTCACTCTTCATATTTCAGCAAATGAATTGCTGTATACCCAGTATAGAATGAAAACCAACTGCAGGGTGCAGCTCATTTATTGCCTCTGGGTACCTAGGGTTCTTGATGAACCTACAAGCCCTATATATCCCCACAACCAAAAGAGTCCAGCAGACATAACGGTATATTGCTTTCAAAAATCTGACATCGCAGGAAAAAGTTACAGAGTAAAACATAAAGAAAAATGGCTGTTGTTTTCAGCTCAATTTCAATTATTTTTTTTATTTCAGCTGTTATTTTCTGTAGGAAAACCTTGTAGGATCTACACAAATGACCCCTTGCTGAATTCAGAATGTTGTTTAGTTTTCAGAAGTGTTTAGCTTTCCAGGATCCAGCATTGGTTTCACACCCATTCCTGTCACTAACTGGAAGGAGGCTGAAAGTACCAAAAATAGTAAAAATGGGGAATGTCCCAGTAAAATGCCAAATTTGTGTTGAAAAATGTGGTTTTCTGATTCAAGTCTGCCCGTTCCTGAAAGGTGGGAAGATGGTGATTTTAGAACCAGAAACCCTTTGTTAATACGATTTTCAGGGAAAAAACCACAAGCCTTCTTCGGCAGCCCTTTTTTCCAATTGTTTTGGAAAAAACAAAATTTTCACTGTATTTTGGCTAATTTCTTGGTCTCCTCCAGGGGAAACCACAAAACTCTGGGTACCATTAGAATCCCTAGGATGTTGGAAAAAAAGGAAGCAAATTTGGCATGGATAGCTTATGTGGACAAAAAGTTATGAAGGCCTAAGCGCGAACTACCCCAAATAGCCAAAAAAGGGCTCAGCACTGAGGGGGGGGGGGAGGGGGGACGAACGGCCCAGCAGCTAAGGGGTTAATGGAGTGGAGAAGATTGGGGTGGGGCAGATTGTTTTGAATTGGAGTAGGGCAGATTAGAGTGAGCAGATTGTTTTGGATTAGAGTGGGGCAAATTGGATTGGGCAGACTACAGTGTGGCAGATTAGAGTGGGGCATATTGTTTTGGATATGAGTGGGGTGCATTGGAGTGTGGCTAATTGTTTTGGATTGGAAGGAGCAGATTGGATTGGATTGGAGTGAGGATGATTGTTTTGGATTGGACTGGGGCGGATTGTTTTGGATTGGAGCGGGGCAGATTGGCATGAGTTGATTGTTTTAGATTGGAGTGGGGCAAATTGAAGTGGGGCAGATTGTTTTGTATTGGAGTGGGGCAGATTGGAGTGGGGCACATTTTTATGGATTGGAGTGGGGCAGATTGGAGTGAGGCAAATTGTTCTAGATTGGAGTGGATCTGATTGTTTTGGATTGGAGTGGGGAAGAGTGTTTCGGATTGAAGTGGGGCAGATTATTTTGGATTGGAGTGGGGCAGATTGCAGTGGGGCAAATTGTTTTAGATTGGGTGGGGAGGATTGGAGTGGGGCAGATTGTTTTGGATTGCAGTGAGGCAGATTGTTTTGGAGTGGGCCAAATTTGAGTGCGAAGATTAGAGTGGAGCAGATTATTTTGGATTCGTGTTGGGCAGATTGTTTTGGATTGGAGTGGGGCAGATTGTAGTGCGGCAGATTGGAGTGTGTTGGGTTGGGAGGATTGGAGTATGGTGGATTAGTGTGGATTGGAATGAGGTGAGTGGTTTGGATTGGAGTGCTGTTGATTGGATTGGATTGGATTGGATTGGATTGGATTGGATTGGTGTGGGGTGGATTGGTTTGAGTGGGGTGGATTGGTGTAGGGTGAGGTGGGGTGGATTGGATTGGCGTGGATTTGAGTGGGGCAGATTGGAGTGGGATGGATTGGAGTGTACTGCACGATTATGTGTTAAAGCATCATTTCAGAAATTACACATAAAAAAGAAACAATGTTGCATTGCAAAATATTAGAAAATAACTCTCATCTTTTGAGAACAGCGCCCATGAGTAAAAACAAAAGAAAACATGAGTGCAATGTGAGAAAAGAAGACTTTGCAAAATAAAAGACAGCTAACTATAGAAATTAAAACTTTGCAATTTTGGGAGTTCTGCTGGGGCACGTTTTTGCTGGTCACACGCCTTCTGTTTACATGGCACTAAAAGTTAAAAATAACAAAATAGTACCTCAATCATGTTGAGAGCAACAGACGGGCACTGATTAAGTTGAATCAGTCACTGCTTGATCTATGCTCCACTGAGAGGAATGGAAATGATGCTAGTCCTACAGTGACCAATTATGAAACTGTAAAGAAGAATGCCATGCAAGTCAAAAAATGGTAAGCGACAGGAGGGCTCCAAACCTTTATTGTTAACAACAGAGTCTCGCAAGCGAGAACATTCACTAGCACATGCTCTTGCAGGTTCGACCCTAAAAAGGAAGGTTCTTTCAAATTGAAACCCCAACATATAAAAGTCATCAGAATGAACAGCTGGCAGACAAATGTTGACACTATATCACCCTTCGCATAGATGATGCCTGCATCCAGAAATCTGAGAATGGTCAAGGCTTGGTCTGTCGAACCACATTTTACACTGCAGAGATCCACATCTACAAATAACTACAAGTAATGTGTGTGTGCGACATCGCTAAAGTGCTGAACTATGAAGGTGAAGGCCGTACTTCCAAGCACTCCTAAAAGAGCAGTGCACCATTTCGACCGTCGCCTTCGTACATCAGCACGTATTGTTCAGAAACACGTCCAAAAAGGACAAAATATGAATGTCACAAACTTACAGATCTGACATCTGTCGTCCATTGTGTAATCGTTATATCCGATGCTTACAAGTGATTTAAAAGACTATTAAAAACAAGCATGTGCAATGCAGTGGGTCTCACATTTGCTCGAGTTAGAGCTATTAGTATTGTAAACTCCTAACCAAACTTTTCTTGTCACATAAATTGAAAATGAAAACAATTTCACATAAGGGAGCCGATTCAAAGCACCATGGCATCAGGGTAAAGCAGCACCAAAAAGGAAAAAGAAGTTTGCTTGCAGTCAAACATATCGGCAAAAGTGCAATTAGCCATGTAACAGGGGCCATGTCCAAGGCGGTAACTAACCGTCCCAAGGAGGGACAAACGTAAAGCATTTACCAATGAAAACAAAGGATTTTTGAAGGGCAGGCCCATGAACAAGTGACAGTGATGGGCGTGCGGTGGTTAAAATCCCAGTTACCTAACCTAGCAACCCGTTGGAAAAGCAGCGCTTGAGCGCTGCTATGATCGACCTAAAAAATATAAAAAACAAAGGAGGTCCTGGTGACTGTGTAATACGAAAGTACGGTAAACGGAGGTGGCAGTGAGAGGAGTGGGGGGTCGTCCTTGACGAAGGAGCCAAAAGATGTCGAATGTAATATCAGGTGCCAGGGGAAACCCAAGTACTAGGCAAACATGTGTATATGAGGTTGTGTGTGTGCATGTTTTGTGTCTAGGTGTGCTTTGTGGGCACAATCATAATTGTTTCTGCGTATGTGTAGTGTGTATGCATGTTTATTTACATGAATCACATCTGTCCGCAGTGAGTGCCTCCATCCGCGCGCGGAGCGCTGCTGGTGGTGTCTCGGCGCTAGCGGAAGAGGAGACGCATTGCTGAACTGCTGCCATCACCCGGCCTGTCATCCCCTCTGCGCTGAAATCTTTGACAAGTTTCTGTCACTATCAGAGAGGAACATCCAACATTTTGTACCCAACAGCCCTTCACCCTTCAGAACTGATACCGTGGGCACATTATGTTCGAGTTATTAAATTAGCGGCTGTGAACTGCCTGCCTCAGCAAGGTCCATGACGCAGACATGACAGCCCCTCACAAAATCAGGCCTTCCTAATTAAGTCCTATCACTGCCTGTCGCCGTCTGCACCAGAGCAGTGAGACGGGTCACTCGCATCACTCTGTAACCAGAGGCGTTGCTTCATTGGGGGCAGGGGCTTAGGAGGCAATACATTTCTGGGGGGGACAGGGACAGCCTTGGTGACTTTCAATCAACCCTATACAAATCGCTCGTTGTTTACGAACTGCAGGCTCCGATAAATATACACAATCATATATATTGGAAGTGAAATGGGGAGAAAGGAAGGCATGTTTTCACAGTCTGAAAGTATCTTTTATTGTTATTTACATTCACAAAGTAATTAGCTCAAATATGAAAATAACATGTTGATTAACCTTGCATCTTCATGCAGCAAGCAAATCAAGGTAGGAGGGTAATTAGGAAGAACATACCCTTTGCGCCCCACACCCATCATGCCCTTCGCCTCATGCCAATTGGAACCGCACTGGAGAGATCAAAAGCGATTAGGTACAATAGTTGTAAACTGTGCTCGGAAACCATAGTTCTAATAACACTTCTACTCCTGTGTGTGATCTTAGGAAGCTCAGCTCCACATCAGTCATAACTAGGAGCATTTCAACTGAAGAAGCTCTTGGAGTTACAGGCTATATAACATGGATTCTCTAATCTTTGTATAAACTGCAGTCACTAATTTCTTTAGAAACAGCTGTTTGTGATGCACCAATTCACAGCGTGTAAAGAAAAGACATTCACTGATTGTAAAGAAAAGACATCAGAAAATGACTATGATAGGGTTATTACAGTGAGTTCTGACATTACAATGCCTTCTGCCAGAGCTAGCAGCCAAGGTAAAAGGCAGATCAGGTCACAGAGCATAATTAATGCAGCTGTTTAAACCAGAAAATGGACTGTTGCTTTTCTTTCTTCTGCTCTACTTTAATAGCTTGGAATGACAGAAGCTATGCACTAAGGTTTTAAGTGGTTTGTGGGAAAGTTGGTGGTGTAAAATACCCCCTGTGTACATAAGGATATTGCAAGTCACTTTAAAGTTCATACCTTATAAACAAGCATTGGCAAAGTCAATAGGTCTCGCCTATGCAAGTTCTATTGCCTTTGCCAATGTGTTTTAGCCACCCTGTACACTAGTGAGACTACTATTCAGCATGGAACGATGAGATCTTTAGATACTGGGAACGCCGTGGTTATATTCGCACCACGGAGTTCTCCTTTTGATTCCTAGACGATATTAGTTGATAGCCCTGATGAAGTCTGTGGGAATACATTCTCATAAGACGAAACACGTGTTGGCTGTGTTTGCTGTATATATTATCAAAATTTAAGGACGATTTTCTTGTATCAAGGTGGACTCTGTATGTCTATAATTAAAGAACATATGAACTCTCTATGGTGTTATTCCACACTGAAGATTTGAATAATTACGCACCTTCATTTGCACGATCATGAGTGCCCTGACAACCTTTTAGTGCAAAGTCAATAGGTCTCGCCTATGCAAGTTCTATTGCCTTTGCCAATGTGTTTTAGCCACCCTGTACACTAGTGAGACTACTATTCAGCATGGCTCCAAGTTAATGGCATAAAGGAGAATGATGTGTCATCGACTGGTGTGGCGTAGTATCATGGAGTAAGTAGAGTGCCCTAGAATGGAGCAGTAAACTTAACTTTAAAGGAACAGGAGTCGCTTGAAAAAAATGCAACACCACTCCCATAAACAATGATATTAAAGTAGTATGCAAATGGAATGTTTTATGCATTTATTCAATCAAAATATAAAAGATCAAATATAGTGGAAAAACATCAACAGGGGAAATCGAGAAATACTGGTATTCGGGCATTACACAAGTTATCTGGATGATCCAATGTCGCCAATTACAAGAAAAATGTAAAAAGTAACCTGTATAGTACAGTGGCTTGGAGGAGGCTGGCCTGGTTTGTAGTGGGCACCTATGGTACTTACACCTTATACAACGTCCAGTTATCCCTTACTAGTGAAACGTAGGCAGTGTCTAGATGCCAGGCTCTCTAGGGGTGGCTGTAGTCAAGTCTTATCTAGGAGACATGCAAAACTCATGCAATGCCACCGTAGTCACACAGTACTCACACACATGAAAGAAAATACTCAGTGTTACAAAAATAAAGGTACTTTATTTTAGTGACACAAATGCCAAAAGTACCATAGAGACTATACTCCCTTAGGAGGTAAGTAATACACCAATTATATACACTAGTATGCAGCAATAGCAATAAAAACAGTTAGAAAACAGTGCAATTAGTGAAAATCACAATGGTTAGAAATGGGCCTAGGGGAAACACGAACTATGTACTAAGAAAGTGGAATGCGAATGTCGGTTTCCCACCTAGGCAAGTGTGGTGTGTAGAGGGGCGCTGGGAGTATTAGAAAACACCAAAGGTAAGTAATAAAACCCACCTCAGAGCCCAGGAAAGCAGGAGTAAATCACAGTAACTTTCCTAGAACACACAAGAACACGAGACAGAAGATAATGCAAGAACCAGAAGATACTTCAAGACACAAAGGGTGGATTCCTGGACCTAAAGACCTGTGGAAGAATGGGACTAAGTCCAAGAAGCACAGAAGAGTCCAGGGAGGACAGGGGCCCCTGCTAACCCGAATCAAGGTGCAAAAGAAGAACCACTGGTGAAGTCAGTACTGCACCCAAGAAGATGGATGCGGGTTCGTGGTTGGTGCAGATGATATCCCACAGCGGATGGATGATTGCAGTCTGGTTTGCATCACTGGATTCCACCAACAAGCCTTGGCACAGGAAAAGCTCATGGTTAGCGGAAAATGGCACTCCCTGGGACCAGGAGGGACCTGGTGGACTCTACCCAGGAGGTGGAGTCAGAGGGGGCTCTCAGCAACTCAGAGAGCCCACAGAGTACCAGCCAGCGCACACAAGAGTCCCCCAGCACGGAGACAAAGGAGTTGCAAAAGGAGGCCCGCGCAGCACAAAAACAAAGGATCCCACACCGCCAGAGAACCACTCAGGAAGCTGTGCATCTCAGGAAGGAGTGCTGGGGGCCGGAGCTACATTGTGCACAAAGAATTTCATAGAAGGATGCCACACGCCTTGGCAACTGAAAAACACGTGGTGCACGGGGTACTGTCTTGCGTGAGAAGGCAAGCTCTTACCTCCACCAAAGTTGGACAGTAGGACGTCAGGACCATCGGGACCACTTCAGTCTACCACCCGTGATGCAGGATCCATGCAACTCGTCAGGAGAGGGGACCCATGCAGATGGTCATCGTTGCAGAGAGGTGCCTGCTGAAGAAGGGGAGTGACTCCTTCACTCCAAGGGAGATTCATTCATTCTTCTGGTGCAGACTGAAGACAGGCTGTTCTCTGGGATGCACAACCCGGAAACAGCTGCAGTTGCTGGCAGGAGCTGAAGTTACAATGTTGCAGAAGTCATCTTTGCTTCGTTGTTGCAGTTTGTGGAGTTCCTGGAGGGTCCAGATGCAGTTTCTTCAGTGAGAAGGTGAAGTAAAGGATGCAGAGGATTCCTGCTGGAGTCTTGCAATCTGAATCTGAAGAACCTCCCAAAGGAGAGACCCTAAATAGCCCTGAAAGGAGGATTGGTCAGCTAAACAGGTAAGCACCTATCAGAGGACGGCTCTGACACCACCTGCTGGCACTGGCCACTCAGATGCTCCCGTAGGTCCCTGCCAACTTGGAATCCAAGATGGCAAAACTCAGGGACCCTCTGGAAGAGCTCTGAGCACCACACCTGGGGTGGTGATGGACAGGGGAGTGGTCACTCCCCTTTCCTTTGTCCAGTTTCGTGCCAGAGCAGGGACTGGGGGTACCTGAACCGGTGTCGACTGGATTATGTAAGGAGGGCACCAAATGTGCCCTTCAAAGCATTTCCAGTGGCCTGGGGAAGGAAGCTACCCCTTTCAAACCTATTTCCAAAGGGAGAGGGTGTAACTCCCCTCCCCCAAAGGAAATCCTTTGTTCTGCCTTCCTGGGCTTGAGCTTCTCAAGCAACAGGAGGGCAGAAACCTGTCTGAGAGGTGGCAGCAGCTGGGGCTGCCTGGAAAACCTCTGAAGGCTGGAATGGCAATACTGGGGGTCCTGTAAGGAGCCCCCAGAGTGCATGAAATCATACAACCAATGCTTCCAAAAGCCTTGGGGTATGATTCCAACATGTTTGATATCAAACATACCTATGTTCGGAGTTACCATTATGTAGCTGGGAATAGGGAGTGACCTATTTCCAGTACACATGTAAAATGTCATCCCCGCACTCCTGAAGTCTGGGAAAATGGTCCTGGAGGTCGTGGGGGCACCTCTGCTAGTGCAGGGGTGCCCTCACACACAGGTACTCTGCACCCTGCCCTCAGGGCTGAAGCGCCTGCTCTAGAGGTGACCTATAAGTGACCCGGTGCAGTGTAATTGGCAGTGAAAGGGTGCATGCACCATTTCACACAGGCTGCAATGGCAGTCCTGCAGAAGACTTTGCATGGACTCCCTATGGGTGGCAAAAGAAATGCTGCAGCCCATGGGGATCTCCTGGAACCCCAATGCTGTGGGTACCCAAGTACAATATAATAGGGACTTATAAGAGGGCACCAGTATGCCAATCTTGGGTGAAATACTGGGTTACCAGTATGCAACAACCATAATTTAAGGGAGAGAGCATAACTACTGGGGTCCTGATTAACAGGATCACAGTAGACTCACTCAAACACACTGGCAAACAGGCCAAATGTGGGGGTAACCAAGCTAGAAAGAGGCTACTTTCCTACAAGGTTAGCATCCACAATAATGATTTACAAGCTTTTAGACACCCACTTTTACATGAATGACTCAAATAGTGAATGAAGAAGTCATTAGCTCATAGTACCTATGCTTATGCCAACTTATGTACAATATCACAAATTCAAGTCAAAGTACTTTGGCCGATGATATTTCGATCCCCTAGAAAAGTATCAGGATCATCCTAAGCCTTCGTTAAGCTTGAGTTAAAAGGGTTACAGAGTGCTTGTAACCAAAAAGGCGAAGATAAATCTGACTCACGTCTCATATGAGTGACAAGGCAATCAATGGAGATCTGAATCTCTAATCAAGCGCCAATGCCATAAAGTAGTAGTAGAGTGGAGTAGTGTCACAGTGTCATAGAGTGTCAGAAAGTGGAGTGGTAGAGTGTCGTAGAGTGCAAAGGCATAAATAAGAGTGAACTGGAGTAGAGTGAAGTAAAGTAACGTGATTTAGCGTAGAGAAAGTTGGGTAGAGTGTTGTTGAGCGTAGTACATTGTTGTATAGTGGAGTGGCATAGAGGGTTGTGCAGTGGCGTTGAGTAGATTATTGTGGATTAAAGTGGCATAGAGTGGTGTGGAGTGGCATAGAGTGGAGTAAAGTGGAATGGAGTGGCGTATAGGGAGTTACAGAGTGGAGAAAGTGTTAGAGTTTAATGGAATAGAGTGTCAGAGTCTAGTATCATGGAATATAATGTCAGAGTGAAGTGTCGTAGAGTGGAGTTGGGTGGTCTAGAGTGAGGTGGCATAGAGTACAGTGGTGCAAAGTAGATTGGTATAGAGTGCGTTGGTTTTGAGTAAAGTGGTGTAGAGTGCATTGACGAAGACTGCACTGGTTTAGCATACATTGTAGTAGCGTAGAGTGGTGAAGAGTCGAGGGGCGCAGAGTGGAGTGGCACAGCATAGATTGCAGTGGTTCAGAGTGATGTGTCATAGAGTGATGCGGTCCATGGTAGAGTGGAGTGGTGCAAGGTAGAGTAGACTGGTGTAGAGTGCAGTGGTGGAGTGCAGTTATGCAGAGTAGAGTGGCATAGAGTGTAGTGGCCTATAGTACATTGGTGTACAGTGCAGTAGAGTGGCATATAGTTGAGCGGTGCAGAGTAGAGTGCCGTGGTGCAGAGTAGAGAGGAGTATAGTTCAGTGGCAGAGTGCAGAGTATAGTGTCATAAAGCGCAGTGGTGTAAAGTAGAGTGGCATAGAATGCATTGGTGTGGAGTGCAGTGATGTAGAGTGATGCAGAGTAGAGAAGTGTGGCTTAGAGTACAGTGGTGCAGAGTAGAATAGAGCTGCATAGAGTGCAGTGGCATAGAGTAGATTGCTGCAGAGTACAGTATAGTGGTGAAGAGTAGATTGTTGCAGAGTGGAGCATAGTGATGTAGAGTGCAGTAGCATAGAGCGGTGCAGAGAAGATTGGAGTGGCGCAGGGTACATTGGAGTGGTGCAGGGTAGATTAGACTGGCATAGAATAGAGTGGAGTTGTGTAGATTGCAGTGTCATAGAGGAGATGATTTCAAAGTAGAGTGAAGTGCCTACAGTGGAGTGGTGTAGAGTAGATTAGAGTGTCGTGGTGCAGAAGAGTGCAGTGGGACAGAGTACAGTGGCATTGAATGCAGTGGTGCAGAGTAGAGTGGCGTGGAGTTCAGTGGCAGAGTGCAATGTTGCAGATTAGAGGGTCGCAGAGTACAGTGGTGTATTGTAGAGTGGCATAGAGTGCAGTCGCCTAGAGTGCTGTGGCGCAGAGTACAGTGGCATTGAAAGCAGTGGAAGAGAGTGCTGTGGTGCAGAGTAGCTTGGCATAGAGTGCAGTGGCATAGAGTGCATTGGTTTTGAGTAAAGTGGTGAAGAGTGCACTGGCAGAGTGCAGGGGTGTAGTGTACAATGGTTAAAGAAGAATAGCATAGATTGCAGTGGCGTAGTGTAGAGTGCTGCAGAGTAGAGTGATGTAGAGTGGAGTTGTACAGCATAGATTGCAGTGGCGTAGAGTAGCACAGAGTGGAGAAAAGTGGTGTAGGGTGCAGTGGCATAGGGTAGATTGTTTCGGAGTACAGTGAAGAAAAGATAGAGAAAAGATAATATACTTCAATATGCTGAAGTATGTAATGATAACAACAACATCAATAATAATGCTAGGCATAACGGCCCAAAATGAAATATCGCTTCTCCCTGTTAGCCATGCTATAATCAAGCCCTTCATTACCTAGATAAAATCTTAGAAAAATGTACCCTTCTAATAGCTAAATTCTGTGAAAAGGTAAAATCTGGGCCCAATCTCGACTTCACTGTTTCACCAACTGGTGTGATCTTAGTCAAATACAAATATTGTGTTTCAGAGTCTCCTTTCTAGCCTGCAGGCACCAGGCTGAGTGTGACTCTGTTTCCACTTTAGATCTTCCTCATTGTCCTGCAGCTCCTCTTAAAGGCCTCCTGCAGTGCTCCTCTTCAAGGCAGCAGGTGATGCAGACAGTAATCATCCAAAACTCTTTTCTCCTCCTCGTGCCCTTTGTTCTTATGAGCACCCTTAATGCCCACAGCTGTAAACAGGACAAACAAAAGGGCAGAGAGCACAGGGGGCCTCCTGACTCACCTTCATTCTCTTCCCATCAGATTGGAGGATGGTCGGTACAGGGCTATTATAAGTAGCGCTTTTGTGCGCTAATGGCCCTTTGAATAATAGATGTAAAAGGGGAAATTGTTTTGTCCCCTTGTCCCCCCCACCTTCGTCCCCCGTGTCCCCCACCCTCCAAAATCTGGGGGGGATATATCCCCCGCGTCCCCCACACTTCCTACGCCCATGATTGGGGGTGGGGTGGATAAGGGGCTGGGGGTGTATGTCTGAGATTTTCCCACAAACACAGCAGCGTGCCCAACTGATTACAATGATGCTGCAACAAACAAGCGGCCGTCCCTCCTCTGACAATATCCAGTGGCGACCAAATAAGCCTTGTTAGTGTCTTCTGGCTTTAGAGACTAGTTGTGTGCTCTGACCTTCAGTATGCAGCCTCCTGCAGACCTGTCTCCCGGCTGCTGGGTGCGGGGATCATTATTATTGGACAACTCAGTAACCTGGGTACATATTCGGAAAACAACGATTCCCTTGGGAGTGGCTTTACGCCTATGCTTCTATGGCAAACCAAAAGCACTACTCATCTGTATATGATTAGACACTATCTAATGTACTGTCAGTCAAATCAACTTTATTCAGGCGCATAAGGACCATAAAAGCACACACAGCAATAAAAAATAAATAAATGCAAATACAGTTAAAAACACATCAAACGTTTTAACCCCTTCGCTGCCAGGCCTTTTCCCCCTCAGGTGCCAGGCCTTTTTTTTGGCTATTTGGAGCAGTTCGCGCTTAGGCCCGCATAACATTTTCTCCACATAAGCTACCCACGCCACATCTGCGCCCTTTTTTCCAACATCCTAGGGATTCTAGAAGTACCCAGAGTTTGTGGGTTCCCCTGGAGGAGACCAAGAAATTAGCCAACATACAGCAAACATTTTGTTTCTTTTGCGAAAAATGAGAAAAAGTGCTGCAGATGAAAGCATGTGTTTTTTCCTTGAATGTGGCATCGACAAAGGGTTTGTTATGCTACAATCACCATCTTCCAAGCTTTCAGGAACAGGCAGACTTGAATCAGAAAACCACATTTTCCACACAATTTTGGCATTTTACTAGGCCATACCCTATTTTAATAATTTTTTGTGGTTTTAGCCTCCTTCCAGTTAGTGACAGAAATGGATGTGAAACCAATGCTGGATCCTTGTCAGCTAAACATTTCTGAAAAGTAGACAAAATCCTTAATTCAGTAAAGGGGCATTTGTGTAGATCCTAAAAGGTTTTCATACAGAAAATAACAGCTGAAATAAAAAAAATATTGAAATTGAGGTGAAAAAAACAGCCATTTCTCTCCACATTTTACTTTGTAACTTTTTTCTGCAATGTAAGATTTTCAAAAGCAATATACCGTTATGTCTGGTGGACTCTTCTGGTTGCTGGGAGATATAACCCTAGGTACCCAGAGCCAATAAAGGAGCTGCACCTTGCAATGGGTTTTCACTGTATACCAGGTATAAAGAAATTCATTTGGTGAAATAAAAAGAGTGAAAAATAGGTATCAGGGAAACCTTTGTATTTCCAAAATGGGCCCTTAGATAAGGTGTTCAGAATCAGTGGTTATTTGCACATCTCTGAATTCCAGAATCCCCATACTAGTATGTGAATTACAGGGCATTTCTCAAACAGTCATCTTTTTTACACACTGTCTTACATTTGGAAGGAAAAAATGTAGAGAAAGACAAGAAGCAATAACACTTGTTCTTCTATTCTCTGTTCCCCCAAGTCTCCCGATATAAATGGTACCTCACTTACCTGGGTAGGCCTAATGCCCGCGACAGGAAAAGCTACATGAACATATCACATTTTTACATGGAAATGTGACATGTTTTTTGGAAAGTGCCTAGCTGTAGATTTTGGCTCAGCCAGCACCTAGGGAAACCTACCATACCTGTGCATTTTTTTAAACTAGACACCTAGGGGAATCCAGGATGGGGTGACCAGGTTCTGTAACCCAGAATCCTTTACAAATCTCAAAATTTGGCAAAAAAACACTTTTTCCTCACATTTCGGTGATAGAAAGTTCTTGAATTTAAGAGGAGACACAAATTTCCTTCCACCCAGCATTCCCCCAAGACTCCCAGTAAAAATTGTACTTCAGTTGTGTGGGTAGGCCTAGTGCCCGGACAGGAAATGCCTCAAAACACAACATGGACAGATCACATTTTCCCAAAGAAAACTGACCTGTTTTTTGCAAAGTGCCTAGCAGTGGATGTTGGCTTCTAGCTCATCTGGCACCTAGGAAAACCTAGCAAACCTGGACATTTCTGAAAACTAGATACCTAGCGAAATTCAGAATGGGATGACCTGCGGGGCTCTCACCAGGTTCTGTTACCCAAAATCCTTTGCAAACCTCAAAATTTGGCAAAACAAAAAACCTTTTCCACACATTTCGGTGATGGAATGTTCTGGAATCTTTGGGGACCCACAAACTCCCTTCTACCCAGCATTCTCCCAGGTCTCCCGATAAAAATGGTACCTCACTTGTGTGGGTAGGCCTAGTACCCGCGACAGGAAATGCCCCAAAATACAACAAGGACACATCAAAATGATCTATTACAAAACTACCTGTTTTTGCAAGGGGGGGCGGTACCTGTGTTTTTGGTCACAGGTACAGCAGTCTTCTTGGGAAACCTACCAAACCCAGACATTTTTGAAAACTAGACACCCGGAGGAGTCCAGGGAGGTGTGGCTTGCGTGGATCCCCCAGCATTTTCTTACCCAATTTCAGAGCTAGCAGCTCATCATTCCGCATGGCACTGCACTGTCCCCTCTCAAGATTGTTTTTACAGACAAGCTCCCTTGGATAGCCTTTCCGGTTAGAATGGATTGTGCCACAAGCAACAGTGTCAACTCTGAACAATTCCTTGAACAACTGCACTCCAGTGTAGAAGTTATCTATGTACAAATGGTGACCTTTGTTAAACAGTTGTCTACCAAGTTCCCACACAGTTTTCTCACTAACTCCAAAAGTGGGCGGACAACCAGGGTGTGTCAATACTAGAATCCCTACCACTGTAGACCCGGAAATTATAAACATATCCTGTGCTACTTTCAGACAGCATATACAATTTAATTTCATACCGTGCCTTCTTGCTAGGAATGTACTGCCTAAAAACCAAACGACCCTTGAACAGGACTAAAGACTCGTCCACAGCTATTTGTTTGCCTGGAACATAGACCTTTGAAAACCGATCTACAAAATGATCAAGGACAGGTCTAATCTTAATAAGACGGTCAGAATCAGGGTGGTCTTGTGGCAAGGGTAAAGCATTATCAACAAAATGCAGCATCCGCAAAAGAAGCTCATACCGGTTACGACTCATTGTTGCAGGAAATATAGCAGTTGCCATCAAGGGACTAGTAGTCCAGTGAAGACAGCGATGGCTTCCTTATCAGCCCCATCAAAAAAGTTAAACCCAAGAACTTTTTCAACTCTTCCAGATTTGTGGGAATCCACCGGCTAGCTCTAGAGTGTGGCCTAAGTCTGGCAGTGTTGTCCCTCAAATACTGCTCCACATACAAATTAGTCTGCTCAACAATCTCTTGCCTGTCAATTTCTTTCAGTTGTTTATGGACGATGTATTTTTGGAAAACGTGTTCTCTACATCCCGTGAGATCAGTAAAGGCAGGCAACTCTGGCTGCTCCATGTTTGGGCCAACCCAGAGGTCAAGTCTTCCAATGGGAAACCTTTAAACTCCAGGCTGCTTCTCTATTGGCACATGAATATCCTCCTCTAAAACAGGCCCTCCATCTGCACTGAGAGTGGTTTCATCATCAGAATCTTGCAATTCCTCCTCTGCCTCAGATGCAGAGTCAGTCTCTCATAATCATGGTCAGAAGACAACTCAAAAAGCATACCAACAACCTGCTGAGCAGTCATCCTATGGCTAGCCATGATCCATCCTACGAAACGTAACTGGACAAATGTACCAACAACAACCAGCACTGTGTAAGATAATTAATAAACAAAGTGTGGCTTTATCACTAAGAGTTATAAAGTCAAAAACTATACCACTCACTTGCCTGAAAAAGCTAGACTCACCGGCAACTACTCCGCACAGCCACAGAAATCATCAATGATATCCTTCTAAAAAAAAATAGAAAAGACAATTACACATACGACAACACAAATATCTTTGTGCACTAATCTAAGGACTATTTCACACACAATCCTGAATTTAGAACACCACTTGCAAAATGTCATTCATGCATGGCAACGATAGTCATTTAGAGTAAATTGTTTTTTGTTACCTAAAACATGTAACTACGCAAACTGCTGGTCAACCCCTGCCAAAGCCGCAAGGAATCACAGCAAAGGAAGCAAACGTTTTGAACTAGAACACAAAGGGGAAATAAAACATTATAATCAAAAATGCAACTACTTTGCTAGTCGACAAACACCCAGCCTCCAAACATTTAGAAATTTCCCCTGGTGCCTTAGTGGCTTCTGTCCCCCTTGGGGGAGATGGGCCTAAAAGAAATAGGCTGATCTGCCCCCAAGGGGGGCAGAAATGGCCTACAGTGCTGTGCCGCTTTGGGGGAGCGACCCTTACCCAAAGGCCGCCCTTCCACAAAAAAAAAAAAAAAAAGAGTAAATAATCCCTCGCGTTCATGTGATTTCTGCCCCGTGGGGGCACATCGGCCTAAAAATAAAATGCCAATCTGCCCCCAAGGGGAACGGGAATGGCGATAAATAATATGCCCCCCTAAGGGGAGTGACCTTTGCCTAAGGGGCCGCTCCCCTGTAATGAAATCGACAAAAAAATAAATCCCTGGTGTCTAGTGCGCATTCCTGCTGCCCGATTGCGGTACAATCCCTCTCCCCCCGGCCGGAGAAGAAACTCACCTTCTTCTCCCTTGTCATGCTGGAAGCAAATGGCTTCCAGCACGACCGGCACCCTCTGATGATGCCGTATGTGCACTGACGTCATTAGATGGGTGGGTGGGGGTGGGGTGGAAGGGGAAACGATTCCTCTTCCATCCCTGCCATGGGGGGGGAGTGGGAGACTAGTGCTCCCCCCATGAGCCGGTCCCAGGAAATAATGGTTACGTCCTTGGCGGCTCAGCGCTGCAGCCAAGGACGTAACCGTTACGTCCGTGACAACCAAGGGGTTAAAATTCATTAAAGGAATAGGCTCCTCAATTCTATTCCATCAGTCACGGTGCAAAATTTCTCTGTAACGTCTGGGCCTGTAAAATGAAATTTAGGAAAGCTAAACATAATGTTGGGGATTCTAATCGCTGTATCATCATAAAACCTTTAGAGAATGTGGTTGGAGGATTTTCTCTAAAAATGGGACATAAAAAACATTTTCTAAAACTATAATACAGAGTGCAAAATAGCATAAAGTCCTTAGTGGATTCCTTAGAGACCCCATTGCACAGACAACAGGGTAATGACCTAAACCATGAGCCAGCAACTGGGAATGCCCCCAAGAAATGTATTGTGTTAGTTCCATATCGGTTGAGGTAAAATCTATGATCTGGGTCAGATATGGCTCCACCCTATGACATGTCGATATAGGCATGTACAAATTAACTGTCAACATTACCGCCACCTTTCCCCAGCTTGTTCTGTTTGCATGGGCCAAAAAACAGGTCCTTCACTAGAGCCTTAGTGTTCAGGGATATAGTCTCAGGAGTTTCAAAGAGGTGGCTCAGGCCTATTTCTCATAGTGTATTCTTAACATATGAGATCCAGGGGATGGACTGATATTTACTTTTCTAAGGCAATTCTTCAGGATCTTCTGTGAAAAGATCAACTCAGGGCATAACCAAACCTTGAGCCATAGCATGAGAGGTACCATCCCAACCCGTTCTTCCAAATAGTCTAGGCCAGCTTGCGAGTGGAGAATGAAACTTGAAGGATAAGCTCGGAACTCTATTCAGGAATCTGTTTTCTGTAACATGTAGAGAACTGGTTGGCTAATAGCCGCATACTTCTGCAACATAAGTACCTTTCAGGAAGCATTTGCTTTTTTATAATTGAATCAATTCTTTCATGGGTTTATGACCTAGTTTCTTAGCAAACCTAAACAACTGTTCGCACCCTACTGCCATAGCTTGTGACCTCTGAGAGAGTAAGTGTTCCCATGATAGCTTTTCATCAAATACAATTCCCAGGTAGCTGAAGTGCTATGTTTTGCTTTTTGGAGTACCACCCAGAAGAGATGTTTTATAACGGGTGTTCTTTGGCCCGCAGTTAAGGATATAAGATTTATCATTATTTGCTTTAAGATTCAAACCCTGCATAAAGCTTTGTAACCAATCTAACAATGCCTGCAGGCCATTTGCTGTGCGAGCTAAAAGCACCACATCGTCTGCATAGAGCAGGGTAGGAACCAATTGTGAACCAATTTTAGTAATGTCCAGGGTACAAGTACTTAAAAAGAGTCCAGTACGTTAATATAAAACAAGAATAAAAACGGGGCCAGAATCCATCCGTTTCTTACCCCTCGAGTTACTGGGATAGCAGCAAACAGACCACCTTCCTGGGAGTACTGCACTCTCATGTAGTTTTCATGGTGAAAACATTTTAAGACTGCCAGGAGTGGAGGATTGACACCTACTAAGGACATAAACTCCCAAAGTTAGTTTCTCTCTGCTCACTAGATCAAAGGTAGAGGAGAGGCCCATGAAAGCCATATGAATGCCCCCTCCACTTGCATGGACATATCTGCCTGTAATCATGGAGAGGTTTAGGGCTTGTTCTGTCGTGCCCTTTACTGGGTGAAACCCATACTGTACATCTATAAAAAAAAGTTGTTTTCCACCCAGCTTTCCAATTCGCTAAAATAGCTCTCCTAAATATCTTCATGGAAGATTCTAGAAGGAAAATGGGACGGTAATTTGAGGGGGTATTTTTGTCACCTTTTTTGTAAATTGAAACTACAACTCACTGTTTCAACGACTCCCAACTCCCACCCTTTATCAAGGACTTAAACTTTTTGCCTAACATAGGGGCCCATAGCTCAATATTATGTTTGAAGAGTTCGAAAGAGACCTGTAGTATAGTGTTTATTTCTATAACGATATTGTAGGTAGTGTTTTGTGTAGTATTTCAATGTATGGTTGTATTTTATGTTTTAGGGCTTTTTGTATTATGTTGTAGATTTCATTTGGTATCTTTCCGTCCCACCTGCGGCATTTAGTATCTCCCTCAGCTGGACAACATTCTGTGCTGGACAGTTGATGGTGTTGGATGTTTTACTGGAGGCTGGAGTTCCTGTTATTTTATCTGTGAAGTTTTACTGAATAAAAAGCTTTTATCATCATCTCCTGCGTGGACCTGGACTCATCATCAACAGTGATAGCACATTTTGGCGACGAGAGTGGGATGAGTTGTGGTCACATGAAGGTTTGTTGCTAAGGGGTAACAAACTTGTTCCTCCGTCATCTTTACGTGACCGGCTTCTTGCTCTCTCTCTCATTCAGGTCATCCTGGTATAAGCAAAACTAAGGAAAGGATGAGGGCTTCATATTGGTGGCCAGGAATGGATATTGCTTTAGAAAGGAGGGTACGAGATTGTGTTGAATGCTGTTTGGCAGACAAGACGCTTAAGGTGAGAACTCAACCGTTAGTACTTAAAGAAATTCCAAATGAGGTGTGGGAAAAAGTTGCTATTGACATTATGGGACCTGTGTCCTCAGGGTCTAGCTCTATGAATATCATTGTGCTAATGGATATGCTTTCCCGTTGGCCTGAAGTGTGCATAGCTTCTGAGATCACTTCGAAGATAGTGGTGGACTTCCTGTCCAGAGTTTTCAGCAGGGAGGGGAATCCTGGCGCGATTCTGTCAGACATTGGTGTTCAATTCACCTTGAAATTTATGAGAGATTTTCTTTTGTCTAGGGGAATTGTTCACAAAAAATGTGCACTTTATCATCCTGAAACCAATGGTATGGTGGAACGTTTTAATAGAACTTTGAAAGAAACCATTCAATTAGCTAAAATAAATGGAGTTGGTTGGGAGAGTTGGGTGGAGAATAAAGTTGAAGCGTACAGGTTCACTCCACATTCCAGCACTGGGCAGACTCCTTTCTTATTGTTTAGGAAACGTGTGCCACATACCAAAATCAATCCTCCCTGGCTTAGGAAACATCTTTCTTATGTTGTGGATAAAGAATCTATTGAAAGTAATGCTAAAGATAAAGATGAATATCACCGTCTTAAAAGAAAGGAAATCTATGATGTTCGTAAATCTGTAAAAAAAAAGCGTTGTACGTATTGGAGACAAAGTTAAAGTTAAATTACCTGGAACTAACAGGTCTAGTACATCTAAGTTCAGTCCTATACACGAAGTTGTTAAAGTGTTTAGAGGGGCTGTCAAACTTGATGATGGGCGGATCTGGAATTTGAATAGAATTGTTGTGATTTAATTTATATAGGGAGGGGGGTGGTGTAGTATTGTGTTTACTTCTATAACGATATTGTAGGTAGTGTTTTGTGTAGTATTTCAATGTATGGTTGTATTTTATGTTTTAGGGCTTTTTGTATTATGTAGATTTCATTTGGTATCTTCCAGTCCCACCTTCGGCATTTAGTATCTCCCTCAGCTGGACAGCATTCTGTGCTGGACAGTTGATGGTGCTGGAAGTTTTACTGGAGGCTGGAGTTCCAGTTATTTTATCTGTGAAGTTTTACTGAATAAAAAGCTTTTATCATCATCTCTTGCGTGGACCTGGACTCATCATCAACATTGATACCACAGGACCCCATCTGGGCCTGATTCTTTCTCCATCATACAGCATAGAATTTCTTTTTGGACTTCCTTAACTGAGATGGAGCTGCTAAATTACTCAAGGTCCCCGGGTGGGATAGGGTAGTCAATGTAGGGCTGTCCTTCCTCTGACCGTTCTGCATTGAACATTTTAAAGGAATCGTCTACCCATTCCTCTTCTGATATGTGGCAATCAATCCCTGAGGAATACCTGTCCGAGAAGAATAAGTTACTAACCAGCAGTAATGCATTATCTGGTAGATACTCTAGCTAGCTGCAGATTCCTTACCTTAGAATTTCCTGGCGTCAGCTTGGAATCTGGAATTTTTGCTGAGCAGTACCTTGCGCACGCTGTTGGGTGACGTTGTTCAGATCAGCGTGGCATTGTTGGAGCCGCCTGGCACCCAGCGGACGTACATCAGTTCTTTTTCCCTCTAACTTCCACGCCAGAAGCGTTCAGCCGTGGATAGAACTAGCAGTTCATCTGTGCAAAAAACTAGGGCCCTGAAAGGGACAATCCCTGACCCTATGAGACATATCCACAGAGTGGGGAGGCATGGGCGGGTGTAAAAAATCTGCAGCTAGAGTCTCTACAGATAATACGTTAATAAAGGTAAGTAACTTGTTCATCTGAAAGAGACTTCTAGCTGCAGTTTCCTTACCTTATAATAAATACCAATGTCATAACCTCCTGGCATTGGGCTGCGGATAGATCTTTTACACTAGAAAGTCCTGTAGGGCTGAATGGGCAAAGTGTCCATCTCTCCAGGCCTGATTGTCCAGGCAGTAGTGTTTTGCAAATGTGTGGAACTATGCGACATTGCTGCCTGACAGATATCCAGGACTGGAACGCCTTGTGCTAGAGTAGTGTTAGCAGCTTTGCCTCTGGTAGAATGAGCCCTCAAGCCTTCACCAGGCTGCTTCCTGTCCAGTGCGTAGCAGATCTTAATGCGGACCCAGTGCGAAATGGTTAATTTCTGCACTGCCCAACTCTTCTTTGCTCCCATGTACCCCACAAAGAGTTGGTCATCCACCCGGAATTCTTTTGTGCGGTCAAGGTTGAACGACAATGCTCTTTTTGGGTCCAGTTGGAGGAGTCGGTCCTCTTCTTTAGAGGGATGTGGTAGAGCAGAGAAGGTGGGCAAGGTGATATTCTGACCCAAATGAAATGGGGTCACCACCTTGGGAAGTAAAGAGGCACGTGTTCTGAGAACCACCTTGGCTGGCACAGGTGAGATACGGTGGCTTAGATGAAGGAACTTGCATCTCACTCACCCTCCTAGCAGATGTTATTGCCACTAAGAAAGCTGTCTTGATGGTGAGCAGCCGGAGGGGAAAGTTGTGTAAGGGCTCTAAGGGAACACACATGAGAAATGTTGGGACCAGATTTAAATCCCAAGGAGGCATAACAAAGGGCATAGCGGGAAACATATGTGCAAGCCCTTTAATAAATCTAGGTATAATAGGATACTTGAAAAGTGAAGGCTGATCAGGCAGCAGAAGGAACGCCAATAAGGCGGAAAGATAGATTTTGAGAGTATCTGAGGCAGAACCCTGTTGGGCAAGAAATAGTATAAAAAGAAGGATATCAGAAAGAGAAGCAGAAAGAGGATCAATAGATCTTTCTGTACAATAATATACAAAGCGTTTCCAACGGCAGGCGTATACCGTTTTAGTGGAGGGATGCCTGGCTGCCAAAATAATTTTAAAGCCTTCGGGAGGAAGGACAAAAGTCGTCAACTGTCACCACTCAATCTCCGCGCATGAAGGCGCAAAGTCCCCTGCTGTTGCGACTGAAGAGCCTCCTGAAGGGGCAGCCTGATCGGAGTCTCGATGCTAATTTTCAGAAGCTCGGGATACCAGACTCTCCGTGCCCAATCTGGAACCAGTAGGATTACGTAGGCCCAGTCGTTCTTGATCTTCTTGAGAACTCTGGGCAGAAGTGGTATGGGCGGAAAGGCGTACAGGAGGCCTAAACACCACTTGCGATGAAAAGCGTTGCCGTGCATTGCGCGTTTTCTGTTGAGATGAACAGATCTAACCAAGACTCTCCCCACTGAAGAAAGAGTCCTTGCGCCACCCCTGGGTGGAGACACCATTTGTGATTCGCTAGGCATCGATGGATGAGTTATTCCGCCCAGGTGTTCAGAGAACTTGCCAGGTGTTGAACCACCAGGGTTATGCCCTGCTGTTCCAGCCATGTCCAGAAACGCAGTGCCTCTTGACAAAGGGTCCACGACCCTATCATCGCCCTGCTTGTTGCAGTACCAGATTGTGGGAGTGTTGTCCGTGAACACCTGCACTATCGTCCCTTTTACAACAGGAAGAAATGCTTTTAATGCCAGTCTGATTGCCCAGAGCTCCAGTAAATTGATATGGAGTCCGGATTCCGCCAGAGACCAGAGACCTCTGATCTCCACCATTCCCAGATGCCCCCCCCAGCCTAGAAGTGACACATCTGTCACTACTGTGAGATCTGGCTGGGGAAGGGAGAGGAGTCTGCCTCTGACCCAATCGCATTTCACTAACCACCACTGCAGGTCTTTTGCAGTTCTCTTCAAGACCTGAACCGTGTCGGTGAGACTCTCCTGATGCTGTGCCCACTGGATCTCCAGGTCCCACTGCAGAGCCCTCAAATGCTATCTGGCATGCTTGACTAAGAGGATGCAGGAGGCCATGAGGCCCAACAGCCTCAGGGTCTGTCTCACCGAAATCCAGGATAGAGGCTAAAGCATTGGTATCATAACCTGAATATCCTGGACTCGCTGCTCGGGAGGATAAGCCCGAAACTGCAGTGTGTCCAGAACAGCTCCAATTAAATTGAGCTTCTGAAAGGGAGTCAGATGTGACTTCGGCACGTTTATAGTGAACCCCAGCGAATGCAGGAGGTTGGCCATAGTCTGAAGGTGGGTGACAAGAGCCTGGTGCATAGGAGCCTTCAACAGCCAGTCGTCGAGGTAGGGGAAGACTGAAATACCTAACCTGCATAGAAGAGCTGCTACCAATGCCACCACTTTCGTGAACACCAGAGGGCACTGGTGAGAACAAAGGGAAGCACAGTAAACTGGAAGTGTTCGGGCCCACCTTGAACCGCAAGTAACGCCTGTGGGCAGGCAAAATAGGGATGTGAAAATATGCATCCTTCAAGTCCAGCATTACCATCCAGTCTCCTTGGTCTAGGGCAGATAAGATCTGAGCAAGCGTAAGCATCTCGAATTTCTCCTTTTTGAGGAAGAGATTGACGTCCCGTAAATTCAGAATAGGGCTTTTGTTCTTTTTGAGAATCAGAGCAGAGGGAATAACAACCACTGTCTACTTCTGACATTGGGACCCTTTCTATAGCTCCCTTGGCCACGAGAGCCGTAACTTCCTTGCTGAACAAGATAAAGTGATCCTCCATTAGCCGTTCTTTTAATGGAGGCATAGAGGGAGGGAAAGACTGGAAGGAGGGGGACTAGCCATTCTGTATGATCTGCAAGACCCACTTCTCCAATGTTATGGATTGCCAGTGAGGGAGATGAAATTGAATCCTCCCTCCAACTGGACAAGTGTGGTCTTGTAGAATCATACTAGGAGGACTTGGGCATTGTGGAGGAGAGAGCTGGGTGGTGGACGGCTTCTGGACAGATCCTCTGGGTCTGAAGGTACCACAACCTCATCCCTGCACAGGATGCTGACCTGTAGGTGGAAGGTGGTTGGTCTGTAGGTGGAATGGTTCCCCGTCCCTTCCGAAGCCTCAAAATGGGCAAAAAGCAGACTGCTGGTGAGGGGGTGCTGAGAGGCCCAAGGACCTAGCCGTATCCCGAGAATCCTTGAAGCTCTCTAGCACCGAATCTGCCATTTCACCGAATTGGTGCGAGCCATCGAAGGTCATGTCCATAAGGTTTGCCTGGACATCCCCCGAAAAGACACATGTAAGAAGCCAGTCATGGCAACAAAGGGCCACCATTGATGAAATCGCCCTACCCAGCGAGTCAGTCGTGTCCAAACCACACCTTACTGGAAACATTGCAGCATCTCTCCAATCTTTAACAGCTTGTGAGAGAGTGTCCCACATGCCCTCCGGGACCTGTGGCAGCACCTGTGCCACCGTATCCCATAAAGTATGAGAAAAACATCCTAATAGGCAGGAGGTGTTTGCAGACTTCAATGTCAGGCTGGAGGAAGAAAACATTTTCTTCTCTAGCTGATCCAGCCTCTTGTATTCCCTATTCAGGGGTGCGGAATGGAAGACACCATGGAAAGTGGAGACCTGGACCACCGAGCTCTCAGGGATTGGGTGTTGGGTGAGGAAACTAGGATCACTGGGAGCTGGTCAATGGCGGCGGCCAATCATCCTATTCACAGGAGTCCCTGTGCTGGGTTTGGACCATGTCCCCAGCAAGACATCGGTTAGGGCTTTGTTAAAGGGTAACATTGGTTCCGATGTAGAAACCCCAGGCTGAAGCACCTCAGTCAGGAGGTTAGTCCTGACCGGCACCGTAGGCAAATCCAGGTCCAAGACCTCTGCTGCCCTACGCACCACCATAGCATATGAAGCTCCCTCTTCCGTAGCCACCGTAGGAGGTGGCAGCATGCCAGCATCTGGAGAGGTGTCCAGTCCGCTGGCTTCTCCTAGTTCCTCATACCAGTCCATTTGCTCCAAAACGAACTCTATAGGATCCTGAGACCTCTACCATTCCTCACCTGTGCCTGGTTGCTCATAATAAGACTCAGGCAATGATCTGGACCCTGTCGGCACCGTTGAAGTCGGAATTGGTGTTGTACGACGCCGTTCCAGCTCTGGCTCATCAGTTATGTGGATGAGGCTTGTAACACCAGTGGGCGCCGGTGGCGCGGGGAGCGTCGATGTTGGGAACAACGCTGGAGGAGACCAACTATGTGTACTCAGCATCGTAATTGGTATCAGATCCAAGAGGCTCCATCAGAGCCGAGGCAGAAGCCACCAGCGTGGAATCTGATGAGGCCCCTGCTGACCTGGCAGGGCCCAAAGGAGCGCCAGCGGGGGTAGCCTGCTCGAATACCAGATGCATGGCCTCGTAAAACTCCTTGAGTTGAGTGGAGGTTGCTCCGGCTCCCAGGAAGGGGGGAGGCTCAAAGTTGGCCCTGGCATTGGTTCTGCGGAACCATACCTAGAATGTCAATGTCCCAGAGTTGCTTTGTTGGCCGACGGGCAAGGCAAAGTCCGCTTGGACTTCTTCTTGTGCCTCTTCCTTGAGTGCCCGGAGGACCTCGAGTATGAAGAAGAGGACTTGGGGCTCCTAGGGGGGTCCCGCGACCTCCTCCTTGATCAAAACCATGACCTCCTAGGATTCGTGCCAACCGACGTCGACTGCCAGGCTGCCATGAGCTTCAGAGACTGCTCTCTCAAAGCTTTCAGAGCCATGGCCCGGAAGTCGGTACACGACTTTGAGTCGTGGTCTTGGTCATGGCACCACAGACATACCTGGTGGGGGTCCGTCACTGACATGGCACGCTGGCAGGCGCTACACGGCTTGAACCCCGTCTTCCTCAATGTCATCCTCCACAGACTTCAAAAAGACTCAACAAAAAGGTTTGAAAAAGGACTGTCAAAAAAGACAGAGGGTAGCTCAATTCCGGATCTGCGCTTATACGGGGTGGAAGGAAAAGAACAGACGTATGCGCGCCAGGGTGGTCCATTATAGGTGACCGTGATGCCACAGATGGCTCCAACAACCTTGACAATGCAACGCGGATCCGAACGACGGCACCTGGTGGCGCGCGCAGGGTCCTGCTCAGCAAAAATTCCAGATTCCAATCTGACGCCAGGAAATTCTAAGGTAAGGAATCTGCAGCTAGAAGTCTCTATCAGATAAAGGATTTATTTATCACCTCCCAGAGAAGTCTATTATCTTTTAAAATGTCTGCTCGTTCCAGTTCTTTCCAAGCAATGGTTCTGATCTCCCTTTTCCCATTCTCAATAGCTTTTTTATACTTTTTCCTAGCCATTCGCACTGCAGTTGTGTCCTTGGGCAGTTTTTTTGTAGCCTGTTTTTAAACTTTTAAGGTCTTTGTGCATTCAGTGTCAAACCCAGTCTGGGAGCGCCTAGCCTTCCTAGGATTCCTAATCAACAATGAGTCAGAAATGAACACACAAATTATGGCAAAATTGGAGCAGATAATATCTGGTGTGGTGGTATCCAATAAGCAGGAGTTCACCTCCCTAAGATGTGTCCCAACTATATCCCCCAATATTTTGCTAGCATCAAACTGTTGTCATTTTCTGAAGGCCCCCTTGTTTCTTGAAAAAGTAAATGATAGATGTTTTTCTTTCATTTGAGGGCACTTCAGGATACTAGTCAGCTCAACCAAAATGGGGCAGTAATCACTCCACGGGGAATGACACGCCTCAAAATTTTCTAACCATTGGGGCAGAGAGTCTGACATAAGAATATGATTAATTTTGCTCCCTTTGCTCCTCCCTACGAAGGATGGGTTGAATAAGACATTGCCCTTTCTTTGCTCGGATGCAAAAAGCATGTTATTAGCCAACATTATCCTGTTTCATACTTCCCCATAGGCTGTGTGCCGAAAATGGCTTACTTAGTCCCACTGCCCATTTACAATCCCACAGGTTCTTCTCCCATTATAGCGACATTTAGCTATGTTAAAATCTCCTACCCAAATAAGGGAAACACTTGAATCTTCCTCTGTGATTTGATCAATCAGGGTTTCTAACTGTTCTACAATTTCTGCAGGTTGACATTCAAAAAGTTGTAATAAAAGTTAATGAGTAGAGTGTTAAGAACCGGGGGGCATGATAACTTTAGTAGTTGCTAATGTGAATTAGAGAATATTTATTTTCTTTTAAGATATCCTATTGTGGTTGAGATAAAAATTACAAGACCCCCCTTCCCTCTGCCCACCTTAGAGAGAATTGCTGGGGCAAAGAACGACCTATACCTATCCATAAAGGGGCAATCAAGCAACCATGTCTCTTGGCAACATAGAATGTCATAGGCCCCTATAAGATTCAGCCATTCCTGATTGTTCAATTTAGATCTAAGCCCTGCGACATTCCAAGAAAGGTGTCGCAGTGGTGGAGGGTGCAATGTGTCCAAACCGTTCGAATGTAAAAAAGGGGGGGTGCTGTGAGGTATTCTCCTAAATTCTATCCCTAAGTTGAGGACTATACTGGCTGTTAAGTACCTCTCCTATATCATGTAAGTGCCCTCTATCCTTTTGGATATATTTAGCTCTATCTCTTAGAATGTTAAAAGGCCCATCCAATTCCCTTATGTGTGGTGTACCCTGCTGGCCCATATCTTCCTCGTCTTTGAGACAGCGGTCAAAGTTTCTATTTTGACTATTCTGGCCAGAAGCTACTCCCGAGTCCGCCTTGTCTGCCTCAATCATTTTAGCTATATAGTTTACATTGAGGTCCATTAAGTCTCCTCTGGATGGACCATCCTTCTTGGGAAGTCAATCCTTAGCAGTGCAGAGGGGTGTATGTGACTATTATAAATTGGGAGGCTTGATTCTCTTGGGTGGACATGTTGGTGGCTACCCCGGGAATGCAGATGGCAGTAGAAGAACCCCAAGGGAAGGATTTTCACTATGTTCCCCTCCTGAGGCCATAGAGCTGACCTAGCTAACAAGTCTTCTGCACACCGTGAACTCTGAAAGTTAATAACAACACTGTCGCCAACACTGCTTTTTCTTCCTGGATAAATCCACCCCACTCTCGTGGTGAATAGTATTTGCCATGCATTATCCGGAAGAAAGCAGTGTTTGGCAGCTATCCAATGGACAACTGAATTCTTCAGAGATTCAGAAGTCTCCTGCTAGCCTTGCTTCAAGGAGTGAACAGTCACCATAACTACTACATAAGGGCAGCCAACTGGCAGTGTTAGAGAGCAAACATTATTAATAAAAATGTGTCACTACAACATAAAGTGTAATAACGTGTATTAAAAGGATTAACTGAAAACCGTATGCTAGAAAATTAAATGTATGGTTTGAAAAAGTGATTGCCCTGGTGTCAGCCACAATGAAGTTCGATGTGAAAATATTAATGTCTAATGAAAATGTATTTTATTTCATCATAATTAAATGTACTGACAAAAGAAGATTATTAACATGTACTACAAAAACTATTAGTTAGAAAGTATTAGAAATATTTTATTCTTCGTGTTTAGCATTAGTTAAATGGCCCACGTTTTAGTATCTGTCCAGAAACAGGAAGTTTAAATGTGTGCTAACTTTGCAAAATAATGTTTCCTCCAACATCCTGTGTAACTTGCATTTTTCTGTCTTGTGCTCATGTTGCATTTCTCGTACTTTCCTTGAGATAACTGTATCTTTCGACAAAGGGTCTGAGGTGCAGACAAAGTCTGACTGGATGTGAACTAACCCACCGAATAGCCTTGTCCAATAAAAACTGTCTGGTTTGGCCCTTGCAGCCCAAGCTGAGCCATCACAAGATTTGATATCTAAATCACACAACAAATGTCAAGTAACAACATCTGTAAATGTCTGGCCCCTCAGGCAGGCTTTGCACATATGATATGGATGTGTCCTTATTGGCGAAATACTGGCAGGAAGTTTTTGTCAAACTTTCTTTAATGATAGAAGTTACACTAGAGCCCTGCCCCATGCTTGCACTTATGGTTTACGTAGCTGCCATTTCCCAATCTGTAAGACGATATACAGCGCTAGCCCTACTATTAGCAAAACGCAAACTCGCCGTACACCGGTGCAATAAAAAAACACCCACAATACGGGCATGGCGACATAGTCTTATCTATTGTGACACCACCAGCGGGGTATATGCAGAACTTCAGCCACCCACATCACGCCCCAAAAACATATGGCAGCCCCTGAGTAAGTACCTGACGTCTGCTGACTTAAACCCAACATAAAACGTTTACTGGAAGGCCGCCTGTAAGGACTGTGGTAAACAGAGGACAAAGAGGAACATGCGGTATGGAGCTAAGGTGCTGCCCGCCTGCCACGTGCACTCTCTCAAATGGTCAGAATGTTGTAATGCCTGTATGCACATGGAAGATGTAATGTTTGACAAAATGGGGTGTATCTTATCTTGAAATAATGGCAGCAATCTGTGTTTTCCTTTCTTTCCATTGTTCTGTTCGTGTCTATATTCCTGACAAAGTATAAAGCAAAATTAAAAGAAAAAAAAGTAACAACATCTGTGAGCTAATCATTTTAATATATTAGATTGTGTTGGTGCATGGAGTGACACTTATTGAAAATAATTGTTTCCACACATAAATATTCAACAATACTTTTGTGCAGGACTGCATTGTCATGATTCAGCCAAGAAAGATGTCAGTCTGTGATGTGCAATTTACATAGGCCAATGTTGTCACCGGTGAAACAAAATTACTGATTATTAAACAATCCAGTGTGACATTTTTGTATAGCACATTCTGAACTGAATTTCTACACAGTGTGCTCAAATTGATCGCTTGCGGATAGTAAGAAAATGTGAACCAAAATGAATTGCCTAGGATCACACAATTTTGTCAAGAAAGCTAGTTACGATCTGAGTGCCGGTTTTCTGCTTAACATTGTGCAATTTAACCTCTGGATATCTCCGTCAATCTCCCCTATAAGAAGTTATTCATTTTTTTTCATGAGCTATACTAGTAGTACAGTATGTTGAATAAAAGGGACATAACCAATTCAAACAAATACAAAGGGGTTCTTGACATAAGGATAATGCTAAGGGAAAGAAAAGGAAGGCAGCTTCATTTTTAAGCTAATAAATGTCCATATACTTGGATATTGCTTTCTTACAATGCTGGAACCATCAGCTGATATTAAATTAATCAACTCAGAGTAAGACCCGAGCCCCAGCTAATCTTGTATTGTCTTAATCTCACAGCCATGACTTCTGATAAACTGTTGGTCTTTGTGCATTGTGTTCCTCCTAACACAGATCATTTCCTGACAGGGAAGTCCTTAAACTTCATTCCTAAGGGCCACTCTGCACATTTAGAGCAGGAGATTCTCTTCCTTGATCTCTCTTTTTTTGAGATTCAATCTCTTTAAACTCAGGATCTGCACAGCACACTACTGCCCCTCAGTGCTTGTCACAGCCTCTGGCTCCGCCCCTTTAACAAAAAACAATAATAAACACAGTTTATTATTGATGTTTTGGTAAAAGGTTTGCAGCTACCACTGCTGGCGGGGGTGCGACGCTCCTCCACCCTAATGGAGGAGCCACCACTGTGAGTCATTTTTCTCAATTATGTGTCTGCCTATAAGGACCTCAATCCTGCTGTCCCTTCTCTCCCGAAATGGAGCATGTCCTTCATTTCTTCAGCTTATGCTTTTGTGGGTTCTGATCTTCCTTCTTGTGTTCAGGGAAGGTCTACAATAGGTCTTTCTGCCTCTTGGCCAGAGGCTTCTTTCCCTGATACTTGCAGAGCTCCTGGTGAACCTAGCCTTCCACGTCCTTCCTTTATTAGCATGTCAGGTGGGTGTAAGCAAAGGGTTAACTTTGGGTCCAAGCTATGGAACAATGGAGGGGGGCTGTCAGGTGGCAGGTGACCTATACCTCTGCAATGTTTTCCTTACATTTCAAGATGCCAAAGAGACCTCTGGTGTAGGTCCAAGTCATTTCCTTCATTACACCAAGCTGGAAAGAAATATAAGGGAGGTATGGAGTGACTTTACCGTGGCGCCACAACCCTTCGAGGTACTAGGTGGTTTGCTACAATGGAGGGAGGGACGGCACCTAATTATTATATTTTAAAAAGCGCTCGGGGGGACATGCTGAAAAGACCCTGTGTAGCATGATGAGCCTAGAAGAGGGAGCTGGAAGAGCAAATAACATGCTGATTGGGTACATGCATGCGAGTTAGTGTGAACAGTATCCAGTAATAATATATTTAAGTTACTACATTTCAACTTCCTTAACCGCAACTATGTGACTCCATGTCAAGTGAATAGAATGGACCCCTTTAAGGTGGCTAAATGTATGAGTTGTGGGGAGATGAGTGCCACCTTTTTACATCTTCCCTATACTGAGATTCAGAACTTTTGGCGGGAGGTGGTGCCCAGGGTTGAGAAGGCCACTGGCATAGTGATCCCCCTGACCCTAGCAGCCTGCCTCCTGGGAGTGGTGGCAAGGCCCATAGGGAGTAGATCACCTATAAACTTACCCAGCTTGCACTCCTTCTGGCTAAGAGACGTGTGGCCGTCAGATGGTTGGGAACCACGGTACCATTGACCTCCCTATGGCTGAGGTACCTGTTTGAATGGGGGGTGGCTGAGGAACACAATATGCGCCTTTCTCTCACTGACGAGAGGACTGCTGAAGAGATAATGATGTGGGGTATTCTGCTCAACAAATTCAATGATGAAGGGAACTCAGACACCAATTCGGATGACGGAGTATGACTTCTGTGTAATGCTCTTACTGTTATACTGTTGATGTGGCAGCCAAGTGCGATATTGACATACCAATATCTAGGATACTAGCTTGATTACTTGAATTCTTTTATATTATGGTCACAGTGATGTACTCTTCTGTTAGCCAGCTTGACATGCACATGTTGCTTATCATTGAGAAATACTACAACGTTGGTATGGAGAATCTTCTTTTGTGCACTTGGGACTCTTGCACTGCACGTTTTGTTGTCTCTTATGCCAAAATCTTTAAAACAAAGTTTGAAAAAAAAACAAAAAAAACTTTAGATCCAATGAGTAGTCATCTGTCTCCTTGGGACGGTTCTCTGGGGTTCGTTTGCACTAAAGTTGCACATGTTGGAATTGTAGTGTTTCTTACAGTGTAGTTGTATCCAGTCTGTGCACTGGCTTGGAACAACTTATAGAGTATGGAGGGGATGAAGAAGTGGCCCAAGTAAGTCTGATAACTTAAGAAATAGCTTCCGGTGCAAACCCTTTTTTGGGTTCCTTCCCAAAGGTTAAGAGGAGTTCGTTCTGAAATAAGGTAGTGGTTTTAACAACAAAAAAAAATCTCAAGAGAGGCCTGTCTTGGAAGTACACCTTACTAAGTAAGAAATGAATCCAGGCGGATGACTCCAGGAGAAATTATAATTGCCAGTAAGTACTTGGGCCATTTGTCCTTGTCAACAGATCTTCTTTCTCAATGCAACATGGCAAAGGCCATGACTTGCAGTTGCTTCCCCTCCTCCTTTTGTTTTGTCCTCTCCTCCTTATTCCCTCTTTCCTATCCACCTACCGCACCAACAACAGCATCTTCGTAAGTTAGTCAGCGGGTGGCAGTTTCTAGACTTGGTGCAGCAGGAGCACCATTGATTCAAGGTCCTTGGAGCAGGTTCTCAGTCACACTTCAGCCTACTCTGCTGCGGGTTTGTACAAATACATCTGTGGCCCCAGTCTGTAGAAGAGCAGTACCACCACAGTCACCTTACAGAAGGCCATCACTAGCTCTGTCTTCTTGGCTTCACAACTGGCCGATGCACGAGTGGAATTGAATAAGTAGTTGCTAATGCATTGGCTTGTGTGGTTGCTGTCCTGTGGGTCCGAAAAGTTTGTACCGTTGCCGCCTACGCTAAGGATGAGCAAATATTTACTACTATTAAATGTGCTGTACAGGTTGCTTGAGCATGTTAGGGTAGATTGTACTAATTATAGATGTGATACTGCGTGTGTGCTTTTGTAAGTTTCATTGCCGCTGCCTGTGTGTTGTTTGTACAACTGATTTACTTCTGCTTTCCGTGGAGATTACCAGGTGACTCTATCACTGGATACCCCATATTCAAGCCTAATTTTTCCTTCCTCAAACTAGTATATTCCTCAAAACAATTTGGTTTAAACGTCTCTTCTGCTTCCGCCGACTCTTGTTGACTCGACATCCATTTTGGGACTCATTTTCCCCTCAACATTCTGTTTCCAGGCTTCTCTTTGATAGCCATTCATTTTCACCAGTGAATGTAAACAGCATATTAAAAATATTCCTGATGCTGCCCGAGTCCGCCAAATGCGCCATAGATTTTCTCTTGGCCTGGACGCCGGCGTGGGGACTGATGTCTGAGTGAGGTCGGAGAGGTTAAGCGCTCTTCCATTTTTAAATCCTCCTCGGAAAATGAGACCTCGATGTGGTGGAAGATTCCATGCTTTTTACTGTATCAATTGCACGGCAATAAAGTAATCTTCTTACAGGCCCATCGGATGGAGAGGAGGCCCAGCGCCCTGAGTGCTCCCTCACTGCCTCCCCCAGGATGAGTAATAGTGTCTGGTAATGGGATTTTAACACTCTGCAGAATTAAAGCACTAAACGCTGCGCAGATTGGTGATCTGCCATAAAAGTGGATTTTCAAGGGGATGGGAGGCCGCATGGGCCCCTCACCGACCCATAGCCCATCTCTTGATTCCATTCTGGCTCGCTGTGTGACTGTGATGGCGCCGTGGGTCTTTTACCAACGTGAACGAACTAGATAAAGGACCAGTACATTAATGTATTTATTACTTGTCTATTTCATGTGCACAGCGCAAACTTACTTGCCTCTAGGTGCCCTTGAATGAAAAAAAATGTAGCGACCATCGTACAAGCGAGCGCCACTCCGCAGAGAGGTAGAACAAGAAACGCCAATAAATCATAGAACAGCGATTATTTTTGAACCACAGTTGTTTTTACATCTTTGCTAAAGCCGAGTAACTTGAATTCTCTCCAACATCCGATGCATTAACTGCACTGAGCTCCTAGGTGATGTTCACCCCTTTCCTTCCGTGAAGAGTCACTGACTGGCTGACAAGTAGCCCCATGCCATGAGTGGCCAGATATTATTAAGTGACAGCTTCAACCCGTCCTGGCTTTTTAGCCCTCCTGCCCCCCCCTGCATTGTTAGCTTGGTGCCCAGTCCTGTCTGCCTGCACTCCGTTGTCAGCTTGCTTCCCCTGCCCATCCTGCCCTTCTTCAATTTTCTGCTTGGTGAACAACCCCCTCCTGTCTGCCCTCCACTGTCAGCTAATGCTCCAACCCTTCCCACCCTATGTAGTCAGCTTGCTTCCACATCCCCACCTGCCTTAATTCGTTGTCTGCGTGTTTCTCCAGCAGCCTTCCCGCCTACCCTCTATTGTCAGCTTGCTCTCCCAACCCGCCATGCCCACCCTCTTTTGTCAGCCTGTTTCCTCAGCCCCTACCAGCTGCCAGCTCCCTGCCGCTTCTATCCATTCTCCTTTGTCAGCTTGCTTCCCCATCCCCTCCCAGCCACCCTCTGTTGTCAGCTTGCTTCCCTAAGCCCTCCAGATCACCATCCATTGTCTGTTTGCTTCCCAGGTCCGTCTGCCGACCCTCTGTTGTCGGCTAGCCTCCCCAGCACCACCTGCTCACCTCCAATTGTAGGTGTGCCTCCCCACTGTCACTTGCTTGCCGTCTCCCCCACCCACATCCTTCTCCCCCATCCTCCTCCCTCAGTGTTGACTTGTCCTGCTTCCCACAAAAGCAGCCAATCATAAGATCTGGCAGTCTGATTAACAAATACACATCATAACTACATACCATCTGATACAGCAGCCACCTCTATTATGAGCTGGTGGCAAAGCTGCCGCACCTTTCCCACTGGGCTGATTTCAGCCCAGTGGGAAAGTTGTAATAGAGCCAGTAGGGAGATCATCACTTCGACGGCGGTCTCCTCACCACGGGTCTGGCTGTTGGCAAAGCCGACAGCTAAACTCGTAATCAGGCCCTAAGCGACATTAGGAAAAGCAGGGAAGCTGTGAACTGTGGAGTTTGGGGAGATTTACCATTTTCTCTCCAAACTAAACAACATTGGGGAAAGTGTTGGGAACTGGAGAGTTCAGATTTACTATTTCTACTCAAACTAAGCAAATCAGAGGGATTATGCTCTTCCCACACAAAACTAAACAACAATAGGCAAAGTGTTTCACTCTATGGGTCAGATCTACTACTTCCATTCCCAAAAAATTGAGGAATGGTTTGGAATCCTGGGGATTCAGATATACTATTTCAGCTCCAAACTAAGAAATATTATGAAAGAGTTGGGTTCTGGAGGGATCAAATTTACTATTACCAATCAAAACTTCTGAACTGTAGTGCAGAGGAGGTGGCCAGAATTATTTTACACACTCCATTACTAAGCAATGTTGGGGAAAGCATTTGACCCTAGGGGTTAGATTTACTATTCACACTCCAAACTAAGCAACACTGAGGGAAGGTGGTGAACATTGGTTGGGAACAGGTGTGCGGGCAGATTTACTGATCCCACTCCAAATTAGGAAACATTGGGGAAGTATTGGATTGTAGGGTGGGGGGAAAAAGTAGTCCTAATACAAAATATACAACAGTGTAGAAAATATTTGTATCTCTCTGCGGGGTCAAATTTACCATTCAGTCTGATATTAATTAACATTAAAGGAATGGAAAGGGAAAATGTATTTAAATAACTATAAACTAAAAAAAATATCTGAAATATATTACTGATTAGAGTAAAAAAAAATTGCAAAATAAAATTATTTAAAAAATAAAAAAGTCCACAGCCCTTTTTGGAGCTTGTCTCTGGGGCTTCAAAAAGAAAGCATCTGAATTGCAGAAACTGGAGAATGCTGTTTTTGGATGTTCCCAGTAGTTGTTCTAGCTACGTTTGCCATAAGGAATTAGGGGCCCCTTTTCTGATCGACATGTTAAATATCCAACCCCTATTATTGTGGCATAAGATCTGGACCAGTAATTTTACCACCCTGAATCATATGATTTTGGCTGATTGTTTAAAGTTAACTTATTGTGGCACTTTTTCCTAGCTCAAGTTTGTGAAACGTTTTTGGTGTAAATTTTTGCTACCCTGATTTTTGGATACTCCCGAAGTTTTATCTAATATTGGGTGAAAGGATTTAAAAAATGTGTTTCTATCGTATCTTAGCAATCAGATGTTCCCTAAAGAAGAGGTTAAATCCTGTGTTATTACTAACAAATTAAATTTGTTCACTGACCTGGAAGAGCCATATCTCCTCGCCGTTCATAACTCTTGCCATAGGTTTGTCTTAAAGCTTGATATATTTTATCGATTAATCACTTTTCCTTCAATCAACGACCAATCCATAATTTTAAAAAACTGTAGTTGGGAAGGCCTTTGGGTGCAAAGCACCTTGCACTTTATGTTTTTCTTTTTTTTTGATGTGCTGTGTAGGCATAATATCTTTCCTGTTGTGCACAAGCAGAATTTCAGGCGATGTCATCCTGCCTTGCTGTACTTACAACTCTATTCTCCAGCAATATGATGTACAATCGTCTTCTATATTCGCTCTGTGACTCATATAAGGACAAGTTTGAATGGAATGTTATAGCACTTACAATGTATTGATTATTTTGTTTTTAATCTGTTTATGATGAAATGTATATTTTATTCATGCGCTTTTATGACTTTTCAAAAATAAAATTCGAATAAAGCTGGAAAAAAGTAACATAAATAATTAAATTAAAATTAAAATTATTTTTAAACAAACTTTAAAAAATCCGAAAATACATTTCTATAAAGAAAAATACACATATACATTTTATTGAAAAATAATAAAAATACATTTAAACATTTTAAACAAAAATGCCCAAATATTTAAAAACACTACCCACACAAAACCACTATAAAAACTAGCAGCCCAAAACCAAATCAACACAAAGAAATACAAACATACATATTTCAATTAGTAAATAATAAATAAAAAAACTAAAACTAAAAAACAAATTCACTTAAAAAAAGTAAAAACATTATTTTAAAACATTCCACACCCACACCCCTATAAAACCCAGCTTCCCAAAAAAATAAATAATATTCAATTTGAAAATATGCATATTCTTAAAACTTTAATTAAAACTATAATAAATATAATATTTTGACTGCATAAAATACATTTGAAACATAAACTTAAAACACTGCCTGCCAAAATCTCCTAGAAAATCCAACACCCCAAAATGTCACAATTAAAAAAAATGTTAAAATGAAAAATATTAAACAGGAAAAATGTTTTTAAAATACCCAACAAAAGAACACAAATCCAAAAATTTAAATAACATTAAAAAACAGGAACATTTTAACATAAAAGCACCTAAATCAATATAAAACCATGTTACATAAAGTAATAGATGTTTAAACATTGATAATGTTATGCACAATATCATGACTTTTATAATAAGTACCATTAATGTTCCTCTATCCCAGTGGCGGCTGGCAGCTTTAGGAGGGAGGGGGGTGGGCGGGACACACACACACACACACTCATTCTTTCACACAGACACGCACGCACGCACGCACACACATCCATTAACAACACTCATACCATTCAAACATGCACGCACGCACCAAACATTCATTTTAAAAGATCACACACACTCATTCTTTCACACACACACGCACGCACGCACATCCATTAACAACACTCAAACATGTACGCGTGCACTTAACATTCAATTTAAAATATCACACATACACACACACACACACACACTTACCTTCAGCCTCCAGAAGGGATGGGACAGCTGCCTTCCCTCATTGGCTGACCTTAGGTCAGCCAATGAGGGAAGGCAGCAGTCCGAGCCTTGTCAGAGAGTGGGATGGGGTCAGTGAGACTGCTGACCTCACCCCACTCTGTGACGAAGTGTCACTGATTGACACTCACCCTGGGCACTTCAGGGCTTAAACTGAAGCGCCCAGGGAGACTGTCAATTGGTGACGCTTTCCTCGTCACCCAGGGGAGGGCCTCAAGGCACCTTTGCTGAGCCGAGGAGGTCACGCTCATAGGAGCTGTGATCTCCTCAGCCCAGCAAAGTTCAGCTCAGGCAGCCAGGAGTCTGCGCAAATCGCGCATGTCTGACTCCTGGCTGCCTGAGCTGAACATGGAGAGTGCCTGCCAGGCTGACCTTTGTTTAGCCTGACAGACCCTCTTCATGAGGGGCAAAAGTTGGGGGAGCGTGGCCCCTCCGCCCTAAAGGACGGGCCGCCACTGCTCTATCCACACCCCATCATATTAATGAGGCTGTTGAGGTGAGAAGTGAATCTGGTAATGTAAAGGATCAGTTGTGAACCTTCAAGATCACACTTTCGGTGGAAAGGTATATCCTTGAAAACTCTAACAGAAGAGCCAGCAGATACAGCTGAATGGTTGTCAGGCAAAATAGATGTGGCTAAAGTGAAATTAGCACCTGTCCCTCTCAGTTAATCTGGAAGGGATCTTTGATGTAGAAAGGTCGACCTTCTGAATTTCAGAGCCTTATCCTACACGGTAAAGTAAATCTTCTCCTGCAACATTGTTACCAAAATCATTTAGAAAATACTGATGAGGCTAGAACTACACATATTTCAAATGCAAATAATGTAGTTGGATCAAAATGATTCTCAATTAAGAGTGTTTATCCAGAAAGAAGTATATTCTTAACTAATAGTATTGTCTTGCAAATAACAATATAGATTTATGAATGAGGGAATAAATCGTAAGTTACAAATTAATATGTTTAACAATGATAATGTATCGTGTCTGGGAGATTGCTCTGACATCCATGATGAAGAGGATCTCATATAATAGGAAAAGCTTTGAGTGCATAGTTCAGTTTTTAAATAAATAGAATGTGTTAAACCCCATTAGGAGTGAGCAGAAACTATTTAACTGACTATGTGAATAAATCACGTGTATAGAAATAGGGTGGACCTCTGTTAACTACATGTGAAGTGTTTATACAGAGTTATACAACTTAGCTGTCTCTAGAGTGACCGCACTGAGCTGGCTGCAATAGCAAAAGAGTGCACGTTTGAGGGTTTTAGACAGTGTGAGAGCCACCTTGCGTCAGGGTTGTTTGGGTATTCTGCTGCAGTAAAGAATTAGGCCTTGTACTAAGACTGAGAGAGTTTGATAAACTGTTGCAGAGTAGAATTACAGCTGTAAGCACATTGGACTGGTAGACGTGGGAAACTATGTTAGTGAACAATACTGAATACTTTTTAACCTTTCTGTGAAGTATTCCCAGACTACAAGACAGTATTATTTCAACTGTATTGCATACTGCATGACAGAGGCAATCAGAGTCGGGACAGATTCAGGACACACTTGTGTGTTGCCTTAACCTTTTGGATATTGAAAGCCATACTACTTAATTAATAAATATTTTAAATTACAAAAACTCTCTTTATTGACCCTACAGAACTGATCTGTTAGACAACTGTATGTAATTGATTGTTGCAGCTTATTGACTTTCTCACAGCCACTCTCAGATAAAGATCTATACTGAGGGTCCAGGCAAAGAGTAACTGGTAGATAGGATAAGAGCAATTGGCTAATCAAATCATGGTGGTGTTTTTGGTAATGTGTAGTGCACCCAGCAGTAGAATACCAAAACCTAAATAGTCTGTATGTTTTTTCCGAGAAATGTGGCAACCCTAGGCACTAAGCAGAGCTGTGCAACTAGTTTAGGGTGCTTGTGAATATGCTAGTGTGTATTGATAGGAGAACAGTGTTCCGTGGGACATGAAAATCTTTGTTCCCCTTTTTCAGATGTTAGAAGGTCCCCTGGCTATTGTACAATACACTAGTTGAGCATGGCCAGTCACATGTAATCAATCCACTGCTTTCAGATAGGACAGATGCCATTTCAGGACCCAAAACTGACTATCACTGTTCAGGAAACAACTCAAAACACCACTTGACAGACAGCGTTTCAACACATGTCAAGCATCACATTGAACATATGCTCATTTTATTAATTCCTCCTCCCATGAGGCCCCCTCTACCACCCATTGCACACAATGACTCATGCGCTCAGTTGTCTGTACCTTAATCAGTCTCGCGCCTGCCTGCCTCAAAGGACTCTGATGTGGCAGCAGGCATTGTTGTGATAAAACACAACAGACCATCTAAAACGTATTCGTCTACACAGCACAGACATGTCTGCAGAGGTTATAAGCTTTTCGTACTCAGTATAAATCCAACCAGCACAGCAGAAAATGATAGTCTGTGTAGTTAACATTCTCCCAGTAAGACTCATTCAGTGCTTTCTACTTTACCTGTTCTCTTTAGGTCTTGCATGCCAGGCAGCTGAAGCACTTATTAATTTAACAAGATCTTATAGGAACTTACACAACACCCATGATGCTTATCATTTGTTAGCTGTATTGTCACTCTCATTTGCTTGCTTCTTATTTGATGGCTTTCATTGTCCCAGCTTGTCCATTTCCATTTGTCCCTTCCCAGGAACATAACCTATTTAACATCTCTCAGAATGGCTGGCTTCTCTTCTTCCGCTGCTCACTTTTATAGAACTTTTTTTCCTTTTGGTTAAGTACTCCATGATAGTGCATGTGTTTTTCAGCCATCTCCCTTAAGCCATCTCCCTTATGTGTTCTCTTCCCCAACCCCTGTGCTTTGTGTTGCTCTCTCTCACCCCAGTGCTTCTCCCCAACTCGCTGCGCTTTGTTTTTCTCTCCCTTGTGTACTTCCTCCCTCTGGAGTCTAACAAGGACAAATTCTGGACCCCTTTTAAGTGCAACAAAGGTGAAGTTGGTCTTAGTTATCACATACGACCGTGAGATCACCAGGGGAAAGCTTACGGACCCTTAAACCGTCAAGGCCCACAACTTTGTGTTTAAGCTACCACGTCACACCTTGCAGGCTCAAGTGTGACGCTGGTTTAGCCTAATTAAACAAACTTGGGTCACAAAGTGTGTCTTTTTAATGACGTGTCACAGACTCAGATCGGCAGAACGCAATTTACTGCTCTACCACACCTGGTTGGAAATAAGTAGCCAGAGTGTAGAGATGCCATTTAGACATTTCCTTGAAAACTCCCTCCAGGCACTGCAGGTAACCAACCTCTGTGTCAGCAAACATCTTCAAAAAGATTGTTAACAAAACAGCCACAAACTAATCAATGCTGGAAGACAAAGAAAGTTTTACCAAGTGTGTGTACGCCTGGCAAGTCATAAATAAATACAGGGCCTTAAAACCTCAGCCTTACCTTGACATAGCTTTTTCATCTCATCTTCTTCCAGCTCAAATTCATGTGCCTCCGCCTAGGTGTCCAACCAACACTGGATCCAATGCTGGGGTGAAAAAACACATCAGGAGCCACCGCACTCAGACTCTGTGGCTCAGCAAAAGAGACCCTGAGAAACATGCTTTGTACCTGCCCGGCCATGTTAAATGAACGTAGAAGGATGCTGTGCAATCCATTCAACCTAGTGATGGGTCGTACTTGTCGGCAAGCCCTCATCGCTGCACTAAACCCAGAAAGCATACCTCCAAACATACGGGTAGTAAGGTTTCTGATGATTTTTGAATCTGGGACGAAGGAGTCAAACTGTGCCTGACAGACACTCTTCATGTTCAGGTCAGGCAGCCAGGAGAGGACATGCACGATTTGCGCAGACTCCTGGCTGCTTGAGCTGAACTTTGCTGGCCTGAAGAGGTCACAGCTCCTGCAAAGGTGCCTCGAGGCCCTCCTCCGGGTGACGAGGAAAGCGTCACCCATTGACTTCGACATGGGCGCTTCAGGTTTAAGCCCTGAAGCGCCCAGGGCGAGTGTCAATCAGTGACACCTCGTCACAGATTGGGGTGGGGTCAGCAGTATCACTGACCCCATCCCACTCTGTGACGAAGTTGAGAATGCTACCTTCCCTCATTGGCTGACCTATGGTCAGCCAGTGAGGGAAGGCAGCAGTCCCAACCCTCCCGAAGTTGAAGGTAAGTGTGTGATCTTCTTAAATGAATGTTTGGTGCATGCGTGCATGTTTGAATGTTGATGAGTGTTAATGGATGTGCGTGCGTGCATGTGTAAAAGAATGACTGCAAGTGTGCTGCCCACCTCCCTCCCTCCTAAAACTGCCGGCCGCCACTGGTCCATTATTAGAAATATGAACAGTGGGAAGATCTTTGACTACTTTTGCTTCATACAGCATTCGGTCGAGAAATGTCTATTCCATTGGCCTTCATCCCTGTAGGAAAGGAAGCCCTTGACTCCTCTGACTTACACGTGAGATTGAACTTTACTTATTCTGGTACCTTAATTATTGGTCCAAAAGCCAACACTTTATCCTATTGAATTTCATCAATCCACTCATTTTTAGGTTACGGCAATAAGCCCAAAATTGTGTCTCAGACAGAAAAAAATCTTCTTTGATCTATGTCCAGCACACCGGTCCATATCCATTCTTGTACTTTTTGACGTACATCAAGCCCATCAGGCCTCATACATTTTTAGGTCTCGCCTGCAATAGAGGATTCTCTGCTAGTGCATGTGCTCTTGCTTGCAAGAGATATTGTATACACGAAAGGGGTTTGCAGCCTGCCCATTATGTACCATAGGCTGGCCAGACTGTTGCTGTAATTTCCTTGTTTTTCATTGGTAAATGCATGGGTGCTTCAGTTTGTTTGTGTTTCTTTCTTTGCTAGAGCATGGACCAAATACTGATTAATTAAGGTTCTTTCTACTAATCCTGCTCCAATTGAGGTATTTTTTAAATTTCCCCTTCATTGTTGCTTCCTCCCCTCCGCCTCGTCTTTGCTTGCTTGTTTCCTCACCCCCTCTCACTTTGCTGCTTGACCCGTCCGCACACCACCTCCCTCATCGTTGCTGCTTGCCTCGTTCCTCTCCCTTATAAATACATTCACTGAAAAAAAACAAAGGTTACAGGAACGTTATAGTTAGGTTCATATTTCAAACGTACAAAACCATAGAAATTCACCTGTTTATAGTTAGAGTAAGTAAATATAACTCGTGCCCCGCCATGCACTGTTTCTTTGTCAAAAATGCTACTGCAAATATTACATTGATATTATCAGTGATGTTATCAAAGATGTCATGATTGCCGTAATTTGTGGGGTAATTAGCAGTTCATGGTGAGGGCGCGAGTTATAGTTACCTTAGTGCACAAATTATAGTTACTTGAGATATCTTTAACTATAACAGATGAATTTCTGTGTTTTTTTCAGTGGATTTCTGTGTTTTTCTTAAATGTAATTTTGATTACTGTACGTAATTTTTATTACTATAGGATCACCAGAGCACTTTTTTAGGGAAAATTTCGTGAAGAATTGGCAAACGGTGCCAAAGATATAGGCAAGTCAAAAAACATTTTTTTATGAAAACATGGGGGTCATTCTGACCCTGGCGGTAATTACCACCATGGCGGAGGTTGGCGGTAGCACCGCCAACAGGCTGGCGGTGCTCCGCCGGCCATTCTGACCGCGGCGGTACAGCCGCAGCCAGAAGCGGAAAGCCGGCGGTGTACCGCCGACTTTCCGCTGCCCATGGGAATCCGCCATGGCGGCGCAGCTTGCTGCGCCGCCATGGGGATTCTGACAGCCCATACCGCCATCCTGTTCCTGGTGGTTCACCCGCCAGGAACAGGATGGCGGTATGGGGTGTCGTGGGGCCCCTGGGGGCCCCTGCAGTGCCCATGCCAATGGCATGGGCACTGCAGGGGCCCCCGTAGGAGGGCCCCACAAAGAATTTCAGTGTCTGCTTTGCAGACACTGAAATTCGCGACGGGTGCAACTGCACCCGTCGCACCTTTCCACTCCGCCGGCTCCATTCTGAGCCGGCTTCCTCGTGGGAAGGGTGTTTCCCGCTGGGCTGGCGGGCGGACTTTCGGCGGTCGCCCGCCAGCCCAGTGGGAAAGCCAGAATGACCGCTGCGGTCTTTCGGCGGGAACCGCTTGGCGGGTGGCGACCGCTGTCCGCCGCGGTCAGAATCACCCCCATGGTCCTAACTATACCTAGAGAAGCGATCCCGAGCTGAGCCGGACGGTGAGTTATCGGACTCATTGCAAGGAGGACTTGGGATCTCAGTTCTCCTTGCAAGGAGGACTGGGGATCCCAAACCTCCTACAATATTGCCAAGCCACTCAACTTAGCTACATAGTGGAATGGTCCAGGAAGGAATCTGAAAAGCAGTGGCTATTTATGGATCTGGCAATCGTGGGTACCTCGTTTTGAAAGATTCCATTCCTGACCCTTCGCCAGAGACCATGGTGACTATACTCCTCACCAGTCACTAGCACAGTACTCAGGGCCAGATTTACAAGGCCCTAGCACCTTTTAGGGCCACACTAGCATCAACATTTTTATGCTAATGTGGCGTTAAGGAGACCAATCTCCTTCGCCAGATTTCTGGGTGATCCGTCAAGCGCCATATTTACAAAGTGGGGCAATGCATGCATTGCGTCACTTTGTAACCCCTTGCCCTACGTTATACCTGCACCAGGTATAATGTATGCAAGGGGGGGGGGGCGTTCCCTCACAGGGAGGCCACAAAAAATGATTTCACTGCAAAAAATTTCTGTCATTTTTAAAGCGCATAGTAGCCTATGGGCCTCCCTAGTGCTTTGCTGCTGTAGTGTCATAATTTATGGCCCTGATCCAGCAAAGCGCCACAATAGCATCATAAGTTATGATGCTATTGTGGAAACGAGCACCATGGTGAGCCATATTATAAATACGGTGCAGCCATGGTGTCATTAGGTGGAGCAAGAGCGGCACAAGAAAAGTGGTGGATCAGGGACCAATGCGACACTTTCCTATAGATCTGGCCCTAATTGTCTGGGCCCGTGTTTCGAAGCAGAAAGGTCTCTCCACATTTCTTTCCCCTCTGTCCCTGATAGTCGGCAATGTAGTCTTTACACCTGGCCTTGACAAGACTGCATTTTGCCAATGGCTGAGTGTCGGGTCTCGCTCTACCGGGCACTTCTTTAACAAAGAGGGCATGGTCTCTTTCGAGCGACAACAGGACAACTACGCACTCCCAGAGGTAGAGAGAATGCAATACCTGCAGATCCGGCACTGGGTGATGCAACCAACAATGTAAGAGTGAGCACAAAGACCACTCACGGGTTTTGAAAAATGGCTCCTGATGAAAACTACTGACAAAGTTCTCATCACTGAACTGAATGGCATTTTGCAAAACATTCCCACACCACCCAAGATGCTGGGGCGGAAACACTGGGAAATGGAGCTAGGAAAGTCACTCACAACTTAAGAGTAGGATGAGTTATACTACAGGGCACCCCACACGGCATGGATTATGGCCAATATTGAGACAACAACAAAAATGGCAACGTACTGGTACCTTACCCCAGTGCGCCTGCACAGGGGTAATCCCACTCACAGCCCAGGTTGATGGAGGCAATGCAGATCCCCTGGGACATCAGTACATTTGCTCTGGGAATGCCTTAAACTTTCACAATACTGAGAGGGAGTCCTGAATGATATAGACTCTCACCTAGACACAGCAGCTTTCCCGATTTCCCAGCTGTGTCATTCTGGGACTCCCCAAAGCCCTTACCTACTCACTCAAATCTTGCCTGGGACAGCAGATCAGCTTGGCATTAGAAGCGGCCATCCAAAACATCTTTGCTCACTGAGGCACTGATACACTCGCTACTCATCCGGGGTGGCTTTACTGGTTGTGGCATGGGTGGAGTATTGAAAAGCTCACCCTGGTCCTCACTGCTCAGGGAGATCCCTTCCGAGAGCTCTGGCATCCATTCTTGGATTTCCTCTCTAAAGGAGTTCCAGGAGTTGACCTGCCCTAAATATGTAAGGCTTCTGCAGCTAACAGACGTAAATGCCCCATCACAGAACGCAGGAGATGCTTGTGGAGTGCACAATTAATGATCATGTGGTGCTTTATATTATGAAAGCTTGTTATGAGTACTCCTCGCGGTGAGGGAGTGGAGGGGTCATTAATTGTAATGTATGTTAAGCACATCCTGAGGGGTTGGGTCACCTCCACTTGTTGTTTTGCTTAACTGCCATGCAGTTATAATTTTGCCTATAAAAAGATTTAAACCATAATTTGTAATGGGAATAATAAATGTCACCCCTTTAGTGTCCAACACATTCCCCAAATAGCTTTAGATTGGAGTGGGAATAGTAAGTTCCATTCTTTAAGTGTCCAACATCTTCACCAAATTTAGTGTAATAAAAAAGATGTCACATATATTTTTTATATTTTGTTTTTTTACAATATTATTTTACTGTGCAATGTTACATTTTGCTAAATATATAATTAAATTAAAATAAAATCACCTTTAAAGTCATGTAAGTTAAACATTTTTGTTAGTTTGTAGTTTTGAAAAAAAACAAGTAAATCATATTTTATGTATATTTGTTTAACATACTTTTTCAAATGGTATTTTTCATTGTTTGCAATTTTTTCAACTTTTTAAAATGCTTTTCTTAGCATTATGTCAACATATTCTTTATTAGAGCAGATTAAATAATGGTATATATCTTATACTATGATTTAATTTATACTTTAAAATGTTTTCATAATCTTTTTTTTGTTTTATTTGGCAGCCATTTTTTACCGTTACTTTCCATTTTGTAGTCTGTTGGTGTTATTTAGAGTCTATTTTCTAGGCACCAAGTCACAGTAAGGTGCTGCTGTTCGTCTGAACAGGTAAGTCCTTTTTACTGATTTTTTAAGGGCAGGGGGACTTAGGATGCATATTTTCAACTTGGCTATAGTGTTTTTTTTGAGTTTGTGGTATACTTAGATGTGATTTGTTAGATCTATGCACTATTTTGTTGTTTTGCATTTATTTTATATTGTAATAGTAATGTATGAATCGGTTATGTTAAATAATGTGATGTTATTTATGTTTAGATGATTAAATGGTATGTATATGTATATTTGGGACTGTAATGTATTGTGCGGTGGGTCTTCAACATTTCGTTTACAGGTTTTTGGGCCTCCTTACTGGTTTGGCGGTCTGACTGCAAGACTGCCAAGTGGGAGGCCGCCAAAAGACCGATATGTTGGCGGTCATACAGACCGCCATATCATGAGATACACAGCCAGAACCACTAAAAGACAGCCAAAAAAACAACATCGCCAGGACTTTGGTGGGCGGGAAAGAGGTGGCCCAACCACCAGCACCGGAAGCCCGTTATACATCCACCGAACCTATTACGACTCACAAATCACAATGGCAGTTCTCCCATGGCGGTAAACCAATGGCAGTGCGAAATGCAGCGGTCGTCAGTCACCACAGTAATACACAACACCATATTGGATAGTTTGGATTCCACACAGTTGACACACATCCACACACCAACACACCTACAAACTTAACTACGAAATACACCCCCTCACACACCACAATCCTTTGCAACCAAAAACGCCACGCACAGCAAGTTGGAGCTCGCACTTAGAAATTACAAACTGTAGATTAGGCACCCCTCTACACTTCAAATACCACCCATCCAACACCTGCAGAACACACCCAACACACAAAATAGTACCCTACACATCACACACCAACCGTCACCCTCTCACAACACAGCACTCACACCTCATCATTCGTCTACATCACCTTTCTGCATCGCCGACCACCACCATGTCTCCACAAAAACATCCCCATTTTACTGACGCGAGTTGAGAGTCATGGTAGACAAAATCATCAGGGAAGAGCCACACCTATTTGGAGCCTAAGTCCAGCAAATTACTATTGCCAGGAAAATGGACATGTGGCAAAGAATAGTCGAGTGGGTGAATTCTGTAGGCAGCTATCCACGCACAAGGAAGGACATCAGGAAGCGATGGAGCTACCTCAGGGTGCAGGTTCCTTTCATGGCCACCAGGCATCAGCTGGCAGTCCTCAAGACTGGCGATGGTCCCCCATCTCCTGGCCCAACATTCACATCATGGGAGGAGAAGGTCTTGGACATCCTCCATCCTGAGGGCTTGACAGGCATGTCTGAGGGAGTGGAGTCGGGTAAGACACAACATCAACAATGTCACCCAAAAGTTCTGTCTTGCATGGTCACTGATCACCTTTTGACATCTTAACAGCCAACCCACTCACCCCTGTGTCCAACTGTCCGAATACCCCTGTCTGGCATCCCACATGTCAACTAAATTCCCCTGGGGCACAGTATCTGTGTATGGCATGGTTAGTACAGGGACTGACAGCACTACAACTCCCAGCAGGCACTGTTCCACCATTAAAAAACCAGAACAGTATACCACAATGACAGTTACCTTGCATGTTAACTAAACAGTAGAGTAAACCCACCTCAATGTTCCACAATTGTACAGGCTATGGCAATGACAGCAATCCTATGGGCATCTGGCAGTTTAATAGCACTAACACACAGCTACAGCTGTGCCCTCTGCTAAACTGGCCCTTTTACCTACCATCACCTATTGAAATCTACTGACCTGGGGGTAAAACACATGTATGCAGTGTGCTGTACCTGGTGCAACCTGACATATGGCCAGGCAGAATGGTTACACCTAATTTAATGGCCAGGTCAGTTTCCACATGTTATTGTGCTGTCTGTTAACTCAATAATGAACTACTGCTAACTGGGAGGTAACATGAAAAATATAAAGCTACACAGCTGCCAAGATATGAGTTTATGAACAGACACACAACAGCCAAGCTACTCTGACATCCTGCAGCAAGGCGAGCGAAATTAGAATTGTCTGTATCCCACATAGCTGTTCTACAAAATTGAAAGCAAGTCTCACTGTCAAATGAGGGGATCTAACAAATCCTATTTGTACATGGGTCAAAGCATATCTACCTGGCAAATTTGGAAACCACATGTTGCATTACAATCTGTAACTGTCTGTTCCACTTCTTCAACAGGTGTACTTGCAAATGGGTCCATGGAGAGGACAACTGAGACAGACACTTCCCCTCTATCTGAAGCCCTCTGTGAGGAGAGCACTCCTCGATGTGTGGACAATGAGGATGATTCTTGCCCATCTGGGCTACCTGGTCAGTCTACAACTGTCAGCCTCACCCTGCCCACATCAACTCCTCCCAGCCCTGCTGCATCTACATCCCAAACAACCACCCGCCCTCAAACCTGTGTCCCAAGGACAGTTACAACCATCATGTGCCTGCCAGTACAGGTACCAAACCCTGACAATGAAGGACCTGGCACCAATGGCAGTGGGCAGACTGTGCCAAGGATGCAGGCACGTGGGGGTAGAGTGTGTGGGAGGGATGGTGTGGGCCAACAGCTTAAGGCTGCTAGGGATACAACTGGGCAGGACACCATCTCCAGAGTCTTGGGAGCTTACCAACAGTCCGAAGGTGTGATGGGCCAGGTACTTGCCATGATGGTGGACATCAAGCAGCTGCAGAGTCGACAAATACAGGAAATCATGCAACAGTGGGAGGTCCTCAATGCCAACATGGTCTCCCTAATAGGAGAGCTAAGAGACATTACCACCACCCTGAGCAGGGTAAGTCCACATCATCAGACCCCTTCCATTGGCCATGTAACATCAGCCCCTTCTACATCTGTGGCAACCAGTGGAATGGAGGCTCTGCCAGGGGAAGGACATGCCCCAGACACCCTTGCCTCTGTAGCTGAAGAACCCCCCCTGCAAATGTGGATTTGTACCAAAGCAATCAGGAAGTGCAGATGCCAAGACTACAACAACTGCCAGAAAGTGATCCTCTAATGATTGGTTCCCCTTGTGTGCCACTGATACACCCTGTTGACTCTTCTGTGACCACTGTCCATTTTGCAAGGATAGTACGGCACTGGTTATGAAACTGCAAATGTTGTAGAAGCTACCCTGATATTAGCATCCACCATGACTGAACCCTTCACTGTTTGCAATTTATTACTTTGATCCCATTCATTTTTTTTCCTGTGCATTTGTAAATAAATACACCTAAACCTATACATGTTTTAGGGTCATTTTTAATCTATGTTGAATAGTTGACTCTGAAATATCTTGAATGCACATGATATACTCAAATGTAAGAAATGTGAAAAGGGTCAGGTCACATGTACTGTTGATTCTGGGTTCAATGCATACACAATAATACAAGTGGACAATCATCAATCCCCATTTATAGCACTGTGCTGCAAATAGGCTGACCACATGCCAATAATCACACAGTGAACTTCATCTTCAAAGCCTTGTGCTTCAGCATAAGTGTCAGTAACTAACATCCCACAGACCACTGAAGTAAGGGACATGTTAGACTTTGCCTATCTGAATAGGCAAACAGATTGGTGCAATTTGTCATCAGCGAAACCCTTATCACATACCCATACCACACCTACCAAATGAACACACCCCATAATACTGACAGAGGTCAGTACAAATGTCCTCAGTCAGGGAACCTTCGACTTGCAATGGTTAGGTATCTGTGGGCATGCTTCTTACCTATGTCAGTCTTGACACACATGCACAAAGGCCTGCAATGATCACAGTGGCAGCTACAAACAAGTCAGATAGTACCATTATCAAAACAATGAGACGGTTGAGTAAATGGATTGCACAGGAAGACATGTTGTAGACACATGATCACACATATGTCACTATTAGTCCCAGATAACATTACAAACAGGTCTGTTGAATGGAACAGAACAATGCCATCCCACTGCCCTGACAGCCTGGGCATGGGACTCATACACCACCGAAATAATGTCATATAGTACCTGGATCAATCCATGTCCACTTCACAAGTCTGACCAGCTAAACCCACGTGCCAATGACACAATTCAGAAATGTCCACATGAGGATGGCATTGTGAGGGGATCTGTAAAGTAAAAATGTTGAACAGGAGTTTAGGCAGGTAACGGTAAACAAGACCTCAAAATACATGTCATAAATACAATGGTAACTTAGATGGTGCATTGTGACAAACACTAACAAAGGAGCTCATCATGATAGTCACAACTCCATGTACTATTTTGCATGAAAACCTGAGCTATGTTTTACAAAGCAATAAATAAAATGTCTGATGGTCATACAAACACCCTTCTCAAACATCCTTAACCCCCATCCTTAACCCCCCCTACTACTCCACTGAGTCAGTCAAATTATAGAACATCACATACTTGCAGTCGGGTGAACTACTGATTGCTGAGATCTGCCCGGATGTCCCCACCTTCGTCCTCATCACTGTCATCCTCACTTGGCATTTTTGCACTCTCACTCGGTGGAACTGCTGGCTCCCCCTCATTTGGTATGTATAGGATCTGACACCTCAGGGTGAGGTTGTGGAGCATGCAGCAGGCCACAATGATCTGACACACTTTAGCAGGTGAGTAGGCTTATCAATGCCCATCATCTCATACTTCATCTCTCACTTGACTCGTGACACTGCTGTTAGCAAGACCTCCACGACCTGAGCTGCTGTGTACTGCCTCTGGGAGCAATCATGCCACGTCCTACAGGGGATAGGGCCCCTGATATCTCACCCCGGGGCTGGAGAAGCTGGTTGAGGATGTCCTATTCCTGCCTAGACAGCTCTATGGTTCAGCAAGCAGAGGAGCAGGTAAGTGCACCATGGGCACGTATGTTTCATTAGCCCGACGATTCTTTGATATGCTAAGCAAAGGCTGATGGGCAGTGTTTCAGATTGTGTACTTAAAGTCTGTTGGGTGCTTAAGTTGTGCCAAAATGGGTGAGTTCCTGGGCATGTGCTTATGTTTGGTGACATTTAGGGGGTCATTCTGACCTCAGCGGTAAAAGGCGCTTACTGCCGGTCAGAAGACCGCCATAACACCGCCACGGTCGCGGTAAACCGCCACGGTCATTCTGACCCGCAACTGGCAAACCGCCAAAAACCCGACATCAACAAAAGTCCGCCACACCAACGGCCAGCGAAAAACTGGCGATGACCAAACCTCCACCGTCACGCCAACAGAAATACGCCCATTCCATTCCGACCCACAAATCCCCGCAGCGGTCTTTCAACCGCGGTATTCCATTGGCGGTACACACCGCCGCGGTCAAAATACACACACCTTTACAAAACACTACTACATTGGACAATTCAAAATACACACACCTGATACACATACACACACCACTCCCACACACCCTATACAATATAAAACACACACCCACATCACCCACAAACCCTTACGAACAGAATTGCGACTGAAGGCCAGAGAGAGACAGCACAGAATAGAGTAGACCATCACACAGAGGCAAATCACTACATCACCCACACAATATCCACGCACAAAACACCACACACCAACACACTCACCACAATCTACAACACATACCCCACCCCACACCTCATCCACACCACCCCATGGCACCCCAAAGACACCCCAGGTTCTCTGACGCAGAACTCAGGGTCATGGTGGAGGAAATAGTTCGGGTAGAGCCCCAGCTCTTCGGGACACAGGTGCAGCACACCACCATTGCCAGGAAGATGGAGCTATGGCAAAGAATAGGGGACAGGGTCAACACTGTGGGACAGCATCCACGAAATCGGGACGACATCAGGAAGCGGTGGAACAACCTACGGGGGAAGGTGCGTTCCATGGTATCAAGGCACAACATCGCGGTGCAGAAGACTGGCGGCGGACCCCCACCTACTCCCCCAGAATTTACAGCATGGGAGGAGCAAGTCTTGCACATCCTGCATCCTGAGGGCCTCGCAGGAGTAGGCGGAGGAATGGACTCTGGTAAGTCAAATCTTCACTACTTCATTCCCCCCACCCCACCTGCATGCCAAATCATACCCCCACCCTCACCCCCACCCCCATCACACCAACTCCTTGCAAATGGCTCACCATCACAACCCACCCATCCCAACACCTAGCCCTGCATGCGTCCACAAAGCATGGACACCCATCACCAAAGCATGCCCACTGCACATACCCATTTCCCACACTGGGGTACACGGCCACCCACCCATTTCACGAAATGGCACACACAGAAGCAATAACCATACTCTTATACCCCTGCAGGACCCGAACGCCACCACACCGCCCAGGAGGGTCCAGAAATGTCCATCCCACCCCCAGAAGAGGCCCCCAGTGATGACAGCAGCTCTGTCTCCCTGGACCCAGATGACCAGCCCGGCCCATCGGGGACCTCGGGACAGTCGGTTCCCCTCACACAGCCACAGGCTACAGCAGACCTAACCCCCTCTGGGAACACCAGCACAGCTCCCACCCAGCGGGCCCATGCCTCTGTCTCCAGGACACGTCAATCAGCGGTGTGTCCACCACTACAGGGCACCCAGGTTGACCCACCACCCCAACAACAACAGGGACCTGGGGGCAGTGGTAGTGGGCACACGGTCCAGGGGACAGAGGCCCAGGGAAACAGGGGGACTGGGAGGGCTGCTGTGCGACAGGGGGGGACAGGCCCAGGGAACCCACTCTCCACGAGGCCCTCTCCTCCATCATGGGAGCATACCACCGCTCCCAGGAGACGATGGCTACGGTACTGGCCAGGTTCCAGGAGATCCAGGTACTGCAGGAGGAACAGTACATGGGGTTCAGGGAAGAACTGAGAACCATTAGTTCCGTAATGAGGACCATCGTCGTGGCTCTTAACCAGATAGTCACCACATTGCGGGACCATGTGGCACCACAAAGGGCCCCTGTCACTAGCATGGACCAAGACCAGCCTACCACCTCCGCTGGCGCTGGTGGACAGGAGGCCCCCACACAACAACTGGCCACCAGAACCCCACCTCCTGCAGAAGAAGAACCACCCCGCAAGCGGGGCCTGAGATCTCAGAAGAAGACAGAGTAGGATGCCAAGACCCCCGCCAGCAAAGGATACCCCCTGATGTCATCCCACTGTCCCACATTGTCACCCTGTCCAACCTTAAACTGCCCCTGCTCCATCCTTCCACAGACTTATGGACAATGCACCTGTGAGACTGAAAACTGGACTCTGCCATGGACATTACTCCACCATCCCCCATCACCGTTTTTCAACCATGTCCCTAAATTTAGCACTTTAATAAAATCACTTATTGCACTAAAAATATCTGGAGTCTGCTTGTATTTTGAACAAATGTATTAGACATAACGGTGCCAAAATGTACAGTTACATTGTGATGACAACATACCACTGTCACACAGCTGTAGTCCATGGGGAAACAAAGCAGAGGTCACGCAGTGGGGCCCACATCTCTGAAAACGGAAGGGAAAGTCACAACTCAGTTAACATAAACTGGGGGGAAACACAGACAGTAGAGAGGCAGGAGACTGTAAGTACATGTAAAATGGCGGTGTTGATTCGTACCTGTGTGCTATTGAAAATACTGTTGTATCACTGTGTCCCTGTTGTCTGTGTCGTCCCCGTCGTCTTCCTCCTCTTCACTCTCCACAGGCTCCACAGCTGCCACAACACCACCATCTGGACCATCCTCCTGCAGGAAAGGCACCTGGCGTTGCAAAGCCAGGTTGTGAAGCATACAGCAGGCCACGATGATATGGCACACCTTCTTCGGTGAGTACATTAGGGATTCACCTGTCATATGCAGGCACCTAAACCTGGCCTTCAGGAGGCCGAAGGTCCGCTCGATCACCCTCCTAGTCCGCCCATGGGCCTCATTGTACCGTTCCTCTGCCCTGGTCCGGGGATTCCTCACTGGGGTCAGTAGCCACGACAGGTTGGGGTAACCAGAGTCACCAATTAGCCACACACAGTGTCTCTGTAGCTGTTCCATCACATAAGGGATGCTGCTATTTCGCATGATGTACGCGTCATGCACTGACCCAGAGAACTTGGCATTTACATGGGAGATGTACTGGTCAGCCAAACAGACCACCTGGACATTCATCGAATTAATAATTTTTTCTGTTCCTGTACACCTGCTCACTTTCACTGGGGGGAACCAAAGCCACATGGGTCCCATCAATGGCACCAATGATGTTGGGAATATGTCCAAGGGCATAGAAATCACCCTTCACTGTAGCCAAATCACCCACCTCAGGGAAAACAATGTAGCTCTGCATGTATTTCATCAGGGCAGACAACACTCTGGACAAAACCTTCGAAAACATAGGCTGAGACATCCCTGATGATATGGCCACTGTTGTTTGGAATGATCCACTTGCCAAAAAATGGAGTACTGACAGCACCTGCACCAGAGGGGGAATCCCTGTGGGTTGGCGAATGGGTGACATCAGGTCTGGCTCCAGCTGGGCACACAGTTCCTGTATAGTGGCTCGGTCAAGTCTGTATGTCAGTATGACATGTCTTTCTTCCATTGTCGACAGGTCCACCAGCGGTCTGTACACGGGAACATTCCTCCATCTCCTCGCAAGTCCCAGCGGACGGTGCCTAGGAAGGACAACATGGAGCACAGAGTCAAGCAACCCACAGGTACGTAACCACAGCTTGCACAGAACACGATTCGCTATGCTATGTATTGAATGGCTTGTATGAGTGGCAATGCAAGGCCTAGGCCTGTGTGACGCAGTAGAAATTAAGGCATGTGGACCCTTGAAATGGCGGCTGCCTGACCTGTGAAGTGTGACAATGGGATGTGAGGTCAATGCGCTGGCGTGGCACACCGTGGCGGTAGGCGGTCGAAGACCGCGGCGCAAAGCAGCATTGGTTAACATTGAACCCTATGGGTCTCAGGAGCCAATGACGATGTGCGCCGGCGGTCGCGGTACGCACCGCCGCGGTACGCACCGCCGCGGGCGTGACCGCCATTTTCTATCTGCTTAATCACTCGAGACCTGATCATCCACAGGAGAGGACCTATACTGCAAGTGCTGCTGTGACCTCGGTCTGGAAGAGACAATGGCTGCTGCGACTGGGGAAAAGGCCCCTGCCTTCACTTCTGAGGAATTGGAGAAACTTGTTGATGGGGTCCTCCCCAGTATGCGCTACTCTACGGTCCTCCAGACCAACAGGTTAGTACACTGGGACCATGCTTTGTGGGCAATGCCTGGGTTTAGTGGGGTGAATGAACGATGGTGCGGAGGGGAGCGTATGAGGCATGCATCAAAGGACAGATGAGAGCATGTGCCACATGGCAAGGGTGGGGATGGGGGGACACTCACATCGAGCATGCAGAAAATGATGATATTGTATTTTCTCTCCCTGTACGTGTCACATAGGTCAGCGCCCATCAGAAAGTCGACATTTGGCGTGCCATCGCCAAGGACGTCGGACCCTGGGGGTCCACAACAGACGGGGCACCCACTGCCGCAAGAGGTGGGAGGACATCCACCGCGGGAGCAGAAAGACCGCGGAGGCTCTGCTGGGGATGGCCTCCCAACGTAGGAGGGGTGCCACACGTCAATTGACCCCCCTGATGTCTCGGATCCTGGCGGTGGCCTACCCAGATTTGGATGGGCGCGTGAGGACATCACAGCAGACACAAGGGGGTGAGTACACTCTCATTCTGCTGACTATGCGCGCAGTGGAGGTGTCTGGGTGGGGGAGGAGGGCTGTGGGTATCCCTAGGCTAGGCCCTGTGCCCCCTCCCCCCACCTCTGTAGGGTTCCAAGTACAGCTATCCATGGCCCTGTGTCACCTATGTGTGCAGTTGTCGTCCATAGGCTTGTCGGCCAAGTCCCAATGATTGAGTAGTGTACCCCAAGTGCGCGGCGTAGTGCAGGGGGCTTCTGTGTCTGTCCTCTCCGCCAACTCTGTTGCCAATGCATGCACTCAACATGTCTTTATTTCCCCCCCCCTTTTTTGGTCTGCTCCTCCTGTTCATGTGTGCATTAGCATCATCTGGCGGAGGAGAAGTGGCACTGGAGCACGAGGGAGCTGCATCTCACATGGGCCCGGAGGGCCATGCAACAGACTCTGATATCACCAGTGAGACGGAGGGCGAGGGGGGCTCCACAACGGGGACACGTGGAGACATCAGCGACACCGACACGTCCTCGGAAGGGAGCTCCCTTGTGGTGGCGGCAACATCCGTGCCCACTGCAACAACAGGTACAGCCGCCACCCAGCGCACCAGCTCCGCCCTCCCAGCAGCCCCCCAGCGTTCGCCCCGTGCCCGCTCGCACACCAAGGCGGGCATCTCCTTCGCCCCAGGCACCTCAGGCCCTGCCCCAGTTACCCCTGCTGCCCTCAGTGAGGAGGTCATTGACCTCCTCCGGACGCTCATTGTTGGGCAGTCTACCCTTTTGAATGCCATCCAGGGGGTGGAAAGGGAGGTGCATCGGAGCAATGCATACCTGGAGGGCATTCATTCGGGTCAGGCTGCCCATCAGCGATCGTTCAACGCTCTGGCCTCAGCACTGACGGCAGCCATTGTCCCTGTCTCCTGCCTCCCTCCTCCAACTCCCTCCACCCACTCCCACTCCCCTGTTCCTCTGCCTATCCCAGACACACCTACAGACCAGCCTGCACACACCTCAACACCCAAGGTCAGCTCATCCAAACATAAGCACCACACATCACAGAAGCATTCACACAAGCAACATCCACATGCAGACATGCCAACAGCCACTGCCTCCTCTGTGTCCCCCTCCTCCTCGTCTCCCTCCTCTCTCCTTGTGACGTCCCAACTCACACTTGCATGCACCACTTCATCAGCCACTACGTCCATCACCAGCACACCCACCAGAACACTCCGCACACGTGCAGTCACCACCCCCACTGCCATTTACACGTCCCCTGTGTCCTCTCCCAGTGTGTCTGTCACCCCCTCTTCCAAACCACACAAACGCAGGCAGCCACCCAACCAACCGCCATCCACCTCACGACAGCCTCCGTCACAAGCACCTGCACCCAAAGACACCACACTTGACTCTCCTACAACCACATCCTCTTCCTCCACTCCCATACCCACTGCACCTACCCTTCACATTGCTCCTAAAAAGTTTTTCCTCTCCAAAATTAACCTCTTTCCATCACCTGACCCACCCCCTCCATCTCGTAAAAGTCCAATCTGCACCTCAGCCACCACAACCCCTGGACCTACAAGGACCATAGTCCAGGGATATTGGAGTCCCCCACCTTCGAGGGCAGCCACATCGGCCAGCAGCAAAGGGACAGCCAGCCCACCCCCTGGGAAAAAATAAAAAAAAGCCAAGGGCCGGCACGAGAGGACAGAGACGGCAGCCTCCACAGGCACCACCCTGGCACCGTCAGGGAGTGGGGTGCCACCTGGCACATCTCCAAAGGGAGGCAAGGGCCACAGAGGATCAGGCAAGGATGGCAAGGGCAGCAAGGCCGACAAGTCCGGCAGCAGGCGAGCTGCCCAGGAGGGCCCCACCAGCCCCATTCCGGGAGTGAAGGAGGACACCCACGGGCACGGGACACCAGCACAGGAGGGCCCAGCAAGCGAGAAGTCGGATGGTGAGTGAACACCATCTATTGGCCGGATCTGGTGCCCTGGAGACACATGTGAAGAACTGCAGAACAGGGCCCGCCGTCTCAAGAACCGCTGAACAGGGCCCTTCAAAACAAGCACCGCTGAACAGGGCCCCGCCGTCTCAAGAACCGCTGAACAGGGCTCTTCAAGACAAGCACCGCTGAACAGGGCCCCGCCGTCTCAAGAACCGCTGAACAGGGCCCTTCAAGACATGCACCGCTGAACGGGGCACCGCCGTGACCAGCACCGCTGAACAGGGCCCTTCAAGACAAGCACCGCTGAACAGGGCCCCGCCGTCTCAAGAACCGCTGAACAGGGCCCTTCAAGACATGCACCGCTGAACGGGGCACCGCCGTGACAAGCACCGCTGAACAGGGCCCTTCAAGACAAGCACCGCTGAACAGGGCCCGCCGTCTCAAGAACCGCTGAACAGGGCCCTTCAAGACAAGCACCGCTGAACGGGGCACCGCCGTGACAAGCACCGCTGAACAGGGCCCTTCAAGACATGCACCGCTGAACGGGGCCCCGCCGTGACAAGCACCGCTGAACAGGGCCCTTCAAGACAAGCACCGCTCCGCTGGGCACCGCAGTCTCTACACCGCTCCGCTGGGCCCTTCATCTCAAGCACCGCTCCGCTGGGCACCGCAGTCTCTGCACCGCTCCGCTGGGCCCTTCATCTCAAGCACCGCTCCGCTGGGCACCGCCGTCTCTGCACCGCTCCGCTGGGCCCTTCATCTCAAGCACCGCTCCGCTGGGCCCTTCATCTCAAGCACCGATCCGCTGGGCACCGCCGTCTCTGCACCGCTCCGCTGGGCCCTTCATCTCAAGCACCGCTCCGCTGGGTACCGCCGTCTCTGCACCGCTCCGCTGGGCCCTTCATCTCAAGCAACGCTCCGCTGGGCACCGCCGTCTCTGTACCGCTCCGCTGGGCCCTTCATCTCAAGCACCGCTCCGCTGGGCCCTTCATCTCAAGCACCGCTCCGCTGGGCACCGCCGTCTCTGCACCGCTCCGCTGGGCCCTTCAACTCAAGCACCGCTGACACATTGGCAGAAGGGGCAGGCCCGGATCAGTGTCGGACAGGGCTGCACGATAAACTCTGGGCACCAAGAGTCCTCCAGTACCGCTGGAGTCTGTCATCCACTTGAGAGACTGTGGCTTTGCACTCCCCAGGATGGCACAGTGGGCAAGCCAACCACTGTAGAGACTTGAGAGACTGTGGCTTTGCACTCCCCAGGATGGCACAGTGGGCAAGCCACCCACTTTAGAGACTTGAGAGACTGTGGCTTTGCACTCCCCAGGATGGCACAGTGGGCAAGCCACCCACTGTAGAGACTTGAGAGACTGTGGCTTTGCACTCCCCAGGATGGCACAGTGGGCAAGCCACCCACTGTAGAGACTTGAGAGACTGTGGCTTTGCACTCTCCAGGATTGAACAGTGGCCATGGAGGCCCCTCGTGGATCTGGCGTCGTGGACTCATGTGACTGAGGTGGCCCCCCTTCCCTTCCCCCTGAGGTGCCTGTAGTTTTCCTATCTGATGCCCCTGCAGTGTTCTCTCCAATGGATTCGGGTCTCATGTGTGGGCTTTGCCCATGTGTTGAGGCCATTGGCCCACCTACAATGACAGAAAGCCAATTCTGACGGGACAATATACATATGTGTATATAGTTATGGGATGTTCGACTTACTTATTTACTTAGCCTTACAATATATTTGTATTCCAATAACATATTATTTTGTATTTGCATTCTTCCGGGGGGTTTGGGGGGTGTCACTCTGAGTTGTTGCTCTGCATTGGTGTGTAGGTAGTTGGGGGGGGGGGGGGGGGTGTCGCGTATGTGTGTGCCCGTAATCTTTTCTCCTCCCCTGTGTCGTAGGTGCAGTACTCACCGTTGTCTTCTGCGCCGGCGTTCATGCTCCTGGTAGACGAGCAGGTAGACAATTGCTGGTAGGATGTGTAGTTCTGGTTCCATGCTGTCCAGATTCCTCGTGGAATGTGTATAGGTGAGCGTTTTCCCGTTCGTAGTCTGTTTCTGCCGTGTTTTTATCGGCGGGGCTCCCGCCCCGGAAAAGGTGTCGGATTGGTGAGTTGTGATAGGGTGGGCGGTACATTGTCTGCCGCCTGTCTGTTGGCGGTGACCGCCGCGCTGCTTGTCTGTACCGCCGTGGCGGTCGGAGTGTTAAAGTGGCGGTCTGTGTTGGCGGTTCCCGCCAGGGTCGGAATTCCATTTTTTTGCCCGCCTGCCTGTTTGCGGGTTGGCCGCCGCTTTAACACCGACCGCCAGGGTTGGAATGACCCCCTTAGAGTCCTGAGGCATTGTGGACATCATGTAATGTATGTTCCCTGACCCACCTTGTGCCTGTTGCACATGGTTAGTTGAGGTGTTATGCCAGACCCTGCCTAAAAAATCTCATCTTCATATGTGCTTGGGGTCTGGTCATATGTGATAACATGACAGCTGGTGCTGGAGATGCATTTTGTCTGCCTGTTTACAGCTCACATATGCCATCACTGAATATGCTCATCTGTCAGTGGAGAGGATGTTCAAGATCGTCTGTGTGTGGCTTGCTGAACTGACTTGTAGTTAACTCTGCATGTTTTAGTGTGGTACATGAGGACATGATATTCTTTCTTGTCTATGTCATCCATGCAGGTCAACACCCATCAGAAGAAGGGGATTTGACATGCCATCGCAAAGAAAGTGCAGACCCTGTGGGTCCACAGTTGGTGGAGATCCCACTGTTGGAAGAGGTGGGAGGACCTGAGACGCTGGGCCCAGAAGACCACAGAGACCCAGCTGGGGATGTGCTACCAACGAGGACTGCGTGCCTGTCAGACCATGACCCCCCTAATGGCCCACATTTTGGCGGTGGCCTACCCTGAGTTGGCTGGGTGTTTGAAGGCAGCATAGCAGCCAAAAGGGGGTAAGTACAGAATTAACACATTTGTCCCTTTACCAGATAAATGAGTAAGGGAACAGAATGTTAGCTCCGACAATGTGGTAAGTGCAAAGCTTCACAGAACTATTGTGAACACATTGATGTACATTAGCCATCTATAGCACACAAGTGTGCACATACAAATGTATTTTGAGACATGTTACTCAACTATGTTGTCCCCCTGTCCAATGGCACTTAATGGTGCACATGTGACTGTGTCATATGTGTACCAATATTCTGCTTTTCTACCCTGGTGGGTGTTAATTCCCACCAACAGGTCAATCCTCCCAATGCCATTGTGGTAAGGTGTGTAGGACCTTGCTCTCTGTCCTCTCTATAGTCTCAAGATTCATGTGTATGTGCAACATAGAGTCAGACATATGCAAGTCACCTTTAGTTTTTTAATGGTTTCTGATAATTGACAGCACCATGTGAGGCTGTGATGTCCATTTGGCATGTCACATGGCATACATGGTTAACATCTTCACACCTGTTGCAAGGCAATCGCCCTTTGTAAGTGAGGGATGTATATAGACATTTGTGATGTCTCATCAGAGTAGTCAATATGCATGTTGGATCCATTGAGATATTGCAACATTTATACAGGAACACATATGTTGGTATCAGACGTAGGAATGCAACTGCCATCCTGATGTTCTGATAATAGAAACTGGCCACACAGCTTTGTCCATTGGCATACTGTTGTAGGTATGACACATAGACAATGGTAGCCTAATCACAGCTAAGGCCCAGACAGTTGATTGCCAACATTATGTTTAAATGGAAAGGTTCAGTCAAGACTCAATGTTGGTATTTGTTATGCGTACCTGCTGTTGATATGGAGGAAATGTCAAATGAGGCCTGGCTGTTTGGGACCCTCATGTTTGCCATGACACCTATTTGATGCAGTTGTGGTAGTTCATATATACATGAGAGTAGCTTGGTAAGTGTGTTCAGGCTGTTGGCTTGCATCATGGTTGGTGTATCAGCTATGTTGGAGTCACATATGCTTTGCCTCTAGGAATCCTCCACAGACAGATATCAGGCTTGCCATGTCTTATCTGTGGGTAGTAATGTTGTTAGTCAGTCAGTGGCATATTAATGAACTCATTGCATAGTTAGCTAGGTCTGTTTCTCACCTTCCTGCACACTACAGTGATCCTTTTTTAATGCATAGACTTTAATGAGAACTTGTGATTGTGTATGGGACATAGGCCTGAGCTTACTTGGTCCTTCCATGACTGATATTGTTCGTTTTCTGGAGACCAATTTCCTAGATGCTTTGGTCCACATTGTATTGTCTCTCCTTGGTACATGACAATTGGTCCATGTGTATGTGACATGTGTTCTAACTCTTTGACTCAAATTTGGCATGTGTAACAATTGAGGTGTTACATGTTGATATGTGTTTGATAGTAACTATGTGACATGAAGAAGATGTGGCTTGTTTATACAAGGCTTGCTTGCCTTTACTTTCCAACATGTATCATTTGCCTTGTACATAACATCAGGGTAAGGTTTTTGTGCGTTAAGTATGTGGTCTGGATTTGTGGTAAGCTATTTCACATTTATGAGCTATTGCTTGATTGCTGCTTGACTATGTTGTTGTGGATAGGGAACCTGCATCAAGTGGCCTAGCCACCTTGTCATGGTATGGTCAGTGTGATTGGACTGCTAAAAACATGGTATTGTAGGTGTCTGTCATCTACAATGTTTATTTTGAGGGATATACATTGTTTTTTGTTGCGAAATTTTGTTGGCACTTTCTGGGGGTGTTAGTGAACAGGATGTAATGGGACTTATGGGTAATATATGATGAAAGTGTTATCTTGTGAATTTGATGACCATACTTCACTTTTATTTTCAGCATCAGCACCGACAGGCGAAGGAGATGGGGCACAGCCGAGTGAGGAAGCTTCTGGCCAAGGGACCTCCAGTCACAACACTACAGACACCGAGGGACTGAGTGACCCGGAGGGTGAGGGGAGTGCCACGGGGGAGACCGGATCTTCTTTGGAATCCTCCTCCAGTGGCCACTCACTGGTGGTGGCGGCCCCATCTGGTACCAGTCCAATACCATCTCTGTCTGCCATTCTTGTTCTATCACCGCCCTCCCTCTAGCTCCCCACTTAGTTGGGTGTCTCCTTTGCCACAGGCACCTCTGCCCCTGCACCTGTTACCCCTGCTGCCTTCAGTGAAGAGGCTATTGACCACCTGAGGTCGATCTCTGTGGGTCAGTCCACCATCGTGAAAGCCATCCAGGAGCTGGCAACTGAAATCCAACAGAGCAATGCTTTCCTGGAGGGCATTCACAGTGCACTGATTGGCCTACAGAGATCTTTTCTGGCTCCGACCTCCACACTGATGGCAGCCAGTTAACCCTTGTCTACCGTCCCACGTCCACCTTCTTCCTCCCAGTCCGAATACCCCCTTCCCCGACCCAGCCAAAGCACACAAACAGACTGGCATGAATCCACCACAACAGACAAGGGAAGTGCACACAAACATAAGCACCACAAGACACACCACCGGCATGCACACAGACAACATCCATCTGCATTACAAACACAACACCTGGCACACCTGCAGGCACCACACAAACATTCAGTGATCCAGCCAGCACACCTATCCTACCTGCAGACAGCACCCCAGCAGACCCTCAGACAACCACCCCAGTCCCCACACCCACAGACAACACAACCACTGACACATCCCCCATACCTGCAGTCACCATCCCAACAGACAGCCAACCACCACGGCGTCCCCAGCATCTCCACCCCATCCAGCCCAAGGCACATAACCACCCTCACTCACTCACCTAACATACACCCACCACCCACAAGCACACCTTACACAAACATCCACCCAAGACATCAATACCTAAACGTCAGACAACACCTTACTCCCCCCCACACCAAAACCCTCTTCTGATGATCGACCCCAGGTGTCTAAGAAAGTTTTCCTTTTTAACCTTGACCTTTTCCTTACTCTTCTCTGCCCCCATGAGACCCTAAAAAGAACTGTTTCCCTCCCCAAGACCATCCCTTCCACCTCCAAGTCCTCCCCTATCCCCTGCCATCACCCATGCCCCTCCCCCTGCCAAAAAGAAGTCCACACCTCCCAAAAAGGTCCAACCCCTTGCAAAACAAACCTAAAACCTCCCTCTCAGGCCTAAAACTCCCCCTCCCCTTCTATCCCCCAAGAATCCCTGAGGTGCCTGTCTGCCCCCTTGATGCCCCTACCTGTGGAGGTTACATGGCAGTCAGGAGTCAAGTAGGGGCATCACTTTGTGCCTTTGGTGTTAATATTGAGGACTATGGACTGACCTATGGCCTTGTACATTCATACTCATTGCATATTTTTTCCCAATTAAAGCCAACCAGTTGTTGGTGTTCTTTGTCCCGCATTTCCTTTCCTAGGTTTGAGTTGTTCCTGTCTGACATTGGTTGTGTGCCAGTATTTGTGTGTGTATGTTGCTTGTGCTTCATGTTTTATTTGAGCAGTCTATGAGGCTGTGTGCAGTGCTGCTGTCCCCCAGGAATAGGAAGTGTGTTGTGTGATGGGTATGTATATGTGTATGTAGCTGAAATGTTGTTATATATCCACTAAGGGTGTGGGGTAGTTGGGGTTGAGGGTGGAGTTGGACCAGTGTTCCCTCAATTATCAGTACCAATTAGGTTGCGTTTTGTAAGGAAAGAGGAAGAGCATATTTGGAGAGTGTCTCTGGAGTGGAAGGCTGTGTTGAATAAGAGGAGGAGGGGGGGGGGGGAGTCCCCTTACGGACTAGGTGGTCTCACACACATAATAGTGTCTTGCTTCATCATTTGACAACCTAGCCCCACCCAAGTAAGATGGTACTACTTGAGCAGACTCAACCTCTTAGTTAAAAGAACAAGAGGGAGTGCTGAAATTAAACTGACTGGATAAATTACAGGGATCCAGATAAGGTGGAAATAAAATTATCATACATGTCACCTATCTCTATTAGTTAAACTTTAATGGGGGTGCATGTTGGTAAGGTTAAGAACGGGGAAGGAGGCTCACTAGAGGATAATGGGGGTCATTCTGACCCTGGTGGTAAATACCGCCAGGGCCGGGGTCGGCGGTAGCACCGCCAACAGGCTGGCGGTGCTCCGCCGGGCATTCTGACCGCGGCGGTACAGCCACGGCCAGAAGCGGAAAGCCGGCGGTGTACCGTCGACTTTCCGCTGCCCATGGGAGTCCGCCATGGCGGCGCAGCTTGCTGCGCCGCCATGGGGATTCTGACACCCCATACCGCCATCCTGTTCCTGGCGGTTTGCGGGGCCCCTGGGGGCCCCTGCAGTGCATGGCATGGCATGGCATGGGCACTGCAGGGGCCCCCGTAAGAGGGCCCCACAAAGAATTTCAGTGTCTGCCTTGCAGACACTGAAATTCGCGACGGGTGCAACTGCACCCGTCGCACCTTCCCACTACCATTCGGAGCCGGCTTCCTCGTGGGAAGGGTGTTTCCCACTGGGCAGGCGGGCGGACTTTTGGCGGTCGCCCGCCCGCCCAGTGGGAAACCCAGGTCTTTTGACCGCGGTACGGTCTTCTGGCGGTTCCCGCTTGGCGGGCGGCTCCTGCCGCCCGCCAAGCTTAGAATCAGGCCCAATGTCTCTTAGAGTCTTAAAAAGGAATATGTATGACCAACATGTTTCTGCCCTCTCGAAGTGCTGGTAGGTGAGGGGCATTCGTCAGGGTCTAGGATCCCGGAGCACTAATACTAAGTGAAGTGCTCAGAAGTGAATTCTAAAATGCCTACCTGAACAGGTGGTTCATGGTATGGTAGGTCTGTAATGTATAATAGATAAACTACAGATTATAAAGGGTGAGGGGTGGCACACCACTGCACACAACACAGCAAAATAAGGTGATAATATATGATAATATACGATAAAAGGTGAAAAACACTCAGACACACATGCAATGTTGACTTACCCCGGAATTAGGGGCGAATGGCCTCTGGTCTGGGTAAAGCCGGGGGTGGGGTTTTCCCTTGTAGTCACACTCTTGAGGGTGGGGAAGAAAAGGAGATTAAGGGGGCGGGGAGGGGGCAAGATGCTGAGGATAGAAAGGTCCAGGTTGGGGAGGGGGAAGGATAATAGATGAAAGGAAAGAGGTGAGATAGGAAGAAAGAGTAGAAAAATAAAGATAAAGATAAAGAGAGGAAAATAAAGAAGAAATGGGAAGTTGAGCTGGAATCCGGAAGAGTTGCCTCAGGACCAGGGTAAATGAAAGACCCAAATTTCAGGAAAATTCAAGATTCAAACTTACCACTCCAAAGGGAATACCGTGGAGAGTACCTACATGCCGGTGCCAGACCGCTCTGATGTCGAGTGGAGGGTTGGCCCGGTATTTATGGTAATGTGGGTGGAGAAAAAGCCAATGAATGAGGGCCGGCAAGTACCGGCGTTCGTTATACGTACTAATTGCAATCCCGGAAGTTCCGGTGTTTGAAAAAGCGTCATAAGCCTGGAGCGCTATGCGTGTGGGGCTCGGCTGGAAAGCCGGTGCTCTGATCGCGCCCCAAGTCTGGGATGCGACCGGACGCATCTTGATGACGCGCCGCGTGAGGCACGGCGCGCATCACTAGACCCACGGGAATCTGGGAAACAGAGTCCCGTGGCGCACAGCCACCGCGTCCAGGAGTAAGGACGCGGTGAAGCGCCGGTTAATCGGCGCACCACGTGATGCGCGGTGCGCACAGAGGTTCCCCGGGAAAATCCTGTGAGAGCCAAAAATAAAAAAAAGGGGAAGGAGAAGGTGGGAAAGGGAGGGGACGGTGGAGAGAGGGGGGGAGGGGGAAACACAGGGGGGGGGAAAAGAAATTGAGGTAAAGAGGAAGGCTGTAGGAGGGGAGGGGAAAAGGGTTATAGAGAAGAACAGAAGTAGAGAGAGAAAAAACCGAAACGTGAAGACAGGCAGTTCCGGCGAAAGCTGGAAAAAAGAAGGAAGGAGAGGAAGAAAGGAGAAAAAGGAGGAAAAAGAGGAAAGAGAGAAACGACAAGCGGAAAGATGAGGAAAGAAGGGAAGGAAAAAGAACAGAGAGAAAGAGGACAAAGAGAAGAGGAAGGGGAGAAGAATAGAAAACAGAGGAATTAAAGGAAAGGAGAAAAAGAAAGGCGAGAAAAAGCAAAGGAAGATGACAATAGATAGTTTCTCAGCAAGGAGGATTTATCTTTTCAAAACCGAGGACAGTGAGAGGTCGTCTGCGTGGCGGCCCGAGGGACACGGGAAGGATTTTGCCAGCGAACAAGGTAGTAATCTTGCTGGACAGTAGTTAAGTCTGTGCATGGTATATCTCGATATGGATATATTCTTTTGTGGTATGGCCATTAGCCTAAGGCTGACTACTGGATGTTGTCATTGAGTCCAATGGTATCGGTCCGCAGTCTCCAAACCCATCTCTGTTCGTATAATAAGTGTTTCTGTTTAACATTAGTCACTGTAGTTTTAAGTTGGTCTAATACCACCGATTGCATGTGGTCGGGATGGTGATTGTTGGTGACGTAGTGCTCTGTTAGTCTTGTGGCATCTCTTTTACAGCGAATGGTGCTTCTGTGTTCACAGATGCGTGTGCCCACTCTTCTTGTTGTCATCCCAATATATTTTAAACCACAGGGGCAGGTGATCATATAGACCAAATTCTTGCTGTTGCAATTGGTCAACTGTCTTAGTTCCCATGGTGTTTGTAGGCCCAAATCCACTGTAAGTTTTTTTTGGGTGAATGTACATACAATACAATTGCCACATGGGAAGTGTCCTTTTGGGGGTGGGAAATCCCACAGGGTTCCTTGTCTGTTTCCAGGGGGAACCACCCGCGGGCGAGTATGTATGATCATATTTCGGATGCTCTTGGCCTTTCTATAGGCATTCATAGGTAACTCAAAGGGAAGGCCCCCAGAGGTAAGAATTTCCCAGTCCTTGCTTATTATCTTTTTGATAGTGTTGGATGCTGGATTGAAAGTGGTCACACAGATTAGTGTGTCTCCCTTGATGGTTCTGGTGGTGGGTTGAAGTAGTGTTTCCCTAGGGCTGACGCGGGCACGTTTATCGGCTCTCCTCAAGAGGTGATACAGATACCCTCTTGCTCGGAGTTTGTTCGTGAGTTGCTGGGCATGTCTTTTTTAGTCCATTAGTTCAATACAGTTCCGCCGAAGGCGGAGGAACTGGCCCACTGGTAGGTTCTCTCCGAGGGAGCGTGGGTGGAAACTTTGGAACTGAAGAAGGGTATTTCTATCAGTTGGTTTGTAATATACCTCCGTTATGAGGGAGCCATTCCTTTCAGTTATTAAAAGATCAAGAAAAGAGACGGCCGGGTTCCCAGGGTAGCGGTGAATCTTAAAAAAGGGTTCAAGGCATTTAACCATATGACAAAGGTAGTTGCTTCTTCCCTTGTGCCTTTCCAGATAATGAAGATATCATCAATATATCTTTTCCATATTTTGATGTTATTGACTTAAGGATTCTCTTCTGTGAATACCATTTATTTTTCGAAATGGTCCACATATAGGCATGCCAAACTAAGTGCAAAAGTACTCCCCATTGAGGTACCCTGGATCTGTAGGAAGAAGTTTTTGTCAAATTCGAAGAAATTTCTAGTCAGGGCCAAATGGGCTAGATCTAAGATAAATTCTGGTGGAGTAATGTAGTTCCAGTCACTATTGTTCAGTAGATTGCTGATAACTTCTAAAGTTGCCTACTGTGGGATGTTGGTATACAATGACTCCACATCCAGGGTCATCAGTTGTTCCTCTTCCCTGTTGAATTCGAGAGTGCTTAGTAGTGCAAGCACATCTGTGGTGTCTTTTAGATAAGTGGGAATCCGTTTTACAAATGGTTGGAGGAACCAGTCGCAAAATTGAGACAGTGGTTCCAGAATGGAGCCAATCCCAGATACTATTGGTCTCCCTGGTGGTGGATGTTTATTTTTGTGGATCTTAGGTAGAATGTAGAAGTATGGGGTTTTAGGGTCGGTTTGGATGAGGAAGGTTGCCTCATGCTTTGTAATCCAGCCATTGTTAATACCTTTACTAACCAGAAAGGTGATTTCCTCCTTGATATCTGCTGTAGGGTCCTTAGACAGTCTACTATAGTGCTGGTTATAGCCTAATAGGCGTAAGCATTCTGCATTATACATAGTTGTAGGCATTATCACTATTGCCCCACCTTTGTCAGCTGGTTTAATAGTGATAGAGGGGTCATTACTTAAATCGTTGAGGGCTTGTAGTTCTTGGGTGCTGATATTATGGAAGACCTCCCTTTGCTCATTTTGTAGGTCATCGATTTTCCTGCTTCCTGATTTTTGAAAGCCAGAACTTCGGGTGGCATTTGGTGGGTAGTTGGACTGAACTTAGATTTTGTACATAGCCCTGTATTCTTTTCTTGTCCAGCGTTGGGTTCGGGGTTCTGGAGGAAGAAATCGGCCAGTTCAATCCTTAGTTTGAAAATGTCAAGTTATAATCTGTAGTTTATCTATTAAACATTACAGACCTACCATACCATGAACCCCCTGTTCAGGTAGGCTTTTTAGAATTCACTTCTGAGCACTTCACTTAGTATTAGTGCTCCAGGATCCTAGACCCTGACGAATGCCCCTGACCTACCAGCACTTCGAGAGGGCAGAAACATGTTGGTCATACATATTCCTTTTTAAGACTCTAAGAGACATTGAGGGTCATTCTGACCCTGGCGGGCGGCTGGAGCCGCCCGCATGGCGGGAACCGCCAAATGGCTGCTCTGCGGTCAGAAGACCGCGGATGCCATTCTGGTTTTCCTGCTGGGCCGGCGGGCGACCGCCAAAAGAGCGCCCGCCAGCCCAGGGGGAAAGGCCCTGCAACAATGAAGCCGGCTCCGAATGGAGCCGGCGGAGTTGCAGGGGTGCGACGGGTGCAGTTGCACCCGTCGCGATTTTCACTGTCTACTAAGCAGACAGTGAAAATCATGGTGGGGCCCTGTTAGGGGGCCCCACGACACCCGTTCCCGCCATCCTGTTCCTGGCGGTAAAAAATGCCAGAAACAGGATGGCGGGAAGGGGGACGGAATCTCCATGGAGATTCAGCCCATGCAGGGGAAATCCGGCGGGAAACCGCCGGATTCCCTTTTCTGACCGCGGCTTTTCCGCCGCGGTCAGAATGGGCTGGGAAGCACCGCCAGCCTGTTGGCGGTGCTTCCGTGGTCCTCAGCCCTGGCGGTCTTGGACCGCCAGGGTCGGAATGACCCCCATTATCCTCTAGTGAGCCTCCTTCCCCGTTCTTAACCTTACCAACATGCACCCCCATTAAAGTTTAACTAATAGAGATTGGTGACATGTATGGTAATTTTATTTCCACCTTTTCTGGATCCCTGTAATTTATCCAGTCAGTTTAATTTCAGCACTCCCTCTTGTTCTTTTAACTAAGAGGTTGAGTCCGCCCAAGTAGTACCATCTTACTTGGGTGGGGCTAGGTTGTCAAATGATAAAGCAAGACACTATTATGTGTGTGAGACCACCTAGTCCGTAAGGGGACTCCCCCACTTCCCCCCTCCCCCTCTTATTCAACACAGCCTTCCGCTCCAGAGACACTCTCCACATATGCTCTTCCTCTTTCCTTACAAAACGCGACCTAATCGGTACTGATAATTGAGGGAACACTGGTCCAACTCCACCCTCAACCCCAACTACCCCACACCCTTAGTGGTTATATAGATTTTTCTTGGGTGGTGGTGTGGGATAGTAACACTCCCAGTACTCTCCTTTTGTGTTTGCTGAAATGTTGTTGTCATGGTATTGTGTTGTGTTTGCGGTAATATGTGTTTGTTGTTGTGCTGTATGGCTTTGTGTGTTTTGACTGTTTGAGTCTGCGTGTATTGTGTATGGCATAAGAGGTTCAATGTGCTGTCTATATGTGTGATGTGTGTGTTGATTGCTAGGTTATATGAAGGTGTTATTTTGTGTGTTCGATCACAAATGGTTGTACATTGTGTTGTATGTGTGTTGAGTCCCTGGGCAGTGTTGGTTGTGAGTGTGTGACAATGTTTATATTTGTGCAGTTGTTGTGTTGTTGTAACAAGTTCATATGTTGTATGTTGATCTGTGAGGCTGGGCCTGTGCTGTGTTGCTGTGCTTAACTGTGCGGTATTGATGTGTGATGTGTGTGTGCTGGCTGCAGTGTGCTTGCTGTGTATGTGTGGGTGTCCTTGATGCAGTATGCGAGTATATGTGTCTCTGTACTGTTACGTTTGTGTGCAGCCCTCGCACTCCCCTCCCTATGGTTTGTTATGTAACTGTACAATTTATTACAACTAACAAATGTAACAGGTGCGTTTGTGTACTTACGGTTGTTGTTGTCTTCGTCAGACCGCCAACGTGGCAGTCACATGACCGCAATACTCATAATGAGGCCCTTTGTCTCCAAAGAATTTGCATGGAAATTTGGAGTTTACATTTTTTTTTAAAGGAAATCAGTTTTGGTTTATTATAAACCAATGGTTTTTACTTAGATTTCCTTTGGTTTGGTTTCCTGGAGTGGTTCTTTTTTTAAAACAACTTTTCAGATTATTCATTGGGCCTACAGATGTTGAATTGCTTCGAGGGATTTCCTGTGGATAGTTTGTATTGTTACATTGTCTTTTGAGCTCTTTGGATTCATTTTCTTCATCTTTTTGTGGATTACTAGTTTTTATTATGTGGAGATTGTGAAAGATCTACTGGTACACAACAGAAAGTTTTATTTCTTAGATTTATTGTGGGTGGCGAAACATCATATTATACTGTTTATGTTAAGTTTATGCCATTATTATGTGAAATTGTTTGGATAATGTGTTGTATTTATTTGATGGGATGGACTGAATTTTGCATTATGTTGTTTGGTTGGTTACTGTTACATTTTTAAAAACAATTCATATACATTCTTATGTATGTGTTTATTAACTTTTGATTTTATATAATTATTTTATTGATGTAATAAAATATTACTATTTCTTTAAAAAGGATTTGGTATGTTTGTTTACAGTTTCTTGCAGTTTTGAGAACCTTGGTAAATGATTATGTTTTTTCTATATTATGTTTTTGGCTATCATTTCTAAGTACTCTACTCCTTTGTTGTTTATGAAGAGTTTGACTTTAAACTGTAACATGTCATACATTCTTTTAGTTTGTTTGTTATGTTTAGGGCAATTTGGTTAACAGATTGCTCTTTTCTTAGTTCTTAGTAGCTTTGCTCTCTTTGTAGTACTTCGATAAATTTGTTTAACGTAGGTTGAGCTCTGCCTAGTGTTGAAGCAGATATGCTAATTAAGAAATTTTTAATGATGTATATGTGTTTACTCATGAGAAATGCGTAGAGAAATTAATCATAGTAAAATAATGAGCACGTTTGAAAATGTGCCCTCGGGGTGTGATCACCATGTTTACTAATATAACTGAAAATGTATGAAATAATGAAAATATATGAGAAGAATGTAATAATATGTCATAATGAGATGTATAACCTATGTTCTGCATTAATTTATAGTGTTAAGGTAGCTGAACTAAAAGCCTAGCCTCCCTAAGCCTCACACACAGAAAGCTGAAATATTGAACGCTTTGCAAAGGACTGAAAGCACACACTGACCCTGACCCGCTCAATGTTAAAATTGCCTAGCTAGAATTTTCTGAAAAATACCGACGGACAGGAGATGATGAAGACAATTTGATACAATTATGTGTAGAGTAGGCTAAAAGTACTTTCCCAGGATTTGAACAATAGAGGCACTGACTGAAGAGGAACTAAAGAGCCGGATGATGAGGACATCGTATGGAGAACCAATCCACATCTTGTGAACAAACTAATGTTAAAATTAGTAGATTCAGTAAACAAATACCATAGTTCAAAGTTATATCTGCTGACTGCCTGACCAATTAGAAATTAGGGGGATGGACTGGGAGACCCTAATAAAAAGTCATGACAAGGGGCTGAAATTTTAGATACGGGGAGAGAATTGATGACGTCAGGAGACGCTGTAGTCCGGGCTCATACTCTGTGAGCCTGATCCGTAGCTGACTAATTGATGACCTGAAGACGAAGACTGATTTGTTGCTGATCCATCCTGGATGGATAGCTATGAAAATATGACTGACGATTTTATGCCTTTTCTTGTAGGTACCAACTGCGCTGATTATAGAATTCTGCTTAGGTAGATTTTTCTAAATTAATGTTTTTCTCTAAATTGTTTTCGCATCAAGTCCCACATGCTGATGCTAATCTGGGTTAGGAAGCTGTTAAGGGTGACGTTGACATTGACAAATGACTGATGAACTTATTTGCTGAACATTGCTATTGATGCTGGTATTCTTAGTTTATGTTTTCGTCAAGTGATGATGTTTCTATTAATAAATTGAGTGGATTGAATAAAGATTGAATTAACAGAAGAGTTAGAGTTGTAATCAATAGGGAAATAAAATTTGTTAACTCCTCACTGAGTTGTGGTTATTCATGAGTAGTTGATCTTTCACATTGGTTATTGGTTCTTGATGACTAATTTTAGCTACAGTAATCACTGCATGACTAGGCTACTCCATGCGATTCAAAAGGTTCCTCGGCCTATACGTGTCCCCTTGTAAGTTTACTTACTAAGGCGCTCTAGCAGTTTTTGGTAGCAGCTTGATGGTTGGTTCCCTTGGATAACTGGTTATATGGGGCCATATGTACGAACACATTTTCCCATTGACACAGAATGGGAAAAACCCTTTGCTACATCTGGCCCATGGTGATTATTGGTTATGCTGGTAGTTTAAGTTAGGATTAGTTGTTCGTATTTTATGAGGTTTGAATTTTGTTTTTCTGAAATGGCAATTGTAGCAAAGATTATGTCCCCTTAAGCCCAGAAATGACTTTTACCAGATCCTGGATCCCGCTAGTAAATGTTGGGGATGTTCTTGGTGTTTCTTGTGGTAGTGTGAAAGTGGTGGGTTGTACTTGCAAGGCTTAAGCAAATTGCAGTTGAATTGTGATGTATGTGAGGTAAAGTAGGGAGTCTGCGTGCTCCAGTTAAGGTTTAGTAGGAATGTGGGTACTCCGCAGTATGAGAGTAGGGAAGTCATCGAACTTCACATGTGTGTGGCACTTTGTGCTCGAAAATTATCCACATGGTTGTTGGTGATGTACGGACCCTGCGTGGTCTAAGACTCCGTAGTATATTGACAAGTGTAGGAGACACTTGGTTATATGTTGTAATCTGTCTGGTTTAGTAGGTTAATCGGGCGTGGTCAACAAGTCGGTGTGTGAGATAGATGAGCAAAATACATTTTTCGACTGAACTTTGGCCAGTCCTATGTGCACCAGGAAAGACCCATTGATCAGTTGAGAGTAAAAATTTGCGGGTCGAATTTTGCTTGCGGAAGTAGGAGACTGAAAAAGAGGAATAGCTACATGAGCGAAAGGGCCATTAGTGAAAATCCGTAAGGTCTCTGAAGCGATTGTATCCTTTCCTGTAGTTTGTTTTAGTTATTTTGGTTTTGGTGCTCACAATAATTTGCATTAGTTGTGTAAGTGCTGTTTAGGAGGACAAGCCGCAAGACTTTGTCAGCCACTGTGTGTGAGTGTGAAGTCAGAGTGTGCCGCACTGGGATAGGTTGGATAGTGAAGAGTCGCGAGTGGATTGGCAGCCGTCCATAAGAGGCAATTAGTTTAGCAAGCGGGTGAAGGGAATCTTGGGAGTAAAAGTCATTTTATTATTGAATCGAAGTAAATAAAACAGCTAAAATGAAGTTTTTTAAGGGATTTGGAAGTGTGATGTAAGGTGATACTTACATTAAGGCGTCAGTGGGGGAGCCAACCCCACCGGAAAATTCTCCGGCTTATATTGTAACGGAGGAGCGAGATTTAGTACTGTGTCTTTGGTTAAAGCAGTGGTGTAAGCTAACAAAGACGTGAGGATCCTTAGCGTTTCCAGAGTATGGAACATTTAATTTGAGAATTTGGATGAATTGCAAATGGCATTATATGAGAGGAAGCCGTTACCGAGACCAGCACAGTTTGAGGCTTTAGTGGTTTGGGAGTTGGTGGCCAGACAGCAACAAGAGATGAAATTCAAGAAGATAATTTAACAAGTAGAAAAATCCTTAGCTGAAGCTAGGTGGGATTGGGAACAGAAAAGGTGGAGAGCAGAGACGCTACCGGGTGTTAAGTTGTTCCCTGCGATTACAGAGGAAGATGAGACAGAGAAACAAGAGAATACTAAGGAAAGAGAGAGTGCAGGAAAAAAGAAAAAGAGAAAAGCCTTATCTAGAAGATGAGGACTCGGATGTTGAGGGATCGACCTCCACCTTTTGGGACTTATTCAGGGGGTCCAAGTACTAGTGCTGTTGCAACTGCTCCAGTAGAAGCATCAGGAACAGAAGGGGCAGTACAGACAGACAGTGAACAAATACCAGGGGTAGTATAGAGTACACCTAATGCAGGGACTACGACTAAGGTCCAAGCACAGATGCATCCACCATCAGTACAGAGAAGTTGTCCAGATGTGCCAGTTGTTGAGACGATTTCGGACTTAGTGGTATCAAAGGAGCAAGTATTCCAGAGGCCAATACAAGTTAAAACAGAGCCGACTCCAATATAAGTTCAGACAGAGCCAACTCCAATGTTATTGCCGGCGGCACAGCCACAGGGTTTGCCGAAGTTTACACCGTTGACAGGAACACAGTCAGATATTACACCAGTCATGAACCAGGCGATGGGGTAACTTTTCCACAAGGCGCGAGTGTCAGGGCAGCTCCGGATGCAATATCGCTAATGATTACTGTTGGTCCAGTGGCACACTCATTTACGCAAAAGAAAGCAAGTAAAGGAGAGCAGAACGAAATGTCACAGAGCCTTGTGAGAAGTGGAGTGAGTGATCCTGTGCAGTTGATGTCATCCGTGGATCAGACTTTCAATGGATCTAGAACGTTAATGGATCTTAGTCCACTTGTAGCACTTCCAGATACAGTGAATGGCCCGAATGCGAGTCAAAGTCTGAAACTTTTGACACCGCAAACTCCAGGAGCAGTGGTACAACAGGTACCAGTGCCAAATGCAAGTAACATCTCATTACAGGGATTGTCAGTGCAACAACTGACTGAATGGTTAGACGGTTTAAATACCCCTCAAAATACATCCAAGGGTGAAGAGCAGATAATTCATGTGAGGTTAAATATAGATGCAACCGAGTTAGTTGAGGGTACAATGGGTGTAAACAGGTTAGAGTCTTACACTGAAGAAGAGGTGAGGTATTTGTGCCCAAAGATTACAAAAGAAGTGAATAAAATACATCAGAAATTGGCAGAGCTAGCAGAGTAAAATAACATCGATATTGATAAAACAAAGCAGTTGAAACGCAGCTAGAGGTTAGATTTCTCGGCGAAGGATTTTGAGCACATGCGGTCAGCAGAAATGAAGGCTCATTTGAGAGAATTGCTGCAGAGTGCTCAAATCTGGGGAGCATTAGAAAAGTGGGAAGGTAGATGGGCAAAGAAGAAGGATAAATGAAAGCGAGATTCACAAGAGGGGTCTGAATCGCATCCAGAACAAGGGACGAGTGTAAGTACGACTCGATTGCCCTGTTGAATCATTTGGGAAATTTTGAACAGAAGGTTTTACCTGTAAAATTGCAATATTGGCAGAAATCAGTCAAATATTTGGGACATCAGATTAAAAAGGGATTGAGAAGAATCTCTAGAGAAAGAATTACCATGATACTGCAGAGAAGTCCTCTGACCGCAGAGAGATGTCAGAATGTTTCTGGGAATGGTGGGGTATTGTAGACAGTGGATTCCAAACTTTGCTGAGATTGCAAAACCCCTACAGCATTTGACACATAAAGAAATTACAGATCCCATTACCATAGATGAGGATCAGATGAAAGAGTTCACTGAATTGAGAGAGAGTTTGTGCAGAGCTCCAGCGTTGGGAATGCTTGATTACACAAAGCCTTTCACATTGTTTTGTCATGAACGGGATGCTTGTTATTTGTCTGCCTTGACACAGGTCCATTGGAGGTGCTTATTGCCCAGTAGCTTATTTTTCAGCGACCTTGGACCTGGTCGCAGCAGCTTTACCAGGTTTCCTGTGCGCAGCAGCCACAGTTGGTCAAAGTCTTTCCCAATGTGAGGGGGTAGTCATGGGATACCCTTTGACAGTAATGGTACCACACTCTGTTGAAATTTTACTGACAAGGACGAAAACGCAATACTTGACTGGTGCAAGACTGACAAGGTATGAGACGAGCATATTGGGTCTCCGAATGTAACATTAAAAAGATGTACAGTGTTGAATCCAGTGACACTGCTTCTAAGTGATACTATTGAAAGTGAAAAAGAAGAAGACATGGAGCATGATTGTGTTGAGGTAATTGAGCTGTGTACAAAACCAATACCTGATATTAGAGACAAGCGTTTAGAAGAAAATTACCAAATTGTCTTTGTTGATGGTTCGTGTCTCAGGGATGGAACAGGGACATTGAAAGCAGGATATGCAGTATGCACAATTACAGGCATGTTAGAAGCTTCCTGGCTTCCAGGTGTATATTCTGCACAAGTAGCAGAATTAGTAGCTCTTACTAGAGCATGCTATGTTTCTGCAAGACTAAGAGTCACAATCTATACTGACAGTCAACATGGATTTGGAATTGTTCATGACTTTGGTCAGTTGTGGTTGCAGAGAGGTTTCATGACTTCTACTGGAACACCAGTGACCTGAAGAAATTGCTGTGGTAAAATGCAGTGCACATCAAAAGACGCAGGATTACATTTAATTGGGAAATGGATATGCCAATCAAGTTGCAAGGTTTTGCGCATTGAACTGTATATCGTTTAAGTATAAGTGGGAATTGATGCCTGAGGAAGAGAATAATTGCACAAGTTTTGCTTTAAAAGTGATCAATACTCTAGAGGAGTTGAAAACATTGCAGGAGAATGCAGAAAAAGAAGAGAAATGAGTTTGGGTTAAGATGAAGTGCATTCAAAGACCTGATGAAATTTGGGTTTCTGAGGAGGGTCAGATAGTGTTGCTCACTAATTTATTGTCGCCGATGGCCCGTTATTATTATGGGCAGGCACATATTGGAAGGGATGCCATGGTCAGGTTGTTTAAAGTTGATTGGTTAAATCCTAAATTCAGGCAAGCAAGGCAGAGGCAGTGTGTCATCGATGTGTAATTTGTCAGCAACTAAATGTGGGAAAAGGGACAGTGGTGAATTTGAGCCACATTGGAAGAACAGGAGGACCATTTAACAGAATGCAATTGGATTTCATTGAGATGCCTGCATGTGGTAGTTTGACGTACGTGTTGGTGACTGTGTGTGTGTTTAGTCATTGGATTGAAGCATATCCCACACGAAGAAATTACTGTCTCACAGTAGCAAATCTGTTGCTTAGAGAGGTAATACCACAGTTTGGATTTCTGATCTCTAGCTTACATTATTATGTGGTTGTTGAGATGCATTTATTACTTTTTAAATAATTTGTTGTGATAATCGGGCAGAGTTTCCTCCTCTTTTAGTGTCTGACGTTTATGGAGCATTTAGTTGTTTTAATTAGTCTGTCTTTTATATTGTTGGTCTAATTGTTGGATTTTATTAGTTAAAGTTGTTACTAGTGTTATTTTATTGGTTGGCTGATCGGGTGACTGCTTCTGGCAATCCCTTAGCTTCAGGGAATACTTCTCAGGGGTCATACCAAACTTCTCAACAAGACCTTCTTTCATGGGGGGTTTTCTCAACCTGTCAGCTTGCTCAAGGGCCAACAAGCTAGCCCTCCCCATAATGGACATGTACTTCCACAGTCAAGCCTCCCTGTCCTCCTACGTTACTCTATGCATACACAAGGCAGTCTCATAGGCCTCAAATCTCTTATCTATGTCATTCCCCACCACACAGCAAGGCACTAGGGGCCAGATGCAGGAAACGTTTAGCGAGTCGCAAACAGCAAAAATTGCCGTTTGCGACTCGCTAAACGCATCTCCCTATGCAGAAATGCATATTGCGAGTCGGGACCGACTCGCAATATGCATTTCAGAATCGCAAATAGGAAGGGGTGTTCCCTTCCTATTTGCGATTCGGAGTGGAATGCAATACCATTTGCGACCGCATATGCGGTCGCAAAGGGTATCGCAGTTACCATCCACTTCAAGTGGATGGTAACCCACTCGCAAATTGGAAGGGGTCCCCATGGGACCCCTTCCACTATGTGAATGGACCCAAAATTATTTTTTCAGGGCAGGTAGTGGCCCAAGGGACCACTACCTGCCCTGAAAAAATACCGAAACTAAAGGCTTCGTTTTTTTTTTTAAGTGCAGCTCGTTTTCCTTTAAGGAAAACGCGCTACACTTAAAAAAAAAAAACTGCTTTATTGATAAAGCAGTCACGAACATGGAGGTCTGCTGACGACAGCAGGCCTCAATGTTTGCAAGTGCCTAGACTCGCTATGGGGCCGCAATTTGCGACCCACCTCATGAATATTAATGAGGTGGGTCATTGCGACCCCATAGCGAGTCGCAGACGGTGTCTGAGACACCGTTCTGCATTGGAAATTGCGACTTGCAATTTGCGAGTCGCTCCGACTCACAAATTGCAAGTCGCAATTTCCAAATTTGCTACATCTGGCCCTAGATATGTGGGGATGTGGACTTTTGATCTCTTCTGCCACCATTTTCACTGGACTCAAAAAACTTTTTTGCCTTCAGGTACACTTCTTTCTGGCTCATCTCATGGGTCATTGGAGTCTTCTTCTTCTCCAAGGTCAAAGTTAACTTGTTTTCCTTCAGTGACAGGTCGGCTGTTGCCTTCATTTCCTCCAATTACTATATCAGAAATTAGGTTAACTCAGGAATGAGAAATGGTAAGGGCTAGAAGGCACCCCACGATAATCCTAAGAATGTCTAAAAAAGTACACAGAAATAAATTTGAAGAATAAAATGGGAAATTTCAAAAGAGAGATGTTTGTTTAAATAAACATGGAGATAATAGTGCAAACTTGTACACCAATGATACAAGGGGAAACAAGACAAACAAAAATCCAAAACATCAAGGAATTCTCGTGCAAACAAAACAATATAATATATCCTACAAAATAATAGGATGCAAAGACAGACTGAAACCAAATAATGTTCAATGATTCATTGAAAACAACAAATGTTCAATTGGAAATGTGCTGTAGTGCCATGAACCAATTTAGACAGTTTGTATTATCTAAAAGAGAACTGACGTTTAAGCCCAATGGAAAACTTGACCAAACTTGCAACATTTCCCCCTTAGGGTAGCAATTATTCTAGCACTGTTGGGCCCCATTGGCAATCCAGTAGCCCCCACCCCTTCTGGGGCACTCCATGCATTTCTTGGGCGTTTTCCTTTCACCTAGATGTCCCCAGATGAGTAGTTTCTATCTTTCCTAGTGTCTTGTTAGGTTATGTGTTGTCAGAATTAGCCTCATTTTATTCCCATATTGGAGTGCTTCCCCATAGTTTTTTAGGTTTTTGTGTTTAGAATGCTTGCTCATATGGATACCTCGCTATGGATGGTTTGTTGGGGGAATTTCTGCAAGGTACTTGGATTATGCCCAGCTTATTTCTGTATTTTGCACCCTGGTGGACTACATATCCCAGCATCTTTTGGAAGCGCTTACTGTTCATGCTTTAATTTGCCATACTCCGTTTCTACAGGGGGCTGTCTCCCCTGTGATTCAGGGTTGGAATACTTGTTTTATTGGTTGTCCTTTGGGTCTGTTTAAGGCACCTTGATTAGGCCCACCTTTATTTTGTACCTGGCATGTCAGCGGGACTACGTTTCCTGGCACCATTGCAGGATTGCAGGCCAATCAGGAGTGTTTATGGGCGAAGTCAGACACTTTTATCATTTCCTGGCTGAAAGCGCACAGACTTGCATGGCTCTTGCTGCCGCTGTGAAGTTGCTTAACTCACTCTCCATGGTGAGCTTCATTCAGTTGTTGTCAGATGCGCTCATGATATGCAGACATATGTGCACTGATTCAAAAGAGCTTTTGCTTCCATCTTGAGTTTGTTTGAGTGTCCTTGCCTTGTTGGTCTCCGAACCTCCTTGTGACTTCCTCACATTATAGGACCTGCCTGTCTGGTCAGACTTAGATATTGGCAAGGCTCTTTGTTCATTGGTTTAATCCTAATTAAGTGCCTTCATATTGACTCCTGTAATTTGTGTTTTTGTCTCCTTTGTTATACCACTGAACAGATGCTGAGTCTGATGCTTGCTGTTGTTTTTTTGTTAGTTTCCTACTTACTGTAGCTTGACCTTTAGGTGGACACCTGCCATTGTGCATTCTGTCACCTCATTCAGAGGTATCTGTTATTTGAAGGACCTCTATATTGTTGTTTTTGAGACTTGTGACTCACTTAGTCTATTATACTGACCTTTTGATTTCTATCACTGTAGGACCATTTCTAGCCTTAGGCTACCTCATTAACATTTTTCTTTCATCCATCATAGAACTTCTTAGATAAGCCCACACTAGGTGATGGCTTCTTCCAAGCTGTTTTTCCCTAATCCATACACTGGTTGGTGTATCTTGAAGTTTTTACATTCTTCTTTTTCTTTCTATAGATTGCTATCAAATGTCCTTGCAACACTTAGGGGGTCATTCTGACCTTGGCGGTCCATGACCGCCATGGCGGAGGGCAGCGGAAGCACTGCCAACAGGCTGGCGGTGCTTCCTGGGCGATTCTGACCGTGGCGGTAAAGCCGCGGTCAGAAAAGGGGAGCCGGCGGTTTCCCGCCGGTTTCCCGCTGGCCCAGGGATCCGCCATGGCGGCGCTGCTTGCAGCACCGCCATGGGGATTCCGAGCGCCTTCCCGCCAGCCTGTTTCTGGCGGTGTCCACCGCCGGAACCAGGTTGGCGGGAACAGCTGCCGTGGGGCCCCTGGGGGCCCCACAAAGGTTTTCAGCAGACAGTGAAAATCGCGACGGGTGCCACTGCACCCGTCGCACCCCTTCAACTCCGCCGGCTCCATTCCGAGCCGGCTTCATTGTTGAAGGGGCTGTCCCGCTGGGCCGGCCGGCGGTCTTCTGGCGGTCGCCCGCCGGCCCAGCGGGAAAGCCGGAATGGCCGCTGCGGTCTTTTGACCGCGGAGCGGTCTTTCGGCGGGAACCGCTTAGTGGGCGCCGACCGCCGCGGTCAGAATGACCGCCTTAGTCCTGATGATGACCGTGGTCAAGTTTACCGTTAGGCTGAAACGTTGGTTCTCTTTTATATAATACAGACTGTCTAAATTGATTCATGTCGCTACCAAACATTTCCAATTGAATGTTTGTTATTTTCAGTTAATAATTGGGTATTATTTGGGTTCAGTCTGTCTTTGCAGCCTGTTAGTTTTGTATGATATATTATCTTGTTTTCTTTGCACCAGAATTTCTTGATCTTTTGGATTTTTGTTTGTTTTGTTTCGTCTTGTATCATAGGTGTATGATTTTGCACTATTATCTCCATGTCTATTTAAACATATATCTCTCTTTTGAATTTTGGCATTGTGAGTGAAGTTATTGTATAAGAGAACTTTGGGCAAGAAGTATCAACCATTTTTCAAGTCACAAATGGCCCAATTAGCAGAATTGGTCCACATGCGGCCAGAAAAATGCATTTTGGTATGTATTAGTCCAATATTCCAATTCAGTAACATGTTAGCAAATCGCAGTTTGGAATTGTGAATACATACCTGCTCTGTACTTGGAAGGGATGTGTTTAGGGCATCTCTTCCAAATACTAAATCAGAATGCGATGTATGAATGTGTTGCAACCAAACTATAGTCGCACATCCTTCGCAGTAACACATCATTTGCAAATGGGAATTGGTCCATTTGAAACCTCTTCCCCTTTGAGAATGTTTAAAACACATTTTTAAGAGCAGGGAGTGGTCCCACCGACGACTGCTAACTCTCAAAAAATAAAAATGAAACTTTTCATTATTTTCTTTTTATATGCATCCCGTTTTCCTTTAAGGAAAATGGGCTTGTATTAAAAAAAAAAACATTGCTTTATTAAAAAGCAATCACAGACATGGTGGTCTGCTGACCTCAGAAGGCCATCATCCCTGTGATGGCTGCAATTCTTATAGTTCACAAATTGCAACCTACCTCATTGATATACGTGAGGTAGGTCTATTTATGACCCACTAGGAATAGCTAATGAATCTCAAAACAGTTTCATACATTAAGAATACCAATTTGCTAATTGCAATTCAGAGAGAATCACAATAAGGAAATCAGTATTCCTAATGTTAGTACATCTGGCACTTTATTCATTGAACTTCATTCTGTGTATTTGTTTGACACATTGTTGGGCTTATTGCCAGTTGTCTTCCAATCCTTACCAATCCTCCTTCTAGAGTGGACCTTAATTTTTGATATAGTATACTTCCCTGGTTTTTAGGGTTACTGGGTGGACCCCATTTATTGCTATAGTTCATTTCCTCCAAGACTAGGGTAGCCAGTTTAATCCTCAACTTTCCTTTTGCCAGCCTGTCCTCCAAGTCTGACTGGGTCAAGCTGTGAAAGAACACAAAACACACTACTCTGGCCAAGGCAATTGACCTAGAATTCAATGGCACCTCCTCTACCTCCCATGCTCCGAGGGCTCTTTGGTACACCTTCTTCTTAGACCCCTTTGCCAGCTGCAGGCCTCTCTCCTAACACAACGTCCTCAGATTGGTCATGTTGAGGCTCTCAACACTGCTAAGATCAACTGTCATTCTTTCAAGAATCACAGGTGTATAACTGGAGGATAGGAATGAAATTTGGGAAAAATGCTCCAATAGCTAATCAAAAATCAATTCGAAAAAATAAAAGTTGACCTTGATGTCAGTTTACAAAAGGGATTTTTGATTTTAAATTAAATAACTGCTTGGTACTGCAAAACACAGGTCCTGGATCCAACCACTGAGCACCAATGTAAGAAAATGGGTTATTAGTTGAGGGGGACAAGTACACACCTCAAGCAATAATCATAATCCTTGTCAGACTAAACCCTGAAGGCACTAAATTGTCTTTGATCTCAACCCCTAGAGGCTCTAAATTATCCTTGGTCTCTAGCTATGGCATTGAACTGACAGGCTTAACTTAGAGGCAACGTGTTAAGTATTTATGCAGCACTAAAACACTAATAAAGTTGAAATGCAAAACAATATTACACCAAAATGTCAAAAATGTAATAAGGGAAAACAGAGATATGAATGTTTAAAGTTTGAAGTAGAAATAGCACAAATTAGGACAAACTGCTAATGAAAGTCCATGGCCACCGAAGCCTGGCAACTAGGTACAATTTGTTGCTGACCTCAATGGAGCACTTGTCGGAAACAGCAAGCAGGTTTGTCCTAGTTACATAAACATTTTACCTTCTGACTTTAGTCCTTTTTCTCATAGTCCACCACAGCAGTACACTTCTAAAGCCCCACACAACCTCAGGGGAGGCACTTAGAGGCTCACAGGGTGACAGGCAGAGCCCAGTCCAGTTCGATTCCGGGTTCCAGTTCCCGCTGATCAGCTAGACAGTTACAGGAAAGGCCTCTTGTAGTTTTTTGTATCCCTTTAGTTTGAACAGGAGGCCAGCCTTATGACCCTTGGAGTTCACTTATTTGTCCTTAGTACAGTACAAGAGAGAGAGCACGTCCAGTCCCTCAGGGCTCTTCTCAGTTCTCAGAGAGTAATTTCAGTCCTCTTTAGAGCTTCCATAGCAGCATGAGTGTGGGCAGAAGTGGGTGCCTGGAAATGACACATTTATGCCTTATCACAAGCTAGTAGGTGGGAGTGACTCCGGGGGACACATTATCCAATGGGATAAAGGTTCCCAGAGCTGAGCTAACCCTACCCTTTTTTGCTATTATCAAGATGGTCAAAGTCTTCAGCCACTCTAAACCTGGGCTCCGAGGGCTGGGAGTGTGTGTGTGAGGTGTACTATGGTAATCTTAGTGTCCTTCCACACCTATCACTAAAACCTATTTTGAGACAGTGCCTGTACCCACAACAACTCAGAGACAGAATTCTGGTAGAACAAAGCCAAGTTTTCAGCAACCAGAGAGTGGATCCACACAGATTGCTTTGGCATCCTATCTGCCTCCTTTAAATTATACCCCAAATGTTATAGGTAAACCCAGCAGACCTATCAAACAGGCTTTGACGCTGTAATGTCAAAAGGAGGCCCACTGTGATTGGGGCCTGTCTGACTGACCGATGAGGTTAAAAGAAAGGCCCTGTGGAAGTGTCAGCTGACATTTGTCTGTGACAGGGGATGCATCTTAGAAGTGTAACCCAAATGTCATATGAAAAAACCCAGAAGACCTGACATGCAGGATGTCACTTTAAAGAGAGATTTGACAATTTAATGTAAAACAAATCTCTCAAACCCCCCCCCCCTGCATTTTCATTCATTCAAACAAAGTTTATTCGGCAAATTGACATCAAAGTGCATAAAACATCACTGCAGAATCGTTAAAATCCGAGCTATAAGTTGCAATAAACATAATATACATAAAAGATTTTCAACAATAAACAAGCACTTAGACAGTGATCTAAGTATTGCTTTAAAGTACTAAGTATAAAGGAGTAAAATTTCAGAATAAGCACAAGTAGATAATTGCTTAAAGGACCCTTATTATCTTACAGCACACGTTGGAGAATGTTTTTCCTCCTAATCCTCCACATAGCCAGCAGAAACTGAGAGACCACAAATACTATGCATTGGCTTGTATCAGTTTTTAGAATTCGTAGAGCCACTCTGTAATCCCTGACCCTATATTCCAACAGAGTGGTAAAATCCATTGTTTCTTAATAGTCTGATATGTAGGGCAGAAAAGTATAACATGATCCACTGATTCTTTCAAATTAATACAAAATGTGCACTGCCTCACACTTGGCAAGGTTCGTGACCCAAACTTGCTGTGAAGGAAGAGAGTGGCAGGGTTCCAAACCTTAACTGCAGGTAGATCTTCCTGGCAGTTACAGGTTCTATATCATCCAGGAACCTCTCTAACTCAAAACCATCCTTCATCATTAGAAAGGTGGATGTCAGGGGGCCCAAACTAGACAGGCCTTGCGTTATGCCCAGTTTGTACTGCCAGCAGTTTCTCTTCGTTAATTTTTAGTGGTCGTACAGTCCTTCTCAGGAACATCGCACATTCTCTCCATCACAGTCTTAGTGAGAGTTGGTTTTATGTGCCTCAGATGGGGTATATTGTCTGAGCCTGAAATGTGTAACATTTCGGCTAAGCCTGACTGGTATGCGCTGAGCTCTGACATGGCCCAGAGCCTACTCCAATTCAAGATAGCCCTTTCACTTGCTCTGTCCGCAACGCTTCTTAGCCCCAAATCTAACCTCATAAGTGGAGGTGTACTGATGGGAACATCAGTCAATTGATGCATAAAGCGGCTTTCAACTGCAACCATGGAGGACACTTCCCTATGGCCCCATAGCTCTATGCCGTACAGGGCTGTTCCAAGTGCCTGACTATTGTAAATTTGGAGTGCTTCTGAGATTGGTCGATATTGAGAGTCTTTGTGCAGCTTTACTATTTCCCTGATTGTTAGCTCTAGTTTAGGTCTGCAATTTACAATATGAATTTGCCATTCAAAATGCTCAATTAGGGTAACGCCCAAATAGTCGAAGGTGTCTAAGCACTCCAAAGGAGACACTTCCATCGTGGGACTGGGGTAGGTAGAGTGAAATGGGTTACAGCTAAAAACATCAGGGCAGGCACCCTGATGTTTGCAAGACGTGGGATGTCAGAATCGTGTTGATCCACAAAGGTAACCAGAATGTTAATAAATAATGAAAATAGGGTAGGTGCAAGTACACAGCCTGCCTAATCCCTCTATTAACTGGGAAAAGGTTGGTCATTTCCCCTGATGGCCCACTTCCTACTTGTGCGTAGGTGTTGCATGAAGTCTCTTAATCATATCCGAAAGGTGTTGTGGGACCTCTATGTCAGCCAAAACCTGCCAGAGGGAGGAACAAGGGATGAGGTCAAACGCAGACCTTAAATCTACAAATACCACAGAGGCGACCACCCCCTAATAAGAAAGTCTTCCAGTACAACAGCTGGAGGTGAAACACCTGAACAGTTGTGCTGGGACGTTCTCTAAAACCAGTTTAAAGGGATCAATATCTCTTTAACGATCATCCAATCCTGCAGTCTTCCCAAAGTTACCAAAGCAAAATGTTTTGGGGAACTATCAATAAAGCTTATAGGCCTGTAAGCAGAGGTGAGCGAATGCAAGCCCTTCTTGGGCTGGGATGGGATGGGATGGGAAGATCTCTGCTCCAGCCCAGATTGGCGGGATGGGGCTCCGTCCCCTTTAGTATGGCACTAAAAATTAGAGCAAAATAGGAATGTCAGACATTATTCCAAGCCAAAAAAAATATCCCCTGGTCCCTTGCCCCGGTGCTTTATGCAGAATGATTTTACATATGGTTTGTCTGATTTGGTCGGGTTAAGCCTACATCTTCCAGTTGATCACTTGGCAGTAGGAGAGGGTCTGGCGTGGCTTCGGTCCCGTTAGGGCCGCCAGAGCATAGGTTAGTTAGTGCCTGCACACGGACTTCGCTCTGTTCAGCAGTAGAATACGTTTGAAAAATGGGCAACCCAGTCAGACATCGTAATGTGATTTTCAGCAAGACAAAAACATCCAGCTCTGGTCTAGAGACAATGTTCCAAAGGGAGCGATGTTCACCACCTTTTGCTGCAGCCAGCAAGCTCTCCCATTTCCTGATTTCCACTCTCTCTTTGCTTCCTGGAGGGCGTTTTTGTACACCCTCCTTGTTACTTGAATCAGCAACACATCCTGCTGTTTGGTGGCTTCAGTAAGGGCCACTCTGGCACTACTACACTCACTGTTGTACCGGGCAGCTGGACAACGTCTCCTGACCATCGGATTTCCACGGAAAAAGTGCCTTAGTTTCAAAAACAGCTGATTGTGGAGAGGACTGATGTCAGTCAGAACCTCCTTCTTCTCCGATGGCAGTTCTAATAATGGCAACAACCCTCCGATGCCATCAGCAGCTGATCTGTATAGCTCTTCCACAAATTCCTTGGATTGAGACAAAGCATTTAACCTGCGCCTATTAGTGGTCATAGTTAGCATTCTGTCAAAGGGCTCATCACGATTTACTGGGGCCGCGGGAACCGATGATCTCATATCAAAGGCTAACGTGTAAAGGTCGCTGTATTACGGCCCTGTCAGTTTGTTTGGGCCGAAGCCGAACTTCAAGCAAAATGTAGTCTATGGAACTTGTGCTCTGTGGACGATTGAACATGTGGTTTCCCTCTCCATTACAGGCTTTTAAACCCTGGTTCAACGCGAGTGTGTTTAGTTGTATAGCCAGTGGGGACCATTATTTTATCGGAGAGGTCACAAGATTCAGGAATTAACCAAAGGAGATCATCCTCGGTTATATAAGGCTCACTGTTAACATCAAGTGGTTCAAATTGACAAATGAGGTCACCTCCCACAATTTTTAGACCCTCAGCTGGAAGTGCAGCCAGGTGCGAGGTCAAAAACTCCTGACCCTGTTTTGTTGCTTACAGGTCTGCAATATACATTGTGGATGTTACAAATTTCATTATGTGAAAGGACCAAGTTAACACACATCAAATTAGGCGAGCCTAAATTAATATCTTAATCTTACATAATACAGTTGTTTTAATGCAAATTGTGACACCCCCCATGGTCTACCTCTTCCAAAAGTAACACCTTCCTGGGAATATCTAGTAGATCTTACACGATGCAAGGGACAAAGCAACCAGCTTTTGGAATAGACACATACCATAAGTATCAATAAATGCGCACCACTCTGGGCAGGCTAACTTTGACATTAGCCCTGCTACATTCTAAGAGATCAATTTGAAAGAAGTGACAGAAGGAGTTTTATCTGGGCACCCACCACCGCGGCAGAGTCACAGTGAGAATCAGTCAATCTATATCTGCCAGGGCTTCAAAGCGCTTAAAGATTAGAATCACTGGGGAATCAACAGTATTTATGTTATTGACCCTGCGCCAATCCAACCCACCCCTCTTGTCAGTCAACAAAATATTATTGGCCATAGACAGTGGAAAGTCTACTGTCCCACCAAACTCAAGATTCTATTAAATATTCTTCCTGTGTTTCCTTTTGGTCCATTCACAGGTGAGGTACTCTGGACAAAACAACTACGTAAGGACAAGAAGCATGGGGTAGGTTTATCACAGGCTGAAGTGCCGTTTGGGCACAATCCCTAGGAACCGATCTTCCAGATTCCTGAGCAGTATGGAGAGGATGGGCCTCTGTCTGAGGTTGGCTTTTGTACTGTATAGAAAGGCAACAACTATTTTTCTTAGGAGTCAAAATATTGGAGTCTGGATGAAGGGAATCCAAGGCAGGACTCTGAGTTGGAATACCCTTGGGAGATTGTAGGGTTTAAGATGGAAGTTAAATGAAGCCTTGTGTAGGTGGTGCCAATGACTGTTTGACATCCTCTAACACATGCTCAATAGCATCTAGGCGTGCAAAGACAGGGAACAACTCTACTGATAGGGAATCCTTTACTTTAACAATGCAGCCCTCTATCAACCTTCTTGCCCACGCAGAGTTAAATTGGGAATCTCCCTCCGGTTCTCCATCAATGGTGAATTTGTCTGGGCTTTGGCTAGGACAGGGATCGAAAGAGAATGGTCTGTCTTTATGGCTGTTTCTACTGTTCTGTTTCTGATCACCCACATCAGGTGCTTAACCATGAAAGAAGGCTGAGAACTGGACAGTAAACGTGCTGCCACAGTGGGGAGTGCAAGGCCAGGATTGAGCTCAGATGAAGACAGTTGTGAATGACCTGACGTGTTAGGTGGGGCAGTGGATGAAGAGGAGGAAGCAAGAGATTTACTTTTGAGACCCGATGCATTGACAGAGCTGAGGGAGGGTCTCCTTTCTACTAAGTCAGTCTTGGTGCTGATGACACTCATGGCTCGCTGAATCATTTCGTCAATTGACGTGGCTGTGACGTGGGGTATAGAGGTGCCAGAGCTTCCGCCCACCTTTTATTCCCAATTTGGACTGGTGTTCTCACTAGCAGTATAAGTAACTTTGTATTAAGTTGAAGTGCGCAATGGGAGAACACATACCTCGAAAAGGAAGGCCCAAGGGGATGGCCCACTCTCCTCCGGGCGTGGACGAGCCCACAATTGTCCCATGGCCCGCGCATGTCCCACATAGTGGGGTATCTGGCATTTCTAAGAGGGCTTGTTGGAGGGCAGCCCTACCCTCTTCCAGTCATGCAGTGATGTTTCCACTGGCGAATTTCCAACTGATGGGTTTTCACCTGTCATCTTTCATATTGGTTTCCATTTGTCCTGGAAGACATTTAGGGCCATATGTACGAACACTTTTTCCCATAGACACAGAATGGGTAAAAACCTTTGCTACATCTGGCCCTTACTCCCTACATTTGTCAGCATGGCAGAATTTATGATTTTAAAAAGTGAAATGACTTTCAAAACTTTAGATAAGGAATTTTAGGACTTCATTCCTAAAAGTAAACTGAAGCTCTGAAATCCAATGCCCACAATTCTTATTAAACAATCAAAGTACAAAAAGTCTTGTATACTCCAAATAACTATTGTTTCTGCAATATCTTCTTATTCCTTAAAAATGTCCACACTTGAAGCGGTTTGCTTTGTAGAAGGACCTCACGCAGTGCTTTATCAATATCCATTTTTCTTTGCATTCTGGTTCTTTGTTTCCATTATGTGTAGACGTGCAGAGAGTCACTGGTGCCACCCCTGGGAGACACCACTGCCATCAAGCAGAATGACAGTTTGGTTCTAACTTGTACAGAAGTGGGCACCCTTAGTAGTGTGAAGGGTTGATAGAAACACAATGCTTAATTTGGGCTGGTGGTTGCAGGTGAGAGTATTTAAAGCCCCCTGCCACTATGTTTAATTTTGTACAGAAACATTTTTGTATACCTCAACGTGTCACACTAGGTGGGGCGGCTCTGCTCAGACAAGAGCCCTGTGCATACTTTGTCACTGCAGCCAAGCTATACCAGGGTGATGAGCCCTAACTAGAGCAAAACCAGTCCTAGTTTCCAGTTCAGGGAGGACCTGGGCTGGCAGTTTGGGCTGGATTGTTCCCATTGGAGTAGGCTCGTCTGATTTGCATTAGGGTGGGTTTAAACAGTAGTGGCACGGTGTGCAAAATAACATTGAGCAGAGATGCGACCCAAGTAATTACAAAGTGGCCGGTATTAATTCAAGCATTCCATCCATCATTTTTTTTGTATATTTTAGTGTGCCACCCAAAGTGGGTTGGGTATGACCAGATATGGGTCCCATGCACACTGTGACACAGGAACAAGGTTGTACCACGCCGATGAGCCCTAACTGGGACAAAACAGTCCTGGGTTGCTTGGGTTCCAGTTCAGGGAGGACCTGGCCTGGTAGTTCAAGCTGGACTGTTCCCTTTGGAGCAGGCTCAAGACTGATTTGCATATGGTTGTGTCCAAACTGAAGTGGCATGGTGTGCAAGAAAACTGATGGACTGGGATGCGACACAAGTAATTACCAGATGTGGGTCTCGTGCACACTGTCACTGGAACAAAGCTGTACCTGGCTGATAAGTCCTAACTAGGTCCTAGATTGCTTGTGTTCCAGTTCAGGGAGGACCTGGCTTGGTAGTTCAGGTGAACTGTTCCTATTGGTCAAGACTGATATGCATATGGCTGGGGCCAAATGATTTGGCATGGTAAGCAAAATAACAAAATACTGAGCCCATCGCTCACCATCTTCAGGAAGAACCTCAAGGCGTGGCTCTTTGGATGAGGCCCCTTCAATCCCTCCCAGCGCCTTGAGACCCTCACGGGTGAGTAGCTGTGCTTTACAAATACTGATTGATTGGGAAGTATCCCGAGTAATTACCAGTGGTTGAGAATAATTGAAGAATTCCATCAATTTTTTGTATACTTTATCCTGTTTAATTCTGGCATGAAGCTTGTTTAATAGATGTATGCACTTAGACAAACATGGCTGCCAAGAGGTTCATGTCTTAACATTTTAATCAGCCCTAATTTCTCAAATGGTAAAAACACTTTGCGTTCTGGGATTTGTAGTTATGCTTTTCATAAAATGCTATATGTATAGACATACAAGTTCCATAATGAAGGGTACTGTTGGCCAAAATGACAGGGCTGCCTAAAGGTGTCATAAATGGTGCTGGGATACTTAGCAGTTCTGCAATAAAACTGTGAATATGTTTTTTGTTCCTGCTAGACAAGAACTTACAAGGGTTAAAATGTACTGAATGGGTTTGAAAACAAATTAGATTTGGTTCAGGTTTTCTAATCTTGTTTTGTTTTGTTTACTTAGAGGAAATTAAAGATTGGTAAATCACCTGAGAAAGGCAAGTAATCACAGATGGGCATTGTTTTCTTCCAAATGCAGATGCTCACGTCTCGGTGCTAATGAGTTTCTGCACATGTCATGAATCCAACCTAGCAACACAAAGCAAGATAGTGAAATACTGGGTAAACAAAACATTAATTGCAAACGGAGCGCGAGCACCTTGGAGGTGGATGGGGGTGGGAGTTACCCATCTCTGAAAGCTGGCACTTTCTACCTGCTCTGGAGTTGGTGTGGTGCATTTTGGTTGAAAGGGATGAAGTACCTAGGCCCCAGGTAGGGGACCTTTCAAGTTCACGGCTGATGGTCCCCCTTTATTTCCTTGCAATTTATAAGGACTAGTAGGTCACTGGCAAGGCATAATGTAGTGCAGAGGGTTACAAAGTGGCGCAATGAATGCATTGCACCACTTTGTAAACTTGGAGCATCGATTTTAGGATCACATTAGTGTGAAGAAAATTTCGCTAATGTGGCGTAAGGAGCTCTTAAATCTGCCCTTAAATTGTGGTTCTGGTAAACCATAACTTGCTCAGCAAATATAATGCTTATGACCTCACATTATTTATGCCAGTAAACAACACTTAGAAGCAAAATGCAATTAAACAGCACATACTCAAACCTATAAATGACATTAAATTTATAGTCATCTTTATCAAAATTGCAAGAGAAACACAGTTGTAATCTCATCTGCAAAATTAATTACAGCATTTGTTACTGCATCTGTTTTATTAAGAGTGAGGTCAGCATTCCACTGGGCGCGTGAGTTAAGGTTTCCATGACTGTTGAGCAAGTTGTAGGTTCTGGTTAGAGGTGGGTGAGCAAACCAATTAAAGGGGCGAGAGGGTGGCTGGGCTCCACAAGCTCGTGCATAGACCAAGCCCTGCAAATATTTGTCATGGTAATCATAGAAAAAAACATAATGTAAACAAAATATGGTAACGTTTCTTCAAGAATTAGAACAGTGTATTTCTTTAACATGCAGAAGCGTTTCATCTTAGTACATCTGATTACATCACTGCATGCAGAAGTATGTTTTCAAAGTGATAGTTTATAAGGAATTCTATGTCAGGACCGGAGGCTCCGATTATGCTTTCTCTTTCTTTACTGAATCAAACAGCAGCCAATGAAATACAAGTAACAGAAAAAACTACACATCCCATGATGCTCAACATCCTATCACATGGTCAAATCACTATCCATGTCCTTTGCTATAAGTCCTTTGACCTTTAATGTCACTCCCTCTTTCTTTGCTGCTTCACAGCAGATAAGTACATGATTTAACTCTCTTGTGTATTTGCATGTTGTTTATCGATTTAGAATGTTATTTTAGCATTGATCAGCGTTGCGATTCAGCGCGCTTCATTTGTATTGATTCGAGCGCTTGTGCGCTCTGTTTTATTGGCCTTTTGCCAAAATTTCGCTGGCCCGATTCTCGTGGAGTGGGAGTGGGAGCGGGAGCGGAGCTGCCTTGGCAGTCTCCTTTTCATTTTTACTCGCGCGCGCGCGCACGTCTAACAAGTCGATTCCTTTCTGTTTTGAATCGATCGGCTCGTGAGAGGTGCGGCGAGGGCGTTCAAGTGCCCTTTTTGCGTCTAAACCCTTTGCTCCCTGACGCCCAGCAGAGTGACTGCTTGGGTAGTAAAATAAATATCAGGCTTCTGCCTAGAGTGCTTTTCAGGCAGCTCCCTCCACATTCTATTAAGGGCTTTTATTTGTCTATTGCCTGAACTGGGGTTTTTGCACTCCCCCCTTCCTTGATCCCTATCTATTTCATTGTAAGGTATTTACCCTATTAACCTGAACATGGCTCAGTGGGATGATCAAGGAGCTGAATATTACACAGATGATTTGAGCAATCAACTAGAAGTTGATATAGTTGAAGCCCTTGATTCCAGGGTTCAACAGTCGGTAAATGATGCTCTAGTGAGCCCTTTTCAGGCCAATTATTTGACTATGCCCGTACACAGGGCTGGACGCAAGAACAACAACCTCTCCCCGAGTCCAAAAAAGTCAAGGACAAAGCTAAAAACCTGGACCCTAGGGCAGAGGTTAGTAGTCTGCACGGACGCATTTGAAAAACTACGTAAAAAACGTAGTGGGGAGCATAATTACAGTTCAAAAAAGAAAGTCTTCCTCCCTTCCTCGTCTTCCGATAAAAATTCCTCCTCTGATGATTCAGATGATTCCGACGCTCCTAGACCTAGTAAAAAAGCTAGGAAAGCGCCTCCTCCCTGTCAGGTTCTAGACTTTGATCCCACGGAAATCATTCACCCCAGAGCATCTAATTGGGCTCCCCCGCCCGAGGTGGCTCAATATGTCCAATCTAATTTACTTAAAAGCTTCGACAAAGGAAGTGCGATCATGCTTAAAAGCAGAATGCCCTAGACCTGACCTAGAGGGCAAGGTTTCTGAGACTCCGGAAATAGATCCCACAATGGTCACCTTTATGCGAACATTTTCTAAGGACCCCAAAGAAGGTTTGGATCGCTCCTGGCGTAATTGCCAAGACAAGTTGTTGGACCTTTCAGGACCCTTGACCAAGATTCTTGAGATGGCGTATGTGGCCAAGGAATCTGGATCTCCTGTGGACACTGATGTACTTATAGGATGGGCACAGAGATCCATTTGTCTACTTGGGAACTCGAATTGTGCTATTTCTGCAGAATGCAGAAAATCCGTGTTAATGCGTATTGACCCTAAATTGTCTGATCTTGCGTCTTCGGAAGCAGGACCTTCAGCTGAAGGACTGCTCTTTGGATCTTCTTTTATCAAGGGCTTGTCCAAGTTTTGCTCCACCTTTTCTACGCTTGACAAGGCTCAAATGTCCCTCAAGAAGGTCTTTAAACGAGGCCTTTTTCTCAGGGCCGGTCGTTATGGGGTACGTATGCCCGGCCGAGGATCTTACAATAGTTCCCAGAACTACTACCCGAGAGGCAGAGGTGGCTGGTACGGAGATCAAGACCCCACCTTCTACCCCACACGTTCTAGGGGAGGACGCCCCCGTTTCCGTAGAGGTCAACGCAGAGGGCAGCAAGGAGCCATACAGGACTCAAGTTTCACAGGTGAGCATTATTCATTTTTCTCAGGTCAAACTTGGGGGCAGGGTAGCATTATGCTTGACAAATTGGACACAGATATCGGGGGATCCTTGGATTCTCCAAACAGTAGAGGGTTTTCGCTTGGAGGTTGTCAGTACCCCCCAACAACTATCCCCTCCTATACAAATGTGTTTTTCCCTAGCAAATCAAAATTGTATAGACAAAGAGGTACAAGCCCTTCTAGACAAAGGAGCCGTACAGTTTGCCTCCCCTCACCCTTACGGTTTCATCAGTCCTATTTTCGTAGTAGACAAGAAAGTAGGAGTTCACCGATTAGTCTTAAATCTGAAGGATTTCAATCATTGGATCCTTTACAGACACTTCAAGATGGAAGGCATCCACATGTTAAGAGATATCCTTTTAGAAGGAGATTGGATGGTTCGTCTGGATCTAAAGGATGCATACCTGTTGATTCCAATTTTTCCCCCTCACAGGAGATTTCTACAGTTCCAATGGAAGGGACAGTACTTGGATTTTTTAGCCCTTCCATTCGGTCTGTCGTCAGCCCCGTGGTGCTTCACGAAGCTTCTGAGACCTGTGATGGAATGGCTCAGAGCCAAAGGAGTCAGATTGATTATATATCTGGATTACATTCTGTTGATGGCTCAATCCCCTCAAGTCCTCCTAACTCACTTGGATTGGACCATCAATCTCCTGCAGGATTTAGGTTTCCTTATCAATGTGCAGAAGTCATTATTGATACCCTCTCAGGTGATAGAGTTCCTGGGGTTCCAGATAAACTCCATATCTTGTCAACTCATTCTTCCCTCTCAGAAGATCCGCAACATCAAGAGGGAATTGAGATCGACTCTATCCAGCCAGACCGTCTCTCTAAGGAATATTGCCAGAATAGTGGGCTTACTATCTTCATCTATTCAGGCAATCTTCCCTGCACCCTTACATTACCGAGCACTTCAAAGACTCAAGATCAGGCATCTACAACAGGGTCTGAGTTACTCGGAACAAATCCCCTTGACTGCCGAAGTTCGATCAGAGATCCAGTGGTGGCTTCATCACATGGAAGCTCGGAACGGCAGGGCAATTTTCGGGTCCCATCCAGAAGTGGTGATAGAATCCGATGCCAGCAGATGGGGTTGGGGAGCACGCTGCAACTCCTTAGTGACGGGGGCAGATGGTCAGAATGGGAGCAAACTCTACATATCAATTGCCTGGGACTTTTAGCGGGATCTTTTGCCATAAAGAGCCTCTCCCCTCAGAAAACAGATTGTTGCATACTCTTACAGATGGACAATGTATCAGCAGTAAGATATGTCAACAAACTAGGGGGCACGAAATCCAGAATTCTGGCGGAGATTGCCAAAGTCTTCTGGCATTATTGCCTAACTCAGCCTCTAGTGGTCATTGTGGAATACCTTCCGGGGGATCAGAATATCATAGCAGACTGGAATTCCAGATACCTCTCGGATTCCAGCAATTGGAAATTGGACCCTCTGATTTTCTCACAGATAATCAGGGAGTGGGGCAGTTGTGAGATAGATCTCTTTGCCTCGCGGATCAATTGGCAACTTCCAAAATTCTACAGTTGGCGTCCAGACCCTTATGCACTTTCTTCAGGATTGGTCCCAGTTTCGGGGTTATGCCTTTCCTCCATTCCTGATGATTGCCAGTGTTTTGTCTCAGGTGAGGAGACAGAAGACAGAAATTGTTCTGGTGACCCCATTTTGGAGAGCACAGCCTTGGTTCCCTATAGCTCTTCATTTAGCTTGTGCCTCTCCTCTTCTGATTCCGCCTCGTCTGAATCTTCTGTTGAGTCCGGAGGGCCTTCAACATCCACTGGTCTTGTCAGGGAAGTTGGTTCTACTAGCCTGGTTAATTTCAGGTCGAGATGGAGTACCCCAGATGTTTCGAAGCAAGCTGCGGAATTCATTAAACAGGCCTGGGCAGCTAGTACCCATAAAAGATATGACTCAGCTTGGCGCAGATGGTCTAGTTGGTGTGATGGAAGGGGTGCCAATCCAGTGGAAGCACACCTTGGTATGATTGTTAACTTTTTAGCAGAACTAGCAAGTTCTGGTATGGCTTATCGGACAATTAATAATTTTAGATCAGCTATATCAGCAGGACACGCTCATCTTGAGGGTAAACCCATTGGTGAACATCCATTAATTTGCAAACTTTTGAGAGGCATACGTCTTTTCAAACCTCCTCAAGCTAAATATTCTGTATTATGGGATGTTAACATTATTTTAAAAATTTTGGACTCTTGGCCTACCAACAGGTATTTATCTTGCAAACAACTATCTGCTAAACTGACAATGCTTTTATGCCTTATCTCTTGCAAGAGGGTTTCAGACGTCAGAGCTCTGGATCTTGCTGGCAGAGTTTTTTCCCCAGAAGGGGTCACTTTTTCAGTGACAAGAAGAACTAAAATAAATTACAGGTCAGTATCCTACCCTATTTACACGGAAAATTCAAAATTGTGTGTAGTCCAATGTTTAAAGGATTATGAAGTAGTCACAGAAGAATTTTGACAAGATACTAAAGGTCAATTATTAATTTATTTGCAAAAAACATTTAAACCAGTGACTTCAGCCACTCTGGCCAGATGGTTGAGATGGTTGATGACTGAAGCAGGTATTGACACTTCTATTTTCGGGGCTCATTCGGTGAGAGGAGCTATGGCTTCCAAATCTTTTGCCCTGGGTTCCCGGTTAGAAGACATTATGAAGGCAGCAGACTGGTCTTCAGAAAACACTTTTCATAAGTTTTATCACAAACCAGTGTTGGACGTAGCTACTGTAGTAATGGAACAGCTTTAAACTAGCATAATCGGAGCCTCCGGTCCTGACATAGAATAAAATAAATTCTAGCTATTCCATCAAGAATTTTCAATTCTATTAAGGGCACGAAGGCGAGGATTATCCCCCCCTTTTAAAAAAAATATATAATGAATATAATGAATGCCAATTATTGTGAATATTTATGATTATTGTCAATTTTTCCCTCCCATTTGATTGTCTATTATTGAACCATTAGTTGATTGAGACATTTCAATTTGTTGGGATATTACCTGCCTGTTTTATTTTACAGGTTCTGATCAGAAAAATTCCTGAAGCTCTTTTCAGCAGGAATAGTTTGGTTTTCATGTTCTACCTCGGCTGATGCCCAGTATCGAGTTGCCCAGGAGAAGGTTAGCCTGGAAGTCTAGATGTTATGGTCATCGGAGTTCGTGATGGCGTAAGAAGTTTTGTTTTCAAGTTGATCTTATCTGTATTGACCAAAGAAAGAGGAAGTGACATCAAAGGTCAAAGGACTTATAGCAAAGGACATGGATAGTGATTGGACCATGTGATAGGATGTTGAGCATCATGGGATGTGTAGTTTTTTCTGTTACTTGTATTTCATTGGCTGCTGTTTGATTCAGTAAAGAAAGAGAAAGCATAATCCTCGCCTCCGTGTCCTTAATAGAATTGAAAATTCTTGACGCAATAGCTAGAACATTTTTTATCCTACCCCCTGCCACGACAACAAGCCCATTGGTGAAATAAGTAGAAAGTCAATTGTCATATGTACGTAATGATATGTACCCTAAATTCGTAGATGGGGCAACATTATACTCTATTCAATCAAACTCAAAAAGTTTCTTTACAAGCAAATCCTAAACTTGCATATTTGAAGGTGTTCTCATATGTGATAATTAAAACAAGAAACAGTCTAGTTAAAATAAAATATTTGCCAAGGAAGGAGCACACAGTTTTATGAAGCAGGGAATCTGGGATTGATCCCCTGTTTCACTCATCAAACACTGACATTGTTCATCGACAGCTCACCAAAGTTGACACATTCACTATTCACCCAACATAGGAAGACATTTTTAACTCTGCTTTAGGATGCAGCATGACTAGATAGCGTTTACTGAGGGCTTCCTTCATGGACCTTAATTTGATGGATATGTAGACCTACTGTACAGTTTAAAAGAACTATTGTTACTAGTTTCCACATTAGGATATTCTTGGCAGATCCTCCTCATGCCCTCATTGATTTGGCGTCGGCACAACCAGAGATACTTCTTGCCAACCGGGGTAGATCTCACTCAGATCAAACTGCTCTGTAGCACCGTTGTTTGGCATTAGTGATGGCAAGTGAAAAACGCCTGGAAGTTAAGCAAAGTAAGGTGGGGGTTCCCCTAGGCAACAGTAGGCACCTGCAAGGCTCTATGGAGCTCCAGACCAGCACTACCTACAACAAGCTATGCTCTGATAATGCTGAACCGCCCAGCTGCCAATACAGAGGGCCCTCATGGAGGATGCACCTTCACTCTAATCCAAAGAAGACATTTCAGGTACAGTGGCGTAGCAAAGGCCCCCGCATTGCAGGGGCCCTGAGCTCACGGGTGACCCCTCCGCACTGTGTAGTGTTTGCCCGTACCTATGCGAGCCCAAGAGGTGATGCCCAAAAGGGGGAAATCTGGTCACACCCCTCCCATGTGGGGCTGGATGACCACGCCTTTTGTGACGTGGGCCAAAGGGTTGAAATACAGGTGGGTACGTTGGGAAAGGGGTCTTTTGGGGCAGAGCTAGTTAGTAATAAAAGTTACCAACAATCACACTGGATCCCGTGTGTTGTGTTAGCGGCCTACTTCACATTTGGTGACGAGGAGGGCCACGCCGCCTGCCGCACCTGATCCTGTGCCAACCGCTACTGTGTGCTGTGACGTGGTGCAATCCAGTGTTGTGCACTCAGCTGAGAAGCTGATGGAAGCCACCCGATCTGCAGCACGAGGATCTGCCCTCCGCCCGGGACCATTCTCCCAACGAGCATGGACCACATTCAACAAGGCGGCATACCCACGGGCAGTCTGCTGCCCCGCCAGTGAGACTCCACCCAGCCCCGCCTTCACAGCTCTCATGTGGCATTTCAGCACTGCACACATCAAAGCTGCCTGTCGGCCTGCTGCTGTTGCCCTCCCCGTGCATCGGCGAGCAGCGGGTCCATTATTTGGCCTGCTCGGCCAACCATAGCGTCTGCTGCTTGTTCCCCCTGGAACATCCCACAACTAAGGTGGCTGCTCCCAGCGCTCGGTGGTTGTGTGATCCACAGAAGACATCACAAGTGAAGGCAAGCAAGAAAGTGAGGGAAGAGGAGTAGAGCAGGCCACTGCACGGGCTGTCACTATCCAATCAAGAAGGTCTGGGTACGTCACAGAGAACATCGCTGACAACACAGTACACTCCACAATATGTCTGGTATCGCAGCCCTTGAACCTTTCACAATCACTGGGCTCCCCCTGCCCAGGCTGCATGGTGGAAAGCATGGACTGAACGTCTCGAAACCTACTTCGAAGCCTTAGAAGTGAAAGATGAAAGGAAACAACCTCTACTTCACTTGAGAGGGGTGGACATTCACAAAGTCTCCAAGTCAGTGGTGGAGGCAACACCTCACACATATGACATGCTGAAAGGCGCGATCACCGTGCATTTTGAACCCTACAAAAACCCTACACTATGAACGTTCCCTACTGCGCCAGGCATGCCAAAAGTCTGACAAATCAGTAGATGTCTTTTATGCACACCTAAGGGAGCTGGTCAGCACATGCATGTTGCCTGATGAAGAAGATGAAGTCAGGGCCCAGTTCATACAGGGGTGCTCCTCATCAAAGCTCTGGAAGCGCATCCTGCAGGAACCAAATATGAGAATGAAGGACATCCTCACCCTAAGGCTCTTGCAAGAACTGTCAAAAGCGCGTGCCACGCACATGGAGCAGGCACCAACAGTCCAAATAAAGTCTGAACCGGTCAACACAGTGACCACAGAAACTTCAAAAGCCAAAGCTGAATGCCACAGAGCGAAGCCACGGGACAGACTTTGCAGGTGGTGTGGTAACCCCCTGCCACACTCTGGCAGCTGCCCAGCCCAAGGGAAAAACTGCAGCGCGTCCAGCAAGCTGAACCACTTCACAAAAGTATGCCGTTCATCATCCAAGGTAGCGATGATCATGCCCAAGAAGACCATCAGAGCGGTAGCTGCCCTCCCCACCACCTCATCAGACAATGACATGGATTATGACCAGCGGTGTTCATGTGGTAAGAGCAGTCAACAACTGACGGCTACCCACGTGCCAAGTGGTACTGCAGGATTAACCCATTTCAGCCCTAATAGACACATGGGCCTCAATCAATCTTATGGCAGCTGAAGTGTACCATGGCCTACCAAGCCCGCTGCCACTCAAACCTACAAGGGTACACATGTACGCTTCAGGAAACACCCAACCACTAGAAATAGCTAGTGTCTTTGCAGCGGGCATAGTGCACGAAAGCGTGAAGATCACAACCAAAGTCTACGTGTCGTAAAGAAGGGTCAGGGTTCCTGCTCAGTTGCCAGACGGCCCAAAACCTATATCTAGTGCATTTCACATTCAGCGTCCACGCCAGTGGTTTAAGAGACCTCACTTTGGAGTTCGACATACTCTTCAGCCGCATTGGATGCCTGAAAGAGCCACCCTTCAAGCTGCATATCGATGATTCTGTAGCCCCCGTTGCCCTCAGGCACCAGCGGGTGGCTTTCCACTTGCACCCGAAAGTGGAACAAGAGCTACAACTGTTAGAGCAGCAGAAATCATTGAAAAGCTGTTGGAGCTCTCTGGTAGTCATTGCAAAGAAGCCCAAGCAGCCGGATGCAGTTCGAATCTGCGTGTACATGCGTCTGCCCAATCAGGCCATCAAGCGGGAGAGATACCTGACCCCAATCATAGACGACATCATAGGAGAACTCTCGGCTTCCAATCGGTTCTCCAAAATGCACACCCGCTTGAACTTCATCATCTCCAGCGCTGCCGAGGTGTTCCAGCACACAATCAAGGGAGTCCTGCAAGGGCTCTCGGGGGTCATCAAAGTGAGTGATAACATTCTAGTGTATGCCCCCACACTGGAGTACCACTTGGTGTGTCTACGAGCGGTGTTCACAAGGCTGCGGGAACATGGGCTGACACTGCACCATGAGAAGTGAGAATTTCTCAAGAGAGACATTTGTTTCTTCGGCTACCAATTCTCAGAGCAAGGGATTGGCCCCGACCCAAACAAAGTGAAGGACATCCAAGAGGCCCCAGCCCCGACCTCTGTCTCAGGGGTCAAAAGCTTTCTAGGTATGGTCACGTACTGTGGGCATTTCATGAGGCACCTGTCAGACCTCACCGGCCACTGCGAGAACTTACCAGGGCCAATCACCCCCAGGTGTGGGGCAAAGACTAAAGGGGTCATTCTGACCCTGGCGGTCATGGACCGCCAGGGCCAATGACCGCGGAAGCACCGCCAACAGGCTGGCGGTGCTTCTGGGGCCATTCTGACCGCGGCGGTACAGCCGCGGTCAGAAAAGGGAAACCGGCGGTTTCCCGCCGGTTTCCCGCGGCCCCAGGGAATCCTCCACGGCGGCGCTGCAAGCAGCGCCACCATGGGGATTCCGACCCCCTTCCCGCCATCCTGTTTCTGGCGGTTTTCACCGCCAGAAACAGGATGGCGGGAACGGGTGTCGTGGGGCCCCTGGGGGCCCCTGCAGTGCCCATGCCACTGGCATGGGCACTGCAGGGGCCCCCTAACAGGGCCCCATTCAGATTTTCAGTGTCTGCTTGGCAGACACTGAAAATCGCGACGGGTGCAACTGCACCCGTCGCACACCAGCAACTCCGCCGGCTCCATTCGGAGCCGGCATCCTCGTTGCTGGCGCTTTCCCGCTGGGCGGGCGGGCGGGCGGCCTTTTGGCGGTCGCCCGCCAGCCCAGCGGGAAAGCCAGAATGACCGCTGCGGTCTTTTGACTTTGGCGGGCGGCCTGCTTGCAGCGCCGCCGTGGAGGATTCAATGTATTAAGTTTATTGAATTACTTATAGTAATCTTCATTGAAGCAAGGTCTGTTCTTTTTCATCACAGTCATCACTAATGAGGTGCACTAACCGCCCCCCCCCCCCCATGTACACAGGCATGACAAGCAAATTGTGATGAGGAAAGAGAAGCTGTATATAATGAAGACTACCGGTCCGTAGATGGGGAAGAGATAAGGCCTAGTGGCTCCTAACTTGGAAAATGGGCTACCAGGTGTAAATTCTGGCCTCATCTCATAATCTTTTGATTCATCTCTGTGTACCTACAGAAAAAATGAGCAACACCGTTTGACTTTGTTGTAAAGTGCCCTAATGCTGTTGGGCAAATTTTGTGTTATAAAAACTGAGAATCATTGAGAATTTGAGACAAAAGTTGTATGAAATTAAACCGCCCCCTAGGCCCACACAAATTGAAGCACTTAACACTTGGCAACACATAGCACATTCGTGAGAGAAAGAGAATTTTGAAGGAAAGATCAGGAAAGTGCTGCAAACTTGTGCAGATGCTAGATGGGATAATCAACAAAAAGCTTGGAGAGCAGATATATAAATGAGGGAAAAAGACTATGGCCCTCATTCTGACCCTGGCGGTTTGTAACCGCCAGGGCAGAGGGCAGAGGAAGCACCGCCAACAGGCTGGCGGTGCTTCCGGGGCAATTTTGACCGCGGCGGTAAAGCCGCGGTCAGAAAAGGGGTTTTCCCCTGCCCCAGGGAATCCTCCATGGCGGCGCTGCATGCAGCGCCGCCATGGGGATTCCGACCCCCTTCCCGCCAGCCTGTTCCTGGCGGTTTACACCGCCAGGAAGAGGCTGGCGGGAACGGGTGTCGTGGGGCCCCCTAACAGGGCCCCATTAAGATTTTCAGTGTCTGCAAAGCAGACACTGAAAATCGCGACGGGTGCCACTGCACCCGTCGCACCCCAGCAAATCCGCCGGCTCCATTCGGAGCCGGCTTCATCTTTGCTGGGGCTTTCCCGCTGGGCCAGCGGGCGATCTGCTTGAGATCGCCCGCCGGCCCAGCGGGAAAGTTGTGATCACCGCCGCGGTCATTTGACCGCGGTGCGGAATGACCCCCTATGCGGAATGACCCCCTATATCTCGACACGAGAAAATTCAGAGATGACAGTCCCTCAAAGCCCAAATGCTTTAGTTACTCCAGATGCATTGACAGTTCCCGTAAACAATTGGTCCTTTAATTCCACTGTATGGTTCAGGAGTGACAGCGAGTAACACACATACATTTGCCGTTCCTACTATTCATGAAGACAGGAGTATCAAGAAAAATAATAATTCAGGGAATCCAACAATAAGGAGACTTCCTTCAGTCCTGAGACAGATAAACCCTACACGCAGTGCAGACCCAGACCCAACAACAAAATTAACTCCCAATGCAAGGATTCCCACCAATTTTGGACCCAGGCCAAACCCTATTCCAAATGCCGGTTGTAGTACTCCTAATAGAAGACTAGAAGATTCTGCAACATCCATTGAATTCACCCCAGACCATGCAAATTCAAACACATCACAAGGAGAGATTTGACTTAATTCTCTAGCAGAACCACTAAATCTTACTGCACAAGAGTTGGATGATTGGCTTAAAAGTATAGACATTCTAAATGAGGTTGGCTGTTCAGGATACAATGGGAGGACATTTCCAACCCCAGAGAGAGAAAGAGCACTATATGTATTTAACTTGAAATTGGAATTAAATGAAATTATACTGGGAACTCTTGACTTAGCCCAATTAGACACTTATAGAGAAGATGAACTACTGTTCATGTGCAAGGACATTACAAGACGTGCAGGACAAGCTCATGAGAGATTAGCTGAATTGGCTCAGAGATATGAAATTGATTTGGATAAGTACAAGGCATTGCACTTGAGTTTTAGTGATCCAGATATTACAAACATGAGACCTCCAGCAGTGAAATTACAATTACAGATTATGGAACTAATAGGTTAAGTTTGAAAATGGAGTGAATTAGATAAATGGGAAGGAAGATGGATAAAGAAGAAGGATCTAAAGAAAGTGAGGTTAGAGATGCCTCTTACTGGGGCATATGAGGATGAGGAAGATGTACAGATAATTCCAATGAGAGAGGTTCCAGGTGGAGGTTATGTTTATGTAGCCTGGAGTAGGAGTGATATTGCGTCAGTCACAAATGATTTCCTGAAATGAAGAGAGAAGCCGGGGGAATGGTACAGAAAGGTTAAGCGATTTGTGAAACTTTCAAAAGGTTTGAGTGACGATTTGAACACCTTGTTTGATATTGTTGTTCCAAGTGATTAGTGGGTTGAATGCAAAGTGTCTGGTGATTGGCCTGATAAGAACACACAAGACATCTAGGGGGTAATTACAACCCTGGCGGACGGTGTTAAAGGTGCGGTAATACCGCAAACAGGCCGGCGGACAAAAAAAGGGAATCATGACCGTGGCGGAAACCGCCAACATAGACAGCCACTTTAACACTCCGACCGCCACGGCGGTACAGACAAGCAGCACGGCGGTCACCGCCAACAGACAGGCGGAAGCCAATGTACTGCCCACAGTATCACAACCCGCCAATCCGCCACCTTTTCCGGGGCGGATTCACCGTGGATAAAAACACGGCGGAAACAGCTTTTGCAATGGGAAAACGCTCACCTCAACACACTCCACGAGGAAGGAGGACACCATGGAGCCGGAACTCCAAATACTCCCTGCCCTTGTCTTCCTGCTAATCTACGAACACCAGCAATGGCGGCACCGAAGACAACGGTGAGTACTGCACCTACGACTTAGGGGAGAGGGGAGGCAAAAGTCAGGGGGGGACACACGCAACACCCCCACCCCCAACCCGACCCTCACCCACTACAACACACACCAATGCATTTCCAAAGAGCACAGTAACAACCCACAACCCCCCGGGAAGAATGCAAAGACAAAAGGAAATCAGTTCAAACATTGTGATGTATCAAAATACAGTTACCAAATATATACAGATATATATACACATTCAAAATTATATACATTACGAGAAGTAGTGCAGGTATGCATATATCAATATCCATGCACCACTGGGCCAAAAATGCATGGGCGAGGCCCACACTAGAAACCTGTCCACAAACGGAGAGAACACTGCAGGGGCATCAGATAGAAATATAACAGGCACCTCAGGGGGAAGGGAAGGGGGGGGCACCTCAGCCGGATTACAGCACCACGCCAGATCCACGACGGGGCTCCATGCCCATTGATGTATCCTGGGGAGTGCAAAGCCGCAGTCTCTCAAGTCTCTACAGTGGGTGGCTTGCCCACTGTTCCATCCTGGGGAGTGCAAAGCCACAGTCTCTCAAGTCTCTACAGTGGGTGGCTTGCCCACTGTTCCATCCTGGGGAGTGCAAAACCACAGTCTCTCAAGTCTCTACAGTGGGTGGCTTGCCCACTGTTCCATCCTGGGGAGTGCAAAGCCACAGTCTCTCAAGTATCTACAGTGGGTGGCTTGCCCACTGTTCCATCCTGGGGAGTGCAAAGCCACAGTCCCTCAAGTCTCTACAGTGGGTGGGAAGCCCACTGTTCCATCCTGGGGAGTGCAAAGCCACAGTCTCTCAAGTCTCTACAGTGGGTGGGTTGCCCACTGTACCATCCTGGGGAGTGCAAAGCCACAAGTGGAAAACAGTCTCCACTGGTTCTGGAGGGGGACTGGTGCCCAGAGTGCTGCATCCTGTTAAGGACATACGGAGTGGATGCATGTCTCCACTGGTTCTGGAGGGGGAATGGTGCCCAGACTGCATCAGGCTCCCTGTGACGGTTCCTGTTCCGTCACTGTCCCAGCTGCACATGGGATAACGATGCTTGATGTGGCGGTGTTTTCCCTGTCCAGCGGTGCTTTGCCATGGCGGTCTCTGACCTGTTCAGCGGTGCTTTGCCCTGTTCAGCGGTGCTTTGCCCTGTTCAGCTGTGCTCAGCCCTGTTCAGCGGTCTTCACCATGGCGGTGTTTTCCCTGTCCAGCGGTGCTTTGCCATGGCGGTCTCTGACCTGTTCAGTGGTGCTTTGCCCTGTTCAGCGGTCTTCACCATGGTGGTTTTTTCCCTGTCAAGCAGTGCTTTGCCATGGCGGTCTCTGACCTGTTGAGCAGTGCTTGCCATGGCGGTCTTTGACCTGTGCATTGGTGTGTGGCATGAGGGTCCCTCATTGCCCAGTGTGGCTGCCGGGGCCCTCCTGGGCACTGACTCTGGCGGTGGTCTCCTGACCAGTGACAATACTGCTGCCCTCCTGGGCACTGACTCTGGCGGTGGTCTCCTGACCAGTGACCATACTGCTGCCCTCCTTGGTACTGACTCTGGCGGTGGTCTCCTGACCAGTGACGATACTGCTGCCCTCCTGGGCACTGACTCCGGCGGTGGTCTCCTGACCAGTGACGACGGTGCTGGCGGTGGCGTCCCGGCCGCCGGGGAGGATGGCGCCCTTCTCCGCCGTGCTGCTCTTACCAGACTGTGCAGACTTCTTCTGGCCCTTCACCACCTTTGGAGGAGTCACAGCTGACTCTGCAATCCCCCTGGGACCCCTGTGAGCAGTTTTGCCGCCAGGAGTCTTCACCCTGTCCCGTCGGCCACTTTCCAACTTGAGGTGCTTAACAGGGGGTGGACTGGCAGTGCTTTGGCCGTGTCACACTGGCTGCCCTGGTGGCTGGTGCACTCCACACACCTTTAACACGCACCACTGGTACAGGAGTTGTTTTGGCTGAGGTGCTACTACGGGACCTATCAATTGGAGGGGTGGGGGTGGGGGCAAAGAGGTCAACGTTGCTGAGGAAGAGTTGCTGACGAAGACTGGGATGGGTAGCTGGAGGGGGTCTGGGAGTGGAGGAAGAGGAGGTGGTTGTAGGAGGTGTCACTTTAGGTGGTTTGGGTGCAGGTACTGGAGGCTGTCGTGAGGTGGATGGATATTGGGTGTGTGGGTGCCCGCGTTTGTGTACTTTGGGAGGGGGCGTCACAGACACACTGGGAGTGGACACAGGGGAAGTGTAAATGGTAGTGGGCGTGGTGAGTGCAGGTGAGCGGGGTGTGGTTCTGGGTGTTCTGGTGCGAGTCCTAGTGCCTGTAGATGTAGTGCATGCAGGTGAGAGTGTTTTGACGACACTGGGAGGGAGACGACGAGGAGGGGGACACAGTGGAGGCAGTGGATGTTGATGTGTCTGTATGTGGGTGATGCTTGCGTGAGTGCATGTGGGTTGTGTGGGGCTTATGTTTGCCTGAGCTACTTGTGTGTGTTGAGGTGTATGCATGCTTGTCTGATGGTGTGCTTGGGATAGGCTGGGGTACAGGGGATTGGGTCTGGGTGGAGGAAGTTGGAGGGGGGAGGCTAGAGACAGGGACAATGGCTGCCATCAGTGCTGAGGCCAGAGATTGCAGGGTTCGATGAAGGGCAGCCTGACCAGAATGCATGCCGTCCAGGAATGCATTACCGTGTTGCAACTCCCTTTCTACACCCTGGATGGCATTCACAATGGTAGACTGCCCAACAGTGAGTGACCTGAGGAGGTCAATGGCCTCCTCACTGAGGGCAGCAGGGGTGACTGGGGCAGGGGCTGAGGTGCCTGGGGCGAAGGTGATGCCCACCCTCCTGGGTGAGCAGGCACGGGGCGAACGCTGAGGGGCTGCTGGGAGGGCAGTGCTGGTAGGGGTGGTGGCGTCTGTACCTGTAGAAGTGGGGGGCACAGATGGTGCCACCACCACAAGGGAGCTCCCATCGGTGGACGAGTCCGTGTCGCTGTTTGGTGATCCGGTGACCGACGTGAAGCTCCCCTCGCCCTCCGTCCCACTGGTATATTCTGAGTCCGTGGTGTGGCCCTCCATGGCCATGTGGGATGCAGCTCCCTCGTGCTCCGGTGCCACTGTACCTCCGCCTGATGATGCTGATGCACAAAAGAACAGGGAGAGCAGAAAAAGGGGGTGGGACGACAGAAGAAAGACAGCTGGAGTGCATGGCATACCGCTACCGTTGGCGGACAATACAGACACAGCAGCCCCCTGCACTACGCCGTGCTCTTGGCCTCTACAGAAGCAATTCCTGGGATCTGGCCTACATGGCTATGGTGGACATCTGCACACATGGATGTCACAGGGGCATGTATACCTGTACCTGGCACTCTACTGAGGTGGGGTGCAGTGCCACATGGCCTGCATTCCGGAGGGGCCTAGCCTACGTAACTCGCCCTGGCCTAGGTAAACCCACAGCCCTCCTCCCCCACCCAGAGACCTCCACTGCGCGCAAAATCCCCAGAATGAGAGTGTACTCACCCCCTTGTGTCTGCTGTGATGCCCTCAAGCGCCCATCCAACTCTGGGTAGGCCACCGCCAGGATCCGGAACATCAGGGGAGTCATGGTGCGACGGGCACCCCTCCCACATTGGGAGGCCATCCCCAGCTGAGCCTCCGCCGTCTTTTTGCTCCATTGGTGAATGTCCTCCCATCTTTTCCGGCAGTGGGTGCCCCGTCTCTGGTGGACCCCCAGGGTCCGGACGTCCTTGGCAAAGGCACGCCAAATGTCCTTCTTCTGGTGGGCGCTGACCTACATGACATGCACAGGGGAAGAAGAAAAGTCACTACCAACTGTACCGTCGATGTGAGTGGCCCCCATTCCTACCCTTGTCATGTGGCACATGTATTCACAGTCCTTCATGTTCCCTGAACTCTGCCCCCTTCCTTCTTACAACCAGCCCTCTCCACACAGGCATAGCCCATACAATGTGCTCCCTGTGTACTTACCTGTTGGTCTGGAGGACCGTAGAGTAGCGTGTACTGGGGGTGGACCCCGTCGACTAGCTTCTCCAACTCCTGAGCAGTGAAGGCAGGGACCCTTTCCCCAGACGCAGCAGCCATTGTCTCTTCCAGACCGAGGTCACAGCAGCACTTGCAGTGTAGGTCCTCTCCTGTCGAAGATCAGGTATCGAGTGATTTAACAGATAGAAAATGGCGGTCACGTCCGCGGCGGTGACATCCGCGGCGGTGCGTCTCATCACTGCCGGCGCACCTCAGCATTGGCTCCTGGGACCCATAGGGTCCAATGTTAACCAATGCAGCATTGCGCCGCGGTCTACGACCGCCTACCGCGACGGTGTTCAATGCCAGCGCAGATACCTCACATCCCATTGTCCCAGTTTAGAGGTCAGGCAGCCGCCATTTCAGGGGCCCACATGGCTTCATTTACTACACATACCTAGGCCTACACTCAACACACATACAGGAAGAGTTTTGTGTTTGGTGTCGTGTTCTGTGTATCTGTGGGTACATACCTGGAAATTTGTTGACTCTGTGGTCGCTGTTGTCCTTCCTAGGCACCGTCAGCTGGGACATTTGAGAAGATGGCGGAATCCTCCGGTGTACCGACCGCGGGTGGACCTATTGACAATGGAGGAGCGACATTTAATCATCACCTACAGGTTTGACCGTTCCACTATCTAGGATCTATGTACCCAGTTGGAGCCAGACCTGATGTCACCAATCCGCCATCCCACTGGAATCCCCCCTGACGTACAGGTGCTGTCAGTGCTCCATTTCCTTGCAAGTGGCTCTTTTCAGACAACAGTGGCCATTGCATCAGGGATGTCCCAGCCAATGTTTTCCAACGTGTTGTCCTGAGTGTTGTCTGTCCTGCTGAAACACGTAAGGAGCTACATCGTTTTCCCTCAGGTGGAGGATTTGGCTACAGTTAAAGGTGACTTCTATGCCCTTGGACATATCCCCAACATCATAGGTGCTATTGATGGCACCCATGTAGCTCTGGTCCCCCCCCGCAGGAGTGAACAGGTGTACAGGAAACGGAAGAGTTATCATTCTATGAATGTACAGATGGTATGTTTGGCAGACCAGTACATCTCCCAGGTAAATGCTATGTTCCCTGGCTCTGTGCATGACGCCTACATCCTGCGGAATAGCAGTATCCCGTATGTGATGGGTCAACTCCAGAGGCACCGTGTGTGGCTATTAGGTGACTCTGGTTACCCCAACCTGTCATGGCTATTGACCCCAGTGAGGAATCCCAGGACCAGGGCAGAGGAACGCTACAATGAGGCCCATGGGCGGACTAGGAGGGTGATCGAACGTACCTTCGGCCTCCTGAAGGCCAGGTTCAGGTGCCTCCATATGACAGGTGGTTCCCTATTCTACTCACCGAAGAAGGTGTGCCAGATCATCATCGCCTGCTCGATGCTTCACAATCTTGCTTTGCGACGCCAGGTGCCTTTTCTGCGGGAGGATGGTCCAGATGGCGGTGTTGTGGCAGCTGTGGAGCCTGTGGAGCCTGTGAACAGTGATGAGGAGGAAGCTGAGGAAGAAGACATAGACAACAGGGAGTCAGTCATACAGCAATATTTCCAATGACACACAGGTGAGAATTTTTTTTTTTACCATTGCATTCACTTTCACACTTCTACCTCTATCCTGTCTGTCATTTAATAGCAGTATTTGGTCACTGAGTTGTACCTTTCCATTACGGTTTCACAGGTGTGGTTACAAACGTGTGTCATCTGCTTGCATCCTTCAAGGACTTGTGATGTGTGACATAGGTATGTTGGCTTTACAATTGAGAACGCATTTTGACACTGTCATTGATAATACAAATTTACCAAATCACAGACTGACTCCAGATTGTTTTGTGGTTCAAGGGTGTTTATTTAAGTGCTCAAAAATGGAGGGGGGTTGGAAAATGGTGATGGGGGACGGTGGAGGGATGTCCATGGCAGAGTCCAGTCTATTGGTCACACAGGTGCACTGCCCATATGGACATAGGAAGTGGAGCTGGGGCAGTTTAAGTATGGACAGGGTAACAAAGTGGGACAGTGGGAGGACAATCAGGGTGGTCTCATTTCCTGGCGGGGGTGTTGCCATCTTGCTCTGTCCTGTTCCTGGATCTCAGGGACCGCTTGTGTGGTGGTTGTCCGTCTGCAGGGGGTGGGGTGCTGGTGTGGTGGTCCTGTGGCGGGGCGTCCTGTCCAAAAGCGCCGGCGGAGGTGGTGGGCAGTTCATCGTCCAGGCTAGTGTCAGGGGCCCCTTGGAGTGCCACGGTGTCCCTCATGGTCTGCTGTATGTCCTTCAGCACCCCTACGATGGTGCCCAGCGTTGACTCTTTCCACAATTCTGCGCCATAGCTCCATCTTCCTGGCTATGGAGGTGTGCTGCACCTGTGAGCCAAACAGCTGTGGCTCTACCCGTAGGATTTCCTCCACCATGATCCTGAGCTCCTCCTCGGAAAACCGGGGGTGTCTTTGGCGTGACATGGGGTGGTGTGGGTGATGTGTGGGGTGGTGTAAGTGTTGGTGTGTGTGGTGATGTGTAGTGGTGTGTGGTGTTTTGTGCATGGAATGTTGTATGGGTGATGGTGTTGTGTGCCTCTGTGTGGTGGGGTTCTCAATTGCTGTGCTCTCTGTCTCTCTGGCCTTCGTTCGTGAATTGTGGTCATAGGGGTTTGTGGATGATGTGGGTGTGTGTTTTATATTGAATTGGATGTGTGGGAGTGGTGTGTGTATGTGTATCAGGTGTGCTTATTTCGAATTGTCCAATGTGGCGGTGTTTTGGAGATGTGTGTGTATTTTGAGCGCGGCGGTGTGTACCGCCAATGGAATACCGCGTTTGAAAGACCGCCGCGTGGATTCGTGGGTCGTGATAGCATGGGCGTGTTTCTGTTGGCGTGACGGTGGAGGAATTCTTTTCGCCAGTTTAACACTGACCTTTGGTATGGCGGACTTGTGTGGGTGTCTGAATTTTGGCGGATTCCGAGATGTGGGTCATAATAGCTGTGCCGGAATTCCACGGCGGCGGCGGTGTTTTGGCGGTCTTCTGCACGGCGGTAAGCGGCTTTTACCACCTATGTTGTAATGACCCCCCTAGTGACATTATGGTCTGTCTCCAATAGTGAAGAAGTATCATCCAGTGATTTATTTTCTTGAAACTTAAAGTATCTCCTAAAGATATCAATAGGGTTAAGATAAACAAGACTCTAAAATCCAGAGCCTATACATTCTTATTATGAACACGTTCAAACAGCACAGCGGTTCGAAGACTATTGAGGCAAAAGATATGGGATATTTTGCCTTCAGGTTTCTGAAGGGATTGAAGCCTGAAGTTAGTTCAGTGATTCAGCAGCATTTGATTTGTTGGCAGAGTAAACTGATTGAAGAGATTTTGATATATGCTAAATACTGCAGCGGTGAATTGGAAATGAAACAGAAAAAGTTGAAAGAGAAGTTGATGGTGGCACAGATGAAAGACGTACAAAGGAATCAATATCTATAGTTGTAGAGAATGTTGGTGCTGTGCAGGGAGTGTATCAGCATGGAGTTCCAATGATGCAGGAAGTTAACGGATTTCAATTGCAGGGTAGAGGACATTGTGTTCCAAATGCTCGAGTACAGGAGTGGATTTGATCACTCTGAAAAGCACTAATCCGTGTTACGTGTGCGGGAAGGGGGGCATTGGAAGAGGGAATGTAATGTTAATCTGAAAAATATGGCAAATGAGAATCAGAATCAGAATGGAGGATTTGTGCAGTCTCAGGTAAATAATCTAGTTCAGTCGCAGCAAATGCAAAGACAAGTGCAGAATTTTAACGTTGCGCAAGGTCAATCAATGCAGGTTCCACAAGCCCCAATGTCACAACAAATTGCAAATGTTCCTAGGCCTAATCAGAACCAGATTTGAAATGCAAACACTAACCCCTTTTATGAATCAGACTACATGCAAACAGTACACCACTATCCCAATGAATGAGGATTACTATTCTGATCAATGCCAATGACGGTGCCTGAGAGGTGAGGAGGATTGCACAATTGGCACATCCTTAGATGTTGACCAAAGTGGTCCATTCATAGATGGCTAGGTGAAAGGCCACCACATGTCATTTCTAGTTGGCATTGGTGCTACACACACTACTGTGAGAACAGCAGAGGTCCCTCACCTATCCTTCTCAGGAAAAAGAATCCAGGTTGTTGTTGTTGCAAATAAACAGTTGACACACCCCGTCACAGAAGCTGTACTTGTAAAAATAGGGTCCTTTGAAGAGAATCACCTATTTGTAGAGTGTGATTCTAGTCCTATGAGTCTGTTTGGACATGATCTTTTATGTAAATTGAATCGCTCCATCTATTGCACTCGAAGAGGCATGGAGATACATACTCATGAAGAAGATGCAGCATTCACAATTGTGAATCAAACCCCAGATGTCACATTGTAACCCATGCTGCCAGTAATGATTTACCTGCAGACCTAAAAGATACTGTACTACCTGAAGTCTGGGACTCTTCAAGGAAAGTTATAAATCTCATCAAAGGTGTTCAGCCTGTACGGATAACTGTAAAGCCAAATGCTTAGTATCTGAGAATCCCGCAATACGACATGATCCCCAAAACAATTGCAGGAATTGACTCCATGATTGAGCAAGGAATAATAAAAGAAATTTGGGAAGTCCATGAAATTCACCCATCATGAGAGTGTGGAACCTCTACAGAAAGTACTGCACTGCCCAGGACTTGAGAAAAATCAACAAAATTGTGGTTCCTTGTTCTCCTGTGGGACCGAATCCAGCTGTGATTTTGTTTCAGATTCCATGTGAAGCCAAGTGGTTCACTGTCATCAACCTTTGCCAAGCATTTTTCTCCATACTGTTGCATGAGGAAAGCCAATTCCTCTTTGCATTTCGGCTTGGCAGTCGTGTTTTAGCATAGTGCTGAGTTCCACAGGGGTATCCTGAGAGCCCATCTTATTTTCAGTAAGATTCTGAAAAAGAATCTGGAGTCCCTTGAGATGCACTATCATTCGGTTCTGATACAGCATATTGACAACCCATCGGTGGCGTCAAACACACAATAAGTTTGCAGAAAAAACACAATTGCTCTGTTGAACCACTTAGCTGAGAATGGATACAAGTTATCCCCAACCAAGTTGCAGTACTGTAACAGAGAAGTCCTATATCTCAGACATCACATTGAGAAGGGTGCAAAGAAGGTGTCACAAGAGAGAATTTCAGCAATTCTGAAAATGAATCCACCAACAATTCAGAAAGAAGTCAGGATGTTTTTGGAAATAATGGACTACTGTCATCAGTGGTTTCCCAACTTTTACCTTTTGGCTAAACATTTGCAGAGGCTGAAACACAATGATGTGTCAGATGTGGTTCCACTGGATGACACTTGCATGAGTGCCTTCTCAGAGCTGAGAGAAAGTCTCTGCCGTGCCCTAGCACTGGGATTGACTAATTACAACAAATGTTTTACTTTGTATTGCAGTTAGAGGGAGGGATGGGCTCTCTCATTACTAACTCAGTTACACAGAAATGCTCATAGTTTGGCTTCTTATTTTACAGCTACACTTGACCCAGTAGCTTCAGCATTGTCCGGCTATCTAAAACCGTTTGCCGCCATAGGTGTCAGCATCGAACAGTACGAGAGCATTATTATGGGTCACCCATTGAACGTTTTTCTTCCACACTCTATGGACATTTTGTTGACTTGCACAAAAACTCAGCACCTTACAAGTAGCAGATTAACCTGTTATGAGCAAGTCATCCTTGCTACCCCAAACATTACTTTGAAACAATGTACAACATTGAATCCTGCCAATTAGTTGCCATCACCTGTAAATGATGAGAATGTTTACAATGAGATCAAGCATGACTGTCTAGATGTCACTGAACTGTGCACCAATCCAAGATCTGACATACAAGATATGCCACTTCTTGAATCAGATCAAGTAATGTTTGCTGATGGCTCCTGCTTGAGAGACCATGAAGGAAACCTGAAAGCTGCCTACAAAGTTTGTACTGTCTCAAGTGTGTTCCAAGCTTCTTGGCTTCAAGGAGTCTTTTTCACACAAGTGGCTGAATTGATTGCCCTTCCAGGAGCATGCTGTGTTTCAGACCATCTGAAGGTGATCATTTTCGTCAATAATCACTACGGCTTCGGTGTCGTCCATGACTTTTGACAGTTAGGAGCCCCGAGGGGGTTTGTGACCCCCTCTGGCTCTCCCATAAGGAATGATGAGAGGGTCTATATAGTTTACAGTTGCCTGTCCAAATTGCAGTTGTGAAGTATTCAGTGCACCGCAATGTTAGCGACTATGTGACTGTGGCAAATAATTATGCAGATGAAGTAGCCATATATTGTGCCTTCAATGGTGAATATTTGAATGAGGGAACAGATGAGACAAATTACAATCTTCTGCTAGTTGCAGCAAATACATGGAGGAAATTAGGAGGCTGCAGGAAGAAGTGTCAGAAGCAGAACAGCAGGATTGGATTGGAGATATCTGGTTACCACCTATAGTGAGATATGATCACGGCCAACTCATGTAGGACGTGACGCAATAGTGAGATTGTTTCAATACACATGGTTTAATCTCAGATTTAGGCCGATGGCAAAAGCTTTGTGTCACAGATGTGTTACATGTCAACAGATGAATGAAGGCAAATTAACTGCAGTAGCACTGAGTCACATAGGCAGATCAGGAGGACCTTTTAATAGGATACAGTTTGACTTTGTGAGAGTGTGAATTTTCTAATATGTTTATTAATGATTTTGGTATACTAAATGTATGATGAATTAACATGTAAAACGGGTGACTTTTAAAAATGGTCGCCACAGTTCATTTTCTGTTCTTAACTGAGCAAAAATTCTAACTAAAATGTTGTAGTTATTTTCCATAATTCAGATGCTTACGTAAATGTGCATTCAGTGCTTTAATAGATGTGTCCACAGCTACCCCTAGTGGGTTGCTGAATTATGTCTTACAAGGCCATGTTTTAACTGAGCATTGCATAAGTTGAATGTTCTATTGTTTGAGAATGTTACTAATATGTGTTTTTTCCCTCGAGGATGGAAGTGGAGTTTCTAACAGTAAAAGTTTCTTCCTGAGAAGAAAAGTTTGGGGCGAGATGGAACAATGGAGCTACAGACGAGACGGAAGAGGAAAAGTTACTGTTCAGAAAATGTTCTAGTTAATGTAGTATTGTCGTATTTTAGGTAATCAATTTAGTTTTCTATTGGTTGAAAAGCAACCACCCCATGAATTGACTATCCATAAGCTTTTTAGAGATTAGTATAACATCCTAGGTGGGATTTTCTAGAGTCAGGAGAGATTGCAGAATTTAGAAGGAGAGATTGAAGTCATTAGATTCCAGTGTTCCTGTAGCAGTGTGGGTTTAGCTGTTGTAAGGAACAATTCTCCTGAAGATATACCTGATGGTGTCCCCTTGCTGAAGTAGACTGCTTGTTGCTGTCGATTTTGGTAACGTATGTCATTGCAATATTATATGTGTCTCTTTTGCTTTCCAGGTACCAGCTGCAATTTATAATTTGGTTGCTGCATATTAACAAATATTTTTAATAGTAGCCCGAATTAAAGAGTTTTTCTAAATTTGTGTTTTTAAATTCTTTTTACATGAAGCCCGACATGTTAATGCTAATTTGTAGTTAGTGAGTCAAGACTTTAATTGACATCTTTTGAGTGTTGTACTAATGTATACTTTGCCATTATTACCAGTCCTGGTATCACTAATAAGTGTAGTTCTCTTGGAGATTATTTGTTTAATTGTTTTGATTAATCTGAGATATATAAGACGTTCTAATCAACCATTAATTCTATATGCTTACCATTTGTCTTTAAGAGTTATTTTCGTGACATTAGCACTGTTAATCTAAGGAAATACATTTTATAAATCTTTTTAATAAACTGGTGTGGTTATTTGGTTGAGGTTTAATATCATTGATTGATTATGCTGATTATTGTTGATGCTTACATTGCTCATTGATGACATCTGCTCAAATTTATGTTGCTTCGATCCATTGGCCTCTAGCGCAGAATCCACTATACAGTATAGATAATAGCTAGGATTCCGTGGCGCTGAAGCACTTTTTGGTAGCAGATTACAGTTATGTCATTATTTGATGATGTCTTAATGAGGTTAACGTAAAGTTCTTTTTGTGAAAATAAACTTTGTTGAGATTTCTTGTTTGAAGATGTTAAACAGATTTGACAAGATGAGTTACTAGTTGCCTTAAATGACTTTCCTCGGTTCTTGGAGACCTTCTAGGTTGAAGGGTATGTTCCTAGCGGTGTTTGGTTGAATTGAGTGGAGTAATTTGCGCTTGCACAGCTTTAGCTAATTTGCAGATGATTGAGGTGAATCTGAGTTTAAAGGAATGGAGATACTCAAGTAGTTTTTATATGGAGTGGGTGTACTCCTATAGGCATGAGAGTGGGGAAGCAGCGTTCTTCATTTGAGTGTGGCGCTTGATGCAGAAAAATTATCCACGTGGTCGTTGATGACAGACCTAAGGAGAGAGGTATATTGGCAAGTGTAGTGAGACACTTGGTATATGTTGTAATTCGTTCATTTAGTAGACTGATCCGGCGTGACTGGTTAGTCGAGTTTGTAAGAAGTTGTGTGATTGGAATCATACTGAAGACTTGGTGAGTACTAAGTGCACTAGGACAGCAGTCCAAGGATCAGTGGAGAAGTGAAGTTCGCGGGTCGAATTTTACTCACGATTGTGGAAACTGTGAAAAAGAGTAGGCAAAAGCAGAAGGTTACTTTAGAAGGTTCTGAAGTGATTGTATTACCCTACCTGTAGTAAATGAGCAAATTTGTTTTCTTATTTTTGGTTTAAGTTAGCTCACAAATTAATACTGCATTGATTTTATGTGTGGGTTGTGAAAGAAATTGGTACGATAGGCTTGGTCAGTGTCTCAGCGAGTGCGCTGAGGAGAGGTGTATGTGTTAGTGAGACGTAAGTCGTGCAGCGCTGGGATTGGTTGATTAGTGAGAAGAGTTGAACAAGGATTCTTCAATCAGTCCGGCAATAGAGAAACCTGATTGGAAGGTGAGAGGGTCGAAGGGGAATTGTGGGATTGTAGCCACTTTTCATGATTGGTTGTTCTTTCTTTACCTTTGATTTAATATTTGTGCTGCTTAGTTTAATAAAGTTCGTAAATATTTTTTGTTGTGGACATCAGGCTTAAATAAATGTCAGTTGAAAATGAAGTTTTTCAAGGCTTTGAGGAGCACGCTGAGAGGTGATGAGTATATTCCAGCACTCGAAGGAGAGATTTGTCCACCAGAGAATACTTCGGCATATATTGTGTTTGAGGAGAAGGGTGCAGGAGCATGCCTTTTGTTGAAACATTGGGTCACAATTACAAGGAAAGAAGGTTGTTTGGCTTTTCCAGAAAATGGAATGTTCAGTTTGAGAAATTTGGGTAATTTGAGGTCAAAGATGTACAATTTAAAACCTTCACTGAGACCAGCACAATACGAGGCTTTAGCGATGTGGGAGCTGATAGCCAGACAGCAACAAGCATTAAAATTTGAAAAGAAAATGAGGAGATTGGAAAAGACGCTGGCGGAAGCTAGATGGGATGAAGAGCAGAAAAGGTGGAGAGTAGAAACATTACAAGGGATTAGATTATTTCCTGCAAGAAAAAAGGAGGATGAGGATGAAACAAAGGATGGGAAGAAAAAGAAAAAGGGTTCAACAGAGACTAAAGAACAAAATTTGAAAGATTTGAAACAATCCATGTTTAATGATGACGATGAGATGGGTGAAGATAAGATAGTTTCTCAGATTTTAGAGACTTATCCTCCATCAAATGCGAATCAGAGAAATGATACTGGATCAAATGGGAGTGGAATTAGTAATGCAATTCATACTGCACTATCCACTTCAGAATTATCAAGGGGTATCCTGAACAACGAGAGAGTTCAGATGCAGAGTAGTTTCAATGATTCATTGAACAACAGACAGCAGTTCGAAATAAACATTCCTGAAATACAGCCAGAGGCTCAGATTGTGAGGACGACTACTAATTAAGTGTTGTCACAAGGTCAGCAAGGAATGAACATCAGAGAGCCTGTTCAAATACAGATTCCACAAATGCAGAGCAAGGGTGCAGGACAGATGCAGAGGGTTGGATCCTTAGCTATTCCTGACGCAATTACTGTACCTATTACGATGGGTCCGGTAACCCCATTATATGCACCTGTAGACAATAGTGGAGTGAGTTCATTGATTAATGTTCAGAATGGAATGTTGGAAAAATCAATTCCTAGACAAGGACAAAGATTGAGTGAGACTAATTCTTTAATAGATTTGTCTCCTGTTGAGAATTCTGGGACCATATTCTATAATATTCAAGGACAGAGAGTAATGGTTCCGCAATAATGTGCAAGTTAAGGGCAAGAGTGAGATGCAGGTGCACAAGCTAATGGAGTTTCATTGAAAGGTTTGTCTGCACAAGAAATAACTAAATGGTTGGAAGATTTAAGTAATTCTAAACCGCAAGAGAGAAAAGAGAGAGGAAGAAACAATAAACAGAGTGAGATTGAGCATGGAAGGAAAAGAACTCCTGGAAGGAAACATGGGAGTGAACAGACTTGAGTCCTATACTGAAGCTCAGTTGAGGTATCTATGTAAAATAATTACTAGAGGAGCAGAGAGTGTCTACCAGCAGTTACAAGAAGTAGCAGATGATTATGACATTGATTTGTCAAAAATGAAAACTTTGAAAAGAAGTTACAGATTAAACATGGAGGATGAAGATTTTACACACATGAGATCTGAAGGGATGAGAAAACATCTTAGAGAATTACTTGAGAAAGTAAAGGTTTGGAGAGCATTAGACAGAAGGACGGCAAATGGGTCAAGAAAAGAGAAAGACCAAAGAAAGATGATGTGACACAGGCAGGAGAGTCAGTGACAATGCTGCCAATGAGAGAAACACCAGGAGGGAATTGTATACATGTACCTTGGAATAGGAGTGACATTTTAAGTTTTACAAATGATTACCCAAGGTTGAGAGAGAAACCAATGGAGTGGTATCAGCAAACAGATAGGTTTGTGAAACTTGCGAAGTGTCTGTGGGAAGCTCTGATATTGTTGTTCCAGCAGATTTGTGGATTGAATGCAAAAGGAGTGTTGATTGGCCAATGAGCGAAGCGTAAAGAGATTTGAAAACAGGTGCGCTATCTCCTGAAGTAATGAAATGTTACTCTAAGGTCATTGAGTTTCTGAAAACGAGAGTTTCGCTGAAAAATGTAGATAGGCAACGCACAGATAGAGCATCACAGGAAGGAAAGGAATCGGTTCATGCATTTTATGAAAGGTTGTTGAAAGCGTTCAAACTATTCAGTGGTGTAGAAACAATTGAGAAAGAGAGCATGAATCATTTGGTGTTCAGGTCTGTTGAGAGGTTAAAACCAGTAATAAATCAAATGATTAAGAATCATTTAATTTGCTGGCAAGCAAAGCCGATTGATGAGGTGCTGCTAAATGCTAAATACTGTAGTGATGAGATTGAGATGAAACAGAAAATGCTGAAAGAGAAAGTGATGGTGATGCAGATCAAGGCTGCACAGACAGGTTTACAGGGAAATTTTCAACAGTTGCCACAGGGAAATGGTTTGTTTCAGAGTCAAGGTCGAGGCAGAGGTCGAGGTAGAATGATACTTCCAGTAGTCAATAGAAATGTGGATTTGAGTTTGGTGGTGATGCAGGATGAGCAGCAAAGGCGAAAGGTGTTACCTTGTCATATTTGTGGAGTAATTGGACATTGGAAAAGATAGTGTCCGATGTTAAATCAAGGAGGAATGGTACAACAGACAAATAGTGTGAATTCATATCAGCACGTGAAAGGACCTAGGATGGGGTGTCAAAGTCAACATTTCCAGAATAATGTGAATAATAATCAAGGTTTTCAGCCTTTACAGCCATTGCAACAGGTACAGAATGCACAACATCAGGTACAAATGCCACAAATGCAACAAATGCAGCCACAGGTACAGGTGGTTCCTGTACAGCAAATGCACATGCAGAGACAGGTTCAAATGATACATAGCTCTAAGGATCAGGAACAGGTAATGCTTTCGCAAGTGGTCACAAATCAGGGTAAGAGCAGAAGTGTAAAAACAGCTGGACAGTTTCCTTTACACAGTGAGGATTAAATAAAAGCTGAATGGCTGTTGGATAGCTCAGATGAGGTGGAGTCTATTATGGCTGCGTCATTAGAAGTGGATCAGAGAGGTCCTTATGTGAAAGGTGAAGTGCATGGTCATGAGGTTCATTTCTTGGACAATACAGGAGCGACATGCTCAACAGTAAGAACTGTAGAAGTTCCAGACCTACTGATTTCAGAAAGGACAGTGCAAATAGTAGGTGTTACAAATAAACATTTGGTCAATACTCTTACGGAACCAGTTCTTGTGAAAGTTGGAAATTTTTGAGATCCTAGCGTTGTTATTTGTGATTCTAGTCCAGTGCCATTATTGGGAATAGACTTACTGTGCAAAATAAATTGTTTGATTTTGTGTTCAACGAAAGGGATTGAAATTGAGACAAACAGTGACAAAGAAGATTTGTCTGTTGATGTTGGGAAAAAGATGGTGTCTCGAGAATTTGCTTTGTTAAATCTTAATGATCAGACAGATGAAAATGAGCAGGCACATGAGGATAACAATTCGTTAGATTTAATTGATTTCTTTCCAGTTTTTGAAAAGAAAGATCTGCCGATCGATCTACAAGAAAGAGTTAAGTCAAAAGTTTGGGACTTTTCAGGAACCTTTGGTTTGATTAAAGGAGTCGAAGGAGTCAAAGTAACAGTGAAGGAGCTTGCAGTGTTTCCGCAGACTGCACAATATCCAATGACAAATGAGGCAATAGAAGGGATAAGACCTTTGATAGAACAGTTTTTGGAACAGGGAGTCTTAAAAGAAGTGATGAGCAGTCCGTATAATTCACCAATAATGGGTTTGAAAAAGCTGAATGGGAAAATTAGTCTGGTCCAGGATTTGAGGAAAATAAATTACATTGTGGTGAAATGTTGTCCAGTTGTGCCAAATCCAGCAGTAATAATGTTTCAACCTCCATGTGATGCAGAATGGTTCACAGTAATTGATTTGAGCCAAGATTTCCTTTCAGTACCAATACATGAGGACAGCAGATATCTCTTTTGTTTCAAATTCCTGACCAGAGTCTATTGCTGGTGTAGAATTCCTCAAGGGTTTTCAGAATCACTGTCAAATTTCAATCAGATTTTGAAAAAGAACCTGGAGTCATTGGTAATGCCTTACCAATCAACATTTGTACAGCACATTGATGATTTATTGATTGCATCAAAGACAAAGGAAGGCTATAGAGAGGATACAATTGCATTGTTGAACTTTTTGTGAGACAATGGTCATAAGGTATCTCCTACTAAACTGCGGTAGTGTCAGCAGGAGGTGAAATATTTGGGACATTTGATCAAGAAAGGGTCAAGGAGAATTTCAAGAGAAAGAGTAGCGGCAATAATGAAAATGAAAATAGCGAGTTCGCAGAAAGAGTTGAGGATGTTTCTGGGAATGGTAAGATATTGTCGCCAGTGGATTACAAATTTTTCTGCCATTTCTAAGCAACTGCAAAGATTGACACATAAGGATGTTTCAGATCCCATAATGATGGACGAGGAATGCATGAGAGCATTTACTGAATTGAGAGAGAGTTTGTGTCAAGCTCCAGCTTTAGGTATGCCTGATTACACAAAACCTTTCATGCTGTTTTGTCATGAGCGATATGGATGTTCTTTGTCTGCCTTGAAACAAAAACATGGTGGTGTCAATGGTCCAGTAGCCTATTTTTCAGCTTTTTTACTTTGGATAACGTTGCAGCAGCCTTACCAGGATGCTTACGAGCAGTTTTAGCAGTTGAGCAGAGTATAACTCAGAGTAAAAACATTGTGATGGGTTATCCTCTGACAGTGATGGTACCTCATTTGATAGAAATTCTATTGACCAGGTCAAAAACGCAATACCTGACAAATGCAAGATTGAAACAATATGAGACAGTGATTCTTGGAGCACCATATGTAACGATCAAAAGGTGCACAGTGCTTAACCTGGCAACATTATTACCAAATGAGGGAGAAGATCTAAATAAAATAGATGACATTGAACATGATTGCTTGGAGGTGACAGAACTATGCACCAAACCAAGAGATGACATTAAAGACACTTGTTTGGAAGACAATGATCAAATTCTCTTTGTCAATGGTTCTTGTTTAAGAGACAACAAGGAAGCTTTAAAAGCGGGCTATGCAGTGTGTACAGTCACTGGCATACTAGAAGCTTCATTGCTTAAAGGAGTAATTTCTGCACAAGTCGCAGAATTAGTGGCTCTTACTAGAGCATGCCAATTGTCAGACCAGATAAAAGTATAATCTTCACTGATAGTCAGTATGGATTTGGTACTGTGCATGATTGGTCACAAAGGGGGTTTCTGACTTCTTCAGGTTCACCTCTGAGAAATGGAGCAAGAATACATGATTAGTTACAAGCTGTACAAAAGCCTGAGAAAATTGCTGTGGTCAAATGCAATGCACACCAGAGAGGACAAGATTATGTAACATTGGGAAATGCTTATGCAGACCAGATTGCAAAAGTATGTGCTCTGAATGGGATTTAATTAAAAGGAAATTGGGAATTGATGTCTGAAAATGATGAGGTGTATGCAAATTTTACAATTCAATTTGTTAAGACGTTAGGAGTTGAAAGCCATACAGAACAATGTTCCAGAAGAAGAGCGTAGGGATTGGACAAAACATCGTTATATTCAAAGGGAGGATGAAAATTGGATGACAGTAGAGGGGAAAGTGGTCTTACCAGCAGTTTGTTGACACAAATGGCTAGATACTATCATGGTCAGACACAAATAGGGAGAGATGTGATGGTCAGGAGTTTAAAAAAGTTTTGGTACAATCCAAAATTCAGGCAAGTGGCTGAACTGGTTTGCCATAGGTGTGTAGTTTGTCAGCAGATGAATGTCGGCAAAGGAACAATTGTCAACATGGGACACATAGGTATGATGGGAGGTCCATTCAGTAGACTGCAAATGGATTTCATTGAGATACCTGCGTGTGCTGGTCTGAAATACGTGTTGGTGATAGTGAGCATTTTCAGTCTCTGGATTGAAGCATATCCAACAAGGAGAAATGACAGTCTTACAATAGCTAAGTTACTTTTGCGAGAACTTATTCTACGTTTTGGTTTTCCAGTTTCAATTGAATCAGATAGGAGAACACACTTCAATAATGAGGTGATAAAATTGCTTTTTTCTGCATTAAACATTCAGCAGAGACTACATTGTAGTTATCGGCCAGAAGCTTCAGGACTTGTAGAGCAAATGAATGGAACACTATAATCACGACTGGCAAAAGTGTGTGCGTTGACAAATTTAAAATGTGGCGATGCTTTGCCAATAGTGCTAATGTCAAGGAGAAGCACTCCTGATAAGCACTCCTCGTTGTTTCCACACGAGATTTTGATGGGAGAGTTGTGAGATTGTCAGCAATACCTGCAAATGCACTTGTGAATATTAGAGATTATATGGTGCTGGATTATTGCAAAAGCCTAGCTGATGTGGTTCGGTCTTTTTCTCATCAGGTGGAAGCAACAACAGTACAGCAAACGCAAGGTCAAGGCCACAGCTTGAGAGCTGGAGACTGGGTGCTCATACGGAAGCACATGAGAAAGTCTTGCCTGGAGCCACGGTGGAACAGTCCATATCAAATTGTGCTCACCACAACGACAGCTGTAAAGTGGACTGGTTTACCGAATTGGGTGCATACATGCCACAAGAGAAAAGTGCATGATCCAACAGAAAGAGAAGAGGAATTGTTGAGATTACCAACAGTTGAAAACACTGGGAACAAAGAGAAAGAAAGTGAGCAGAATATCGAAAATGACAGAGATGTACCTTCTCCTATAACAGATGAGAAAGAGGAAAATACTTTGAAGTTGAGCAATCAGTAGAAGGAGTAGATGAGTCAGTCCGAGAAGAAAGTGAAAAGACTGATTCCGATTCGAGGAGGGTATCCTCGAATGAGAGTGAACGGAAAGAATCTCCTGAAGGAAGATCTGCTCAGAGGAGGGTGTCCTCAGAAGCAGATGGTTTGACATACCAAACTGAAGAAAGGACAGACCCCCATTGGGAAAGGAATTGAGGGTAATTCCGCCGAAGTGAATTATACTCTTCCTGAACCAGTTGCGGGAACGTCAGAAGAAAAAGGTTTAAAAGCAAGTGAAGACTCAATCTTGAGAAAATTGTTGATGAAAAAGACATTGAAAGGAGACAATTGGCCGGAGAAAAGTTCAAAGAGTAGAAGGGTTAATGTCGTTCCACCAATTAAAGAAGAAAAGGAATTACATGAAGGAGAAAATACTAGTGGAGAAGAAGGTGAAAGTGGTAGAAGACTGAAAAGAAAAAGAGTTGAAAACAAGAGGTATGTAGGGCCAGAATGGGCGTACTTAATTGCAAATGACTGGCAAGAAGAATTTTTGAGCTATTGTTTTGACAGAGAAATTGAAAATTTTTACTTTGGTACGTGAAGATTGCGAAAAAAGACTTTTGGGAAATATATTTGGAAAATTATATGAAAAGTCGTGCTTAAGGAGAGACATTAGTACTTACTGGAGTTGACAAATAAAAACTGTATTTTCTGAGTTGCTATACCGAAATTGGATACTGTCCAGAGAGAATGTATTTTTGAAAAAAAAAATACTAATTTAGGAGAGATTTTTGAGTGTTTGTTTTTGGATTTTTGAATTGTTTAAATTTCTTTTTTTTTTTTTTTTTAGAATATAGAAAATAATAGTAACTCACATAACCAAAAGAGTAGAATTAGTTGTTGTTAAGTGCTAAGTATTGGTTTGGCGGTAGTGAGTGTTTTAACATGTTTATTGTTGTTCGTAGGAGTGTCTGTTTATGAGATGAATGGAGCCCATCAGACTACAAAGATTGATAATTCATTAAATATAACTGATACACCACTAACAAGAGATAAATTTAGAATAGATGTTAAATACTTACATGAAGAGAAAGAGCTTTCTTCTAATGTTTTCCTACGCTTATTGCATGAGTATGTTGAAGTGATGGACGAAAAAGATTGTTATGTATGTACACAGATTCCGACTTCAGTGGAAGAAGGAACTACTTACCATAGTTTGCCTGTCACTTATGCTATAAATTGCAGTCTTTTGCTAATGCATTTCTATAATCGAGAATATATCCAGTATTTCTATTCGAATTATGACACAGTATTGTCATTTGTACCTATCATAGGTTATTTGAATAGAATAGCCAAAGATAATACCATAGTTATTATGACAGATTTCTTTGAGCCTACTTTAACCTTTGGTACTGTTTTTGCTCATAGAAATAACCTGACGTGTTTACTAACTCCTGTAGAAAAAAAATATTTAGATAACACAGAAGATAGAAGAAGAGAAATAAAGGCAGAGATAGATAAGGGAATAATAAGTAGAAAACCTGGAGTTGATTATGCTTATACTGACATTACTAAACAAGGACAACTAACAATAGATGCTGAACATGTAGGAAGGCTTTGTATATACAGACCTTGGAGTAAGAATGATAGAGTGTTTGTAGGAAAGAGTGAGTGTAGACATGTTTTTATGTTCAGGAGTAAGTGAGATTTTATGATGAAGGGACAGGATCCATTACCGTCTTCCTAGAGGATGGTATGGAACACGTTATTTGGGAATAGTCTTTCTGAAAATCTATCAGTTGGAAGACTTGGAGGTATGCCTTACCAGAATGGACATATCTTGCTGTGAATGACTGGGAGAGAGAATTTGGAATCTTTTGTTTTAACAATTTGAATCCAGCTGAGCATCTTTAAACTAAACTTTGTGCAGAAATGAGTTATAAAATCGTATTGCTACTTGATAGACTGAGATATTATATCCTACATGTGGTTAAAAGTGACTTTGAGCTGCCCATTTAATAAAGACATTTGATAGACCTTGTAGAGAATAAAGAAGCGTACCAAGGTCAGAGTATGCAGAATTAATTGTAGGGTTGCTATTTAGAAGAAAATGGAGTAGGTTTAAGGAAGACTAACTAAGATTGCAATTAACATTTGAACTTTTTACAAAAACAATTGCTTGCCACTGCTTTGCCCAGTTGAAAAACTGAAAGAGACTATTGCTGCAATTTGCTAAGCAGTCTGAATTGAGAAAAACCATGGAACCTAGAAACATTAATAGATGCACGTGTAAAGGAGTGTTGGTCGTAACAATTATAGTAATTACTTCTTTGCCTATAGGGTTGAACTTATCTACACCTCCTACAGTAGAAAACATTAGACCTACAAGTGCCCCTCATATCCTAGTTCCTGCTGGCAATAGAATGTATACATTAAGCCAGAAAGAATTACATGTAGATACTTTTAGAGGAGATCTTACATCAAATGCGTATTCTAAATTGCTTTATGAGTACTTGAAACTACGGATGCAAAGGAGTTCTACGTGTGTATGCAGTAACCTGCATCAGCTACATAAGGAATACCATACCACTATGCTGCTTTGAAATATGGCGTTGTAGCTTACTGACAAGCCTTATGAATGAACAGGAACACTTTCAGTATTATTATTGAAATTATGACTTGATCTTTTCAGATGTTTCCATTTTGAAACACTTGAACAAGAATGCCAAATCAAAGAACATGGAAACAGTAGGAAGGTTCTTTGTACCTACCATGACATTTGGTACAGTTTATGCTTATCAAAACAACTTTATATGTGCTTTGACAGGTTGAAAAGTATATTCTGAACTTAGTCGAAGACAGGAATAGAGGAATGAAAAAGAATGCAGCGAAGGGTATAGTGGTCCAAATTTGGGTAAGAGAAGAAGAAGCACACTCAGATGCTGGAAGCCAAACTGCCTTGACATTAGAATGGAAACGTTAAGGAAAGTTATGCACATACAGAGCAAAATCAGCAATTGACACAAAGCTTGTAGGAAAGAGTGACTGTGAACACGTATTTGAATTTAAGAACAGTTAGACCTTTCTCTTCTTGACTACATCCTGCAATACCTGTAGTGTATTTCATTTGTGGAGATTGTGCATACTTTAGGTTGCCTAAAGGATGGCAATGGGCTATGCTGTTTAGGTTTATGTGTTCCAAAGATGTATCATGGTGAACATCTAGATGATACTGGATGGAAATAAAGTAAAACATTGGAGTTTGCACCATTTTTTAGATGTGTAAAGCTACCTTGCGCCAATGAGATGTGAGGTAGACGTTCACATCCCAAAAATGCCGCTATCCCCATAGCGCCATATGTATCCCCCGTGATGCACGGGTGGGATGCGGCTCCAAATAATGGTGCTAAGCTTGGGTCAGCTTGGGTCAGACCAGGTGTTAGGAGACCTGTGGACTTATTTCCATGGTCAAACACCAGGAACACCCCCAACTACACCTGAGGGACACTAGAGGATGGTGGAGTATGGGTAAGTATTAGGGGATCTTTTTTAAGTGCCATTGGGGGCCCTAACATGGGGCCCCCTGCATGGCATTGGGTGCATGGTCCCCTGTGCTGGCCATTGGGGTGGTGGGCATGACTCCTTTCTTTGCTAAGACAGGAGTCATGTTTTTGTATGGCTCTCCGTCTGGAAATGACGCAAGGCTGGTTAGCGGCATATTTTTTTTTAATCAAACCAGCCTACCGTCATTTTGTAGATGCAAAACCCCCTTTACCCCTACTGCCACACCGCCACCCCCACCCGGCTAGCCACTTTTCTTCAGACGCTAGCCCATACTTAGGGCCGGCATGCGCCATTCTATAAATACAGCGCCCAACTGGCACTGTAAAATGACGCAAGCCAGCACTAAACGTTTTGCCGGAAAACTGTGTTAGAGCAGTTTTGGGGCAAAAAGTATAAATCTGGGCCTAATAGAGATGATAGTGCTCTAGAAATTGTAGCAGATATTTTTGGTGCAGCAATTCCATAAGTAGGAGTGATTGTGAATGATCTCAAGACAAAAAAATTGTCAATAACTGTGGATAAGTTGTCCACTAGAACAACAGGTGCCTTATTACTAGTCAATACTGAGGTTGCCATAAGATCAATGGTTTTGCAAAACAGACGCGTTAGACATCCTTCTCGCGAGGGAGGGTGGAGCCTGTTGGATGTTAAAAGTTCAACAATGTTGCACTTACATCCCTGATAATAGTAAGGAATTGAAGAAATACATTAAAAACATTACTAGCTTCAAGGAAGATCGACAAGAGTTAGAGGCAACAGGTGTATGGGAAGCTATAGGGGGTGGATTTTCCGCTGTTGGTAAATGGTTTAGAAGTCTAGGTAGAGGAATATTTGGCAGCATCTTGAGACCTATGCTGATGATTGCCCAGTGTGGATTGGTCATATATGGATGTTATAAGCTCTGCAAGAGAGTGCTGAGGAAGAAAAGAGACAAGGATAGAAAAGCAGAGATAGAAGTGGAAAATAGATTAAACCTATAATGTAGTGACATAAAGGAGTTAAAGGAATCCAGAAGATCTTTCCTGGATCAGACTCTGAGATTTTGATTTGTCTCTCTGATAAGAGATTACAGTTTGATGTGATGGCTTGATTTGCCATCAGAGAGGGGACTGGAACAGCATAGAATTTACTGCCACCCCTGACATCACAATCATGATCTATAGGTATCCATTAATCAGTTCAGACTATGGCCCTCATTACAACATTGGCGCCAAAAGCCGCTTACCGCCGTGCAGAAGACCGCCAACACACCGCCGAGGCAGCGGAATTCCGCCACGGTCATTATGACCCACTGCTCGGAATCCGCCAAAATTTAGACACCCACACAAGTCCGCCACACCAAAGGTCAGTGATAAACTGGCGAAAACAAAACCTCCACCGTCACACAGGAATGCAAGCACTGGGGTAGACGGTCACCCACCCATTGCACACCATGGCACACACAGATGCAATAAACGTCCTTTTATACCCCTGCAGGACCCCTACCCAACGTCACCGGACAGGAGGGTCCACACATGTCCACACCACCAACAGAAGAGGCAACACAGTGATGACAGCAGCTCTGTCCAACTGGATCTAGATAACCAGCCCGGCCCATCTGGGACCTCGGGACAGTCAGTTCCCCTGTCACAGTCACAGGCCACCACAGAGCTTCCCCCTCTGGAAACACCAGCACAGCACCCACCCAGCGGGTCCATACCTCTGTCCCCAGGACACGTCAATCAGCAGTGTGTCCACCACTACAGGGAACCCAGGCTAACCCACCACCACCCCAACAACAACAGGGACCTGGGGGCAGTGGCAGTGGGCACACGGTCCAGGGGACAGAGGCCCAGGAACACAGGGGAACTGGGAGGGCTGCTGTGCGATAGGGGGAGGACAGGCCCAGGGAACCCACTCTCCACGAGGCCCTCTCCAACATCATGGGAGCCTACCATAATTCCCAGGAGACGATGGCAACGGTACTGGCCACGTTTCAGGAGACCCAGCGGCTGCAGGAGGAACAGTATTTGGGCTTCAGGGAGGAACTCAGATCCATCAATTCCACCCTGGGCACCATCGTAGGGGTGCTGAAGGAAGTCCTCAACACCAGGAGAGGCACTGTGGCACTACAAGGGGCCCCCGACACTAGCCTGGACGATGAACTGCCCACCACCTCCGCCGGCGCTAGTGGACAGGAGGCACCGCCACAGGACCACCACACCAGCACCCCGCCCCCTACAGATGGAGAACCACCCCGCAAATGGTCCCTGAGATCCAGGACAAAGACAGAGAACAATGCCAAGACCCCCGCCAAGAAATGAGACCACCCTGATTGTCATCCTTCTGTCCCACCTTGTCACCCTGTCCATTCTCAAACTGCCCCAGCTCCACTTCCTATGCCCATTTGAGCAATGCACATGTGAGACTAACAGACTGGACTCTGCTATGGACATTCCTCCACCATTTTACAGCACCCTCTAATATTGAGCACTTAAACAAACACCCTTAAAGCACACAACAATCTGGAGCCTGTCTGTGATTTCGAAATAGTGTATTAGCAATTACAGTGTCAAAATTCTCTTTCAATTGTAATGTCAACATACCTATGTCACACAGCTCTAGTCCATGAGGAAACAAAGTGGATGTCATACAGTGGGACCCACATCTGTGAAATCGTAAGGGAAAGTGACAATTAGTGACCATACACTGGGTGAAAACGACAGACAGTAGAGGGGTAGTAGTGTTAAAGTACATGTAGTAGGCAGGTTTGTATTCTTACCTGTGTCTCACTGGAAGTATTGCAGGATCACCGAGTTCCTGTTGTCGATGCCCTCTTCTTTTGCTTCCTCGTCTTCACTGTCCACAGGCTCCACAGCTGCCACAACACCTCCATCTGGACCATCCTCCTGCAGAAAAGGCACCTGTTGTCGCAAAGCTAAGTTGTGAAGCATACAGCAGGCCACGATGATCTGGCACACCTTCTTTGGTGAGTAGAATAGGGATCCAAATGTCATATGGAGGCACCTGAACCTGGCTTTCAGGAGGCCGAAGGTCCGCTCCATAATCCTCCGAGTTCGCCCATGGGCCTCATTGTAGCGTTCCTCTGCCCTTGTCCTGGGATTCCTCACTGGGGTCAGTAGCCATGAGAGGTTGGGGTAACCAGATTCACCTGCAAATGGCGAGGGACAACTGTTAGACACACACTAACCTGTAGGGATATCCCCAGACCCAGACAACCATTCCCACTGACTTGCTTCCAGGTGCTCACCTGATAGCCACACACGGTGCCTGGAGTTGACCCATCACATAAGGGATGCTGCTATTCTGCAGGATGTAAGCGTCATGCACTGAGCCAGGGAATTTGGCATTCACATGGGAGATGTACTGGTCTGCCAAACACACCATCTGCACATTCATCGAATGATAACTCTTCCGGTTTCTGTACACCTGTTCACTCCTGCCGGGGGTACCAAAGCCACATGTGTCCCATCAATGGCACCTATGATGTTGGGGATATGTCCCAGGGCATAGAAATCACCTATCACTGTAGGCAAATCCTCCACCTGAGGAAAAACGATGTAGCTCTGCATTTGCTTCAGCAGGGCAGACAACACTCTGGACAACACGTTGGAAAACATAGGCTGGGACATCCCTGATGCTATGGCCACTATTGTTTAAAATGACCCACTTGCAAGGAAATGGAGTACTGACAGCACCTGCACTAGAGGGGGGATTCCTGTGGGATGGCGGATAGCTGACATCAGGTCTGGCTCCAACTGGGCACACAGTTCATGGATTGTGGCATGATCAAGCCTGTAGGTGATGATCACATGTCTTTCCTCCATTGTCGACAGGTCCACCAGCGGTCTGTACACCGGAGGATGCCGCCATCTCCTCACATGTCCCAGCGGACGGTGCCTATGAAGGACAACAGCGCGCACAGAGTCAACCAACTCAGAGGTACGTACCCACAGCTTACACAGAACACGATTCATAATCCGAAATTTGCATGTATGAGTGTTGAGGCAGGGCATAGGTATGTGTGACGCAGTTAAAAATTAAGCCATGTGGGCCCCTGAAATGGCGGCTGCCTGACCTGTAAAGTGGGACAATGGGATGTGAGGTAACTGCGCTGGCATTGTACACTGTCACGGTAGGTGGTCGAAGACTGCGGCGCAATTCTGCATTGGTTAACATTGGACCCTATGGGTCTCAGGAGCCAATGACGATGTATGCCGGCGGTGACGGTACGCACCGCCGCGGACATGACCACCATTTTCTATCTGTTCAATCACTCGATACCTGATCTTCGACAGGAGAGGACCTACACTGCAAGTGCTGCTGTGACCTCAGTCTGGAAGAGACAATGGCTCGTGCGTCTGGGGAAAGGGCCCCTGCCTTCACAACGGAGGAGTTGGAGAAACTCGTGGATGTGGTCCTCCCCCAGTACACACTACTCTACGGTCCTCCAGACAAACAGGTAAGTACACTGGTAGCATGCTGTATGGGCTATGCCTGTGTGGAGTGGGGTGGATGAAAGATGGGGGGGAGATTGAGGCATGCATGAAACGACGGTGAGTGCATGTGCCACATGGCGAGGGTAGGGATGGGGGCCAGTGACTGTGACGGTGCAGTTGGTAATAACTTTCCTTTTTCCCCTGTACAATTCTTGTAGGTCAGCGCCCACCAGAAGAAGGACATCTTGTGTGCCATCGCCAAGGACGTCCGGACCCTGGTGGGTCTATCACAGACGGAGCACCCACTGCCGTAAGCGATTGGAGGATATTCGCCGCTGGAGCAAGAAGACGGCGGATGCCCAGCTGGGGATGGCTTCCTGTAGGAGGCTGGCCTGGTTTGTAGTGAGTACCAAGGGGTACTTACACTCTGCACCAGGTCCAGTTATCCCTTATTAGTGTAGAAGAGGTGTTCTAGCAGCTTGGGCTGATAGAAAAGGGTAGCTTAGCAGAGCAGCTTAGGCTGAACTAGGAGACATGCAAAGCTCCCACTATACCACTGGTGTCATATGCACAATATCATAAGAAAACACAATACACAGATATACTAAAAATAAAGGTACTTTATTTTTATGACAATATGCCAAAAGTATCTCAGTGAGTACCCTCAGTATGAGGATAGCAAATATACACAAGATATATGTACACAATACCAAAAATATGCAGTAATAGCAAAAGGAAGTAATGCAAGCAATGTATAGTCACAATAGATTGCAATGAGAGCACATAGGTATAGGGGCAACACAAACCATATACTCCAAAAGTGGAATGCGAACCACGAATGGACCCCAAACCTATGTGAGCTTGCAGAGGGTCGCTGGGACTGTAAGAAAACAGTGAGGGTTAGAAAAATAGCCCACCCCAAGACCCAGAAAAGTAGGTGTAAAGTGCACCTAAGTTCCCCAAAGAGCACAGAAGTCGTGATAGGGGAATTCTGCAAGGAAGCCCAACACCAGCAATGCAACAAAGGTGGATTTCCGGATGAGAGTACCTGTGGAATAAGGGGACCAAGTCCAAGTGTCGCGACAAAGTCGAGATTGGGCAGCCGCCCAGGAAATGCCAGCTGAGGGTGCAAAGAAGCTGCCACCGGATGGTAGAAGCTGTGGATTCTGCAAGAACGAAGAGGACTAGGAACTTCCCCTTTGGAAGATGGATGTCCCACGTTGTGAAGAAGCTTGCAGAGGTGTTCCCACGCAGAAAGACCGCAAACAAGCCTTGCTAGCTGCAAGGGTCGCGGTTAGGGTTTATGGATGCTGCTGTGGCCCAGGAGGGACCAGGATGTCGCCAATTGCGTGAGGAGACAGAGGGGACGCCCAGCAAGATAGGGAGCCCTCACAGAAGCAGGCAGCACCCAGAGAAGTGCCGAAACAGGCACTACAAAGAGGAGTGAACCAGAGCTCACCCGAAGTCACAAAAGGAGATCCCACGACGCCGGAGGACAACTCAGGAGGTTGTGCACTGCAGGTTAGAGTGTCAGGGACCCAGGCTTGGCTGTGCACAAAGGAAATCCTGGAAGAGTGCACAGGAGCCGGAGCAGCTGCAAATAACGCGGTACCCAGCAATGCAGTCTAGCGTGGGGAGGCAAGGACTTACCTCCACCAAACTTGGACTGAAAAGTCACTGGACTGTGGGAGTCACTTGGACAGAGTTGCTGAGTTCCAGGGACCACGCTCGTCGTGCTGAGAGGGGACCCAGAGGACCGGTGATGCAGTTCTTTTGGTGCCTGCGGTTGCAGGGGGAGGATTCCGTCGTCCCACGGGAGATTTCTTTGGAGTTCTAGTGCAGAGAGGAGGCAGGCTACCCCCACAGCATGCACCACCAGGAAAACAGTCGAGAAGGCGGCAGGATCAGCGATACAAGATTGCAGTAGTCGTCTTTGCTACTTTGTTGCGGTTTTGCAGGCTTCCTGAGCAGTCAGCGGTCGATTCCGTGGCAGAAGGTGAAGAGAGAGATGCAGAGGAACTCTGATGAGCTCTTGTATTCATTATCTAAAGAATTCCCTAAAGCAGAGACCCTAAATAGCCAGAAAAAGAGGTTTGGCTACATAGGAAGGAGGATAGGCTAGCAACACAGGTAAGAGCCTATCAGAAGGAGTCTCTGACGTCACCTACTGGCACTGTCCACTCAGAGCAGTCCAGTGTGCCAGCAGCACCTCTGTTTCCAAGATGACAGAGGTCTGGAGCACACTGGAGGAGCTCTGGGCACCTCCCCTGGGAGGTGCAGGTCAGGGGAGTGGTCACTCCCCTTTCCTTTGTCCAGTTTCGCGCCAGAGCAGGGCTGGGGGATCCCTGAACCGGTGTAGACTGGCTTATGCAGAGATGGGCACCATCTGTGCCCATCAAAGCATTTCCAGAGGCTGGGGGAGGCTACTCCTCCCAGCCCTGACATCTTTTTCCAAAGGGAGAGGGTGTAACACCCTCTCTCTGAGGAAGTCCTTTGTTCTGCCTTCCTGGGCCAAGCCTGGCTGGACCCCAGGAGGGCAGAAACCTGTCTGAGGGGTTGGCAGCAGCAGCAGCTGCAGTGAAACCCCAGGAAAGGCAGTTTGGCAGTACCAGGGTCTGTGCTAGAGACTCGGGGGATCATGGAACTGTCTCCCCAATGCCAGAATGGCATTGGGGAGACAATTCCATGATCTTAGACATGTTACATGGCCATGTTCGGAGTTACCATTGTGACGCTGTACATAGGTAGTGACCTATGTACAGTGCACGCGTGTAATGGTGTCCCCGCACTCACAAAGTCCGGGGAATTTGCCCTGAACGATATGGGGGCACCTTGGCTAGTGCCAGGGTGCCCACACACTAATTAACTTAGCACCCAACCTTTACCAGGTAAAGGTTAGACATATAGGTTACTTATAAGTTACTTAAGTGCAGTGGTAAATGGCTGTGAAATAACGTGGACGTTATTTCACTCAGGCTGCAATGGCAGGCCTGTGTAAGAATTGTCAGAGCTCCCTATGGGTGGCAAAACGAAATGCTGCAGCCCATAGGGATCTCCTGGAACCCCAATACCCTGGGTACCTCAGTACCATATACTAGGGAATTATAAGGGTGTTCCTGTATGCCAATGTGAATTGGTGAGATTGGTCACTAGCCTGTTAGTGACAATTTGTAAAGAGAGAGCATAACCACTGAGGTTCTGGTTAGCAGAGCCTCAGTGAGACAGTTAGGCATCACACAGGGAACACATACATATAGGCCTTCATTCCAACCCTGGCGGTCTCTGACCGCCAGGGCAGAGGGCAGCGGAAGCACCGCCAACAGGCTGGCGGTGCTTCCAGGGCTACTCTGACCGCGGCGGTAAAGCCGCGGTCAGAAAAGGGGAACCGGCGGTTTCCCGCCGGTTTTCCCCTGGCCCAGGGAATCCTCAATGGCGGCGCTGCTTGCAGTGCCGCCATGGGGATTCCGGCCCCCTTCCCGCCAGCCTGTTTCTGGCGGTTTTCACCGCCAGAACCAGGATGGCGGGAACGGGTGTCGTGGGGCCACTGGGGGCCCCTGCACTGCCCATGCCACTGGCATGGGCAGTGCAGGGGCCCCCTAACAGGGCCCCATGAAGATTTTCACTGTCTGCTTTGCAGACAGTGAAAATCGCGACGGGTGCCACTGCACCCGTCGCACCCCTGCAACTCCGCCGGCTCCATTCGGAGCCGGCTTCCTTGTTGCAGGGTCTTTCCCGCTGGGCCGGCGGGCGGCCTTTTGGCGGTCGCCCGCCGGCCCAGCGGGAAAGCCAGAATGGCATCCGCGGTCTCCTGACCGCGGAGCAGCCATTTGGCGGTGACCGCATGGCGGGCGGCGACTGCCGCCTGCCGCGGTCAGAATGACCGCCATAGGCCACAAACTTATGAGCACTGGGGTCCTGGCTAGCAGGGTCCCAGTGACACATAACAAACATACTGAAAACATAGGGTTTTCACTATGAGCACTGGGCCCTGGCTACCAGGATCCTAGTGAGACAGTGAAAACACCCTGACATACACTCACAAACAGGCCAAAAGTGGGGGTAACAAGGCTAGAAAGAGGCTACTTTCTCACACTTCCCAACGTGGGAGGGGTGTCCGTCGCACCATGACCCCCCTGATGTTCAGGATCCTGGCGGTGGCGTACCCGGAGTTGGATGGGCGCTTGAGGGCATCACAGCAGCCACAAGGGGGTGAGTACACTCTCATTCAGCTGGTTCAGGGCGCAGTGGAGGTGTCTGGGTGGGGGAGGTGGGCTGTGGGTTTCCCTAGGCCAGGGCGAGTGTGCTAGTTAGGTCTTCTTCTTCTGGCAGACCCTGTGGCACCCCACCTCCCCTGTGTACAGTGCCAACTACACCTAGTCAGGCTCCTGTGACATCCATGTGTGCAGATGTCGGCCATAGCCTTGTAGGGCATGTCCCAGGGATTGAACAGTGGACCCCAAGTGCGCGGCATAGTGCAGGGGGCTTCTGTGTCTGTCGTGTCCACCAACGGTAGCGGTAATGCATGCACTCAACATGTCTTTCTTCTGTCGTCCCCCCCCTTTTTGTGCTCTCCCTGTTCTTGTGTGCATTAGCATCATCAGGCGGAGGAGCAGTGGCACCGGAGCAGGAGGGTGCTGCATCTCACATGGCCCTGGAGGGCGAGACTACGGACTCGGAATTCACCAGTGGGACGGAGCTCCACTGCGGGGACATGAGCTGACACCAGTGGGAGCTCCCTTGTGGAGGAGGCCACATCTGTGCCCCCCGCATCTACAGGTACAGCCGCCACCCCCCCTACCAGCACCGCCCTCCCAGCAGCCCCTCAGCCTTTGCCCCGTGCCCGCTCACCCAGGAGGGTGGGCATCACCTTTACCACAGGCACCTCAGGCCCTGCCCCAGACACCCCTGCTGCCCTCAGTGAGGAGGCCATTGACCTCCTCAGGTCCCTCGCTGTTGGGCAGTCTTCCATTTTGAATGCCATCCAGGGTGTAGAGAGGCAGTTGCAACAAACCAATGCATTCCTGGAGGGCATTCATTCTGGTCAGGCAGCCCTTCAGCGAGCTTTTCAGACTCTGGCCTCAGCACTGATGGCAGCTATTGTCCCTGTCTCTAGCCTCCCCACTCCAACTTCCTCCACCCAGACCCACACCCCTGTACCTCAGCCTACCCCAAGCACACCATCAGAACAGCATGCACACACCTCAGCACACAAGGGAAGCTCTGGCAAACAGAAAGCACCACACATCCCACAGGCACTCACTCAAGCACCACACACATGCAGACACACCAACATTCACTGCCTCCACTGTGTCCCCCTCCTCCTCATCTCCCTCCTCCCTCCCAGTCTCTTCTCCACTCACACCTGCATGCACTACATCTACAGCCACTACTTCCATCACCAGCACACACACCTCCACACCCCACTCACGTGCAGTCACCACCCCCACTACCATTCACACGTCCCCTGTGTCCTCTCCCAGTGTGTCTGTGACGCCACCTCCCAAGATACACAAACGCAGACACACACCCACCCAACAGCCATCCACCTCACAACAGCCTCAAGCGCATGCTCCTTCACCTAAAGTCACCAAACGTACACCTCCTACAACCACAACCTCTTCCTCCACTCCCAAACCCCCTCCAGCTACCCGTCCCAGTGTTCCCAAGAAACTTTTCCTGTCCACCCTTGACCTCTTTCCCTCACCTCCCCCACCCCGTCAGTCTCCTAGGGCCCGACTCTCCAGGTCCCAACCTAGCACCTCAGCCACAACATCTCCGGGACCAGTGGTGCCAGTAGTCACCGGATTCTGGAGTGCACCAGGCAGCAGGGAAGCCAGTGTGGCAAGGAGCCACAGCATGGACAGTCCTCCACCTGTCAGGCATCAAAAGTTGGCCAGTGCCCGGCAGGAGAGGGGGAAGACTCCAGCCACCAAAGCCGCTCCCAGGGGTACAGGTGGGAGTGTGGAGTCAGCTGCGACACCTTCCAAGGTGGGGAAGGGGCACAAGAAACCCAGCAAGTCTGGGAAGAGCAGCACGGCGGAGAAGACCGCCATCATCCCCGCTCTCCATCCCCGCTGCCCAGGAGGCCACCGCCATCATCCCCGCTGCCCAGGAGACCACCGCCATCATTCCCGCTGGCCAGGAGGCCACCGCCATCCCCGCTGCCCAGGAGGCCACCGCCATCATCCCCGCTGGCCAGGAGGCCACCGCCATCATCCCCACTGGGCCAGACAGGACCGCCAGCATCAGCCCCGCTGGCCAGGAGGCCACCACCATCAGCCCCGCTGGTGAGGAGGCCACCGCCATCATCCCCGCTGGCCAGGAGGCCACCGCCATCATCCCCGCTGGCCAGGAGGCCACCGCCATCATCCCCGCTATGCCAGACAGGACCGCCAGGACCAGCCCTGCAGCCCAGGAGGCCACCGCCATCAGCCCCACTGGCCAGGAGGCCACCGCCATCAGCCCCGCTGGGCCAGACTGGACCGCCAGCACCAGCCCTGCTGGGCCAGACAGGACCACCAGCACCAGCCCCACTGGGCCACACAGGACCGCCAGCAGCTGAGTCGCTGCCAAGGACCCCGCTGCAACAAGCACCGCTGAACAGGACACCTCCGCCACAAGCACCGCTGAACAGGACACCTCCGCCACAAGCACCGCTGCCAAGGGCACCGCCGCCACAAGCACTGCTGAACAGGACACCTCCACCACAAGCACTGCTGGCCCATGAGCGTCAAGGGCACTGACGCTACTGAGTCCGCCACAAGCAGGATGAAGCACTCTGGGCACAAAGCCCCCTCCAGAACCAGTGGAATATCACATCCACTACCTCTGTCCTTGGCAGGATGAAGCACTCTGGGCACAAAGCCCCCTCCAGAACCAGTGGAGAAAGGCATCCACTCACACAATCCTTGGCAGGATGAAGCACTCTGGGCACAGCGCTCCCTCCAGAACCAGTGGAGAAAGGCATCCACTCACACAGTCCTTGGCAGGATGAAGCACTCTGGGCACAAAGCCCCCTCCAGAACCAGTGGAGTATCACATCCACTCACACAGTCCTTGGCAGGATAAAGCACTCTGGGCACAAATCCCCCTACAGAACCAGTGGAGACTGTTATCCACTTGTGAGACTGTGGCTTTGCACTCCCCAGGATTGAACAGTGGGCAACCCACCCACTGTAGAGACTTGAGAGACTGTGGCTTTGCACTCCCCAGGATTGAACAGTGGGCAAACCACCCACTGGAGAGACTTGAGAGACTGTGGCTTTGCACTCCCCAGGATTGAACAGTGGGCAAACCACCCACTGCAGAGACTTGAGAGACTGTGGCTTTGCACTCCCCAGGATTGAACAGTGGGCATGTTGCCCCCTCGTGGATTTGGCATCATGGACTCAACCGGCTGAGGTGCACCCCCTTTCCCTTCCCCCTGAGGTGCCTGTTTTATTGCTATCTGATGCCCCTGCAGTGTTCTCTCCGTCATGTTCGGCCCATGCAGTGTGGGCCCAGTGTTCCACGGACTTCAATGGAGCAATACCTGGACTACTATTCTTAGTGTATATATTTGTTAATAGTGTATATATATTTTAGCGTACTAGATTTTAATATATTACAATGGTTACACTCATATCCTTTTGTCTTTGCATTCTTCCGGGAGGTTTGGGGGGTGTCACTGTAATGTATCATGCTGTATTAGAGTGTGTGTTGTCGTGGGTGAGGGTGGGGGTGTTGCATGTTGCGTGTGTGTGTCACTGTTTTTTCCCTCCCCCTCCCCTGTGTCGTAGGTGCAGTACTCACCGTGGTCTTCGCCGCCGGCGTTCGTGCTCCTGGTAGAGGAGCAAGAAGATAAGGGCAGGGAAAATGTGAAGCTCTGGTTCCATGGCGTCCTGGTTCCTCGTGGAGTATGTAGAGGAGAGCGGTTTCCCTTCGAAGTCCTGTTTCCGCCGTGTTTTTGTTCGTGGTGAATCCGCCTCGGAAAAGGTGGTGGATTGGTAGGTTGTAATAGTGTAGGCGGTACATTGTCTTCTGCCTGTCTGTTGGCGGTGACCACCACGCTGTTTGTTTGTACCGCCTTGGCGGTCGGAGTGTTAAAGTGTCTGTGTTTGTTGGCAGTTTGTTTCCGCCGCGGTCGTGATTCCATTTTTTTTCCGCCGGCCTGTTGACGGTCTTACCGCCGCTTTAACACCGACCGCTAGGGTTGTAATGACCACAAATGTGTTTTAAACTCAAATTAATGTAAAGTGGTGCACTTGAAGTCAATAATAAAGTGCATTCACTGTAGTATTAGGAAACTTCATGTATTGTGTACATTAATCTTATTAAATGAGAGATACTTATTGAGTATCATTTTATAACTATTCTCATCTTATTTGAATGCACCTAAACGATAACAGTTTATGTAATGTGTGCACTAGTTTTCCAAGTTTAAAGATTAAATGCATGTCTACATAACGTTTATATGAATGTATGTGTAAAGTCTGCATTCATATTAACTGTATCATGCAACCCTGATTTAGATAATGTAATTCTCATTCTTATTAATGTAGAAATTAATATGTGCAAAGTATAATGTGAATGTAAATTTGTGTTAGCATAATGTTTTTTATTGCAGATGCATTCATATGAATTGTTAGTTTGGAAATAGATGTGTTATTGTTTTGCTAATAGAGAGGCTGAGAAAAGGCCTTGAATGCAGAACATTAGGAGTTCGAGAGTGAAATGACTGTCCCTTAGTCATATGTGTTGCAAAAGACGTCCAGAGAACCTAAAGCAGCAGTGTTCTCAGGACCGCAGTGGGAGTTGCAGGTGATGGTGTTAGTTGCGCCGAGGGACGGGAGAGATCAATCAAGCTTGTAGTGGGGTGTACCAAGAAGGCATTACTTGATTGACATTTTTAGTATTACCAAAGGTTTTAACTAATTGATGGTGGAGAACTTTTTCCCTGGAGTTTGAGAGGCACAGACCTCTGATTTCCTATTTTAGCCCCCATGCTTTGGTGAGTGAGGCTTAGGCTTACACTTAACTCTCGAAGGAGACTTTTGACCGAGCTTCTGAAATGCTGACACCTTCCCCTTTCACTTTTCCAATTTTTTTTGCCCTATTTTTATTCTTACCCTTTGTCCTTATGTCCTTTAGTTCTATTTTTCAAGTTTTCAATAGATTAGCTCTTTAAAGGATTTATTTCAATTGCCCATAGTTTAATTTAGCTAGATGATCTTAAATTTGCACTAAAGTGTAGTGGAGTGGACATGTCCTTTAGCCTATTTTTGAAGTTTTCAATAGATTAGATCTTTAAAGGATTTATTTCAATTGCCCATAGTTTAATTTAGCTAGATGATCTTAAATTTGCACTAAAGTGTAGAGGAGTGGGCCAGCAATTGTTTTTGGGGCATCTGATTTTACTTCTGATATTTTGTATTGTTGTTACTGAGTTTTTGGTTTGTCTTATGCTAATTCGTATACATTTCTTCAGAAGACTTGGCTACCCAAGTGTTATTTTGTATCTTTACATTATATGTTTGATATTTGTTTACATTATTCTGAGTGTTAACTTGTAATAAAACTTCTTAATTTTATTTCCGTTTTGGGTCTTTATTATGTGGCCAAATTGGTTACACCGTTAAATTAATGTTGATTGAATGTTACCTGACTCCCTAATTAAACACTATGCACAGATCAAAATGTTACTCAGCCTCGGAATTAGAGCATACAAACAAGATCCATCAGGATATATATCTTAGTAGGGAGTAGATCTGAGATGAGTGGAACATAAGTGCACAATGAGATGCTGACAAGGTAACTCATTTATTTAAAAAAAACTAACAAAGTTCCCACAATGTTGTCATATCTGTTTTTGGCCTATGGCTGTAACCAAGGTTTGATGCCATACTTTTAGCTATGTGATAAAATTACAGATTGCCACAATCACAAACATATAGGCCCTCATTACAACCCTGGCTGTAAATCCCACTTACCGCCGTGCAGAAGACCGCCAACATACCGCTGCGGCCACGGAATTCCGCTACAGGTATTACGACCCACAGCTCAGAATCCGCCACAATACAGACACCCACACAAGTCCGCCACACCAAAGGTCAGTGATTAACTGGCGATAACAAAACCTACACCGTCACGCCAACAAGAATACGCCCACACTACCACGAATCAACGCAGCAGTCTTTCAACCGCGGTAATCCATTGGCGCTACACACCTCCGCGCTCAAAGTACACACACACTTACAAAACACAACTACATTGGACAATTCGAAATACACACACCTGATACACATACACACACCACACCCACACACCCAATCCAATATAAAGCACACACCCAGATCATCCACAAACCCTTACTACCAGAAATTTGAAAGCAGTACAGAGAGATACACTACCTTAAACAACACTAGCATCCACAGACACACAACACCATCACTTACACAACATCCACACACCTCAAACAACACACACCCACACATCCCCTCACACATCACAACACACACCACCTCACACATCACTCACACAACATCATGGCACCTCAACGACACCCCAGGTTCTCTGAGGAGGACCTCAGGGTCATGGTGGAGGAAATCGTCCGGGTAGAGCCACAGCTATTCGGATCACAGGTGCAGCACACCTCCATTGCAAGGAAGATGGAGCTATGGCGCAGAATTGTCCACAGGGTCAACGCAGTGGGACAGCATCCAAGAACACAGGATGACATCAGGAAGAGGTGGAACGATCTACGGGGGAAGGTGCGTTCCGTGGTCTCCAGACACCAGATTGCAGTACAGAGGACTGGCAGTGGACCCCCACCTTCTCCTCCACAACTAACAACATGGGTGGAGCAAGTCTTGGCAATACTGCATCCTGAGGGCCTCGCAGGAGTAGCAGGAGAACTGGACTCTGGTAAGTCATAGCTTATTTACCATATTTCCCCCACCCCACCTGCATGCCATCACATACCCCCACCTTACCCTCACACCCATCACCCCAACAACCCACAGATACCCCACCAACACAACCCACACATCCCAAAAACAAGCCCTGCATGTAACACCAATGCATGGACACCCATCACCAAAGCATGTCCAGTAGAGAGACTCACTCATGCCCCAAAATCACCAATCACACAAGGACCAAGCCAAGAATGCAAGCACTGGAGTAGAGGGTCACCCACCCATTGCACACGATGGCACACACAGATGCAATAAATAAGCTTTTACACCCCTACAGGACCCCTACCCAACGTCACCGGACAGGAGGTGCCAGACATATCCAGTCCCCCCACAGAAGAGACCCACAGTGATGACAGCAGCTCTGCACAACTGGATCAAGATGACCAGCCCGGCCCATCAGGGACCTCGGGACAGTCCGTTCCCCTGACACTGTCACAAGCCACCACAGAGCCACCCCCCCTCAGGAAACACCAGCGCAGCACCCACCCAGCGGGCCCATCCCTCAGTCCCCAGGACACGTCAATCAGCAGTGTGTCCACCACTACAGGGAACCCAAGCAACCCCACAAACCCAAGACAATCAGGGCCCTGGGGGCAGTGGCAGTGGGCACACAGTTCAGGGGACAGTGGCACAGGACAACAGGGAAGCTGGAAGGACTGCTGTGCGACAGGGGGAGGACAGGCCCAGGGAACCCACTCTCCACGAGGCCCACTCCAACATCATGGGAGCTTACCATCATTCCCATGAGACGATGGCAACGGTACTGGCCAAGTTTCAGGAGACTCAGCGGCTGCAGGAGGAACACTACCTTGGGATCAGGGAGGACTTGAAGTCCATTAACAACACCCTGGTCACCATTGCAGGGGTGCTGCAAGACCTTGTCAACACCAGGAGGGACACAGTTGCACAACAAGGGGCCCCTGACACTAGCCTGGACGGTGAACAGCCCTCCACCTCCGCCGGCGCTAGTGGACAGGAGGCACCGCCACAGGAACACGACACCAGCACCCCACCCCCTGCAGATGGAGAACCACCACGCAAACGGTCCCTGAGATCCAGGAACAAGACAGAGAACATTGCCAAGACCCCGGCCAGGAAATGAGACCCCCCTAATGTCACCTTCTGTCCAACTTTGTCACCCTGTGAATCCTTAAACTGCCATTGCTCCACTTCCTATGCCCCTTTGGACAATGCACCTGTGAAACAAATAGACTGGACTCTGCCATGGACATTCCTCCACCATCCCCCAGCCCATTTTACAACCCCCTCAACTTATTAGCACATAAATAAACACACTTCAATCACAAAACAATCTGGAGTTAGTCTGTGCTTTCACAATTGTGTAATTGCAATAACCATGGAATATAGCAATGTCAATTTACTTGTGCACATACCAATGTAACACAGCTGTAGGCCAGGAGGAAATATAGCAGAGGGCACAAAGTGGGACCCACATCTGTGAAATGGAAAGGCAAAGTGACAAGTCAGGGTCCATACTCTGAGTGAAAATGACAGAATTATGCTAGCTCAAACAATAGTATGAGATCTGGGAGGCAGTGACATCTTCTTACCTGTGTCTCACTGGAAGTATTGCATGATTATGTTCTTTCGGTTGTCGATATCCTCTTCTTCTGCCTCCTCTTCTTCACTGTCCACAGGCTCCACAGCTGCCACAAGACCAACAGCTAGCCCATCCTCCTGCAGAAAAGGCACCTGCCGTCGCAAAGCCAGGTTGTGCAGCATACAGCAGGCCACGATGATCTGGCACACCTTCTTTGGTGAGTAGTATAGGGAACCACCTGTCATATGGAGGCACCGGAATCTGGCCTTCAGGAGGCCGAAGGTGCATTCGATCACCCTCCTAGTTCACCCATGTGCCTCATTGTAGCGTTCCTCTGCCCTTGTCCTGGGATTCCTCACTGGGGTCAGTAGCCATGACATGTTGGGGTAACCAGAGTCACCTGCAAATTTTGAGGGACAACTGTTAGACACAGACTAACCCTTAGGGACAACCCCAGACCCAGACACCTATTCACACTGTATTGGGTCCTTGACCTCACCTATTAGCCACACACGGTGCCTCTGGAGTTTCCCCATCACATAAGGGATGCTGCTATTCCTCAAAATGTAAGCATCATGCACTGAGCCAGGAAACTTGGCATTCACATGGGAGATGTACTGGTCTGCCAAACACATCATCTGCACATTCATCGAAGGGTAGCTCTTCCGGTTTCTGTACACCTGTTCACTCCTGCGTGGGGGTACTAATGCCACATGTGTCCCATCAAAGGCACCAATGATGTTGGGGATATGTCCCAGGGCATAGAAATCACCTTTCACTGTGGGCAAATCCTCCACCTGAGAGAACACGATGTAGCTGTGCATGTGTTTCCGCAGGGCAGACAACACTCTGGACAACATGTTAGAGAACATTGGCTGGGACATCCCTGATGCAATGGCCACTTTTGTTTGAAAGGACCACTTGCCAGGAAATGGAGTACTGACAGGACCTGCACTAGAGGGGGTATCCCTGTGTGATGGCGGATAGCTGACATCAGGTCTGGCTCCAGCTGGGCACACAGTTCCTCGATTGTTGCACGATCAAGTCTGTATGTGACTATGATGTGTCTCTCTTCCATTGTCGGCAGGTCCACCAGGGGTCTGTACACTGGAGGATGCCGCCATCTAATCACCTGCCCCAGCAGACGTGCCCTATGGAGGAGAACAGCGAGCAGAGAGTCAGCCAACACTGAGGTATCACAAAATGCTATTTGCAGAAAATGTATTAATCCGCAATATGCCTGTAACTGTGTGTATTTCAGGCCTAGATAGGTGTGACGCCGTTATTATTAATGCCATGTGGCCCCCTGAAATGGCGGCTGCCTGACCTGTAAGGTGGGACAAGGGAAATTAGGTAACTGCGCTGGCGTTGTACACCGTCGCGGTGGGCGATCGAAGGCCGCGGCGCAATTCAGCATTGGTTAACATTGGGCCCTATGGGTCCGAGGAGCCAATGGCGATGTACGCCGGCAGTGACGGTACGCACCGCCGCGGACATGACCACCATTTTCTGTCTGTTCATTCACTTGATACCTGACCTTCAATAGGAGAGGACCTACACTGCAAGTGCTGCTGTGACCTGTGTCTGGAAGCAACGATGGCTACAGTTTCTGGGGAAAGGGCCCCTGCCTTCACTTCGGAGGAGTTGGAGAAACTAGTGGATGGGGTCCTCCCCCAGTACACGCAACTGTACGGTCCTAAAGACAAACAGGTGATACACTGTGAGCATGCTGCATGGGCAATGCCTGCTTTGAGTGGTGTGGCTGGAAGAAACATGGGGGGGCTGAGGCCTACATGTGCGGATGCTGAGTGTGTGTGCGTCATGGTATGGGTGGGAACTGGTGGGCCATGAGTATGACTTTCCGGCCGGGTGAGTAATGTCCTTTCCCCCTGTACCATTCCTCTGGGTCAGCGCCCACCAGAAGAAGGCTATTTGGCGTGCCATCGCCAAGGACGTCCGGACCCTTGGGGTCTACCACAGACGGAGCACCCACTGCCGTAAGAGATGGGAGGACCGGCGCCGCTGGAGCAAGAAGGCGGCGGAGGCCCAGCTGGGGATGGCCTCCCAACGTGGGAGGTGTGCCCTTCGCACCATGACCCCCCTGATGTTCCGGATCCTGGCGGTGGCCTATCCGGAGTTGGGTGGGCGCTTGAGGGCATCACAGTAGCCACAAGGGAGTGAGTACACTCTCATTCAGCTGACTCTGCGCGCATTACGAGGTGTCTGGGCAGGGGAGGTGGGCGGTGGGTTCCCCTAGGCCATGGCGATCTTGGTTGGCAAGGTCCCTTGTGAGGCAGGCTATGTGGCACCCCATCCCCACTAGTGGTAAGAGCCATCTACACCTAGTCAGGCTCCTGTGACTTCCAGGTATGCAGCAATTGGGCTTAGGCCTCGTACCCCATGGGCATGTGAAAAATCTAGGAACTGTCAGTGCATGGCGTAGTGCAGAGGGCTGCTCACTGTCTGTTGTGTCCGCCAACGGTAGTGGTGTTGCATGCACTGAACATGTCTTTCTTCTGTCTGCCCCCCCTTTTTGTGGTCTCCCTGTTCTTGTGTGCAATAGCATAATCAGGCGGAGCAGCATTGGCACTGGAGCAGGAGGGAGCTGCATCCCACTTGGCCCTGGAGGGTGAAGCTACGGAGTCTGAAGCCACCAGTGGGACGAAGGGTGAGGGGAGCTCCACGGCAGGGACAGCAGCAGAGACCAGTGACTCCTCTCCTGATGGGAGCTCCCTTGCGGTGGCGGGCCCCTCTGTGCCCATCCCATCAACAGGAACAGCCGCCTCCGCCCCTACTGGCACTGCCCTCCCAGCAGCCCCTCAGCGTCTGTCCCGTGCCCGCTCACCCAGAGGGTGGGCATCTCCTTCGTCCCAGGCACCTCAGGCCCTGCCCCAGTCAGCCCTGCTGCCCTCAGTGAGGCTATTGACCTACTGAGATCCCTCAATGTTTGGCAGTCTACAATTCTGAATGCCATCCAGGGTGTTGAGAGGCACTTGCAACAAACAAATGCATACCTGGAGAGCATTCATTCTGGCCAGGCAGCCCAACAGAGAGCATTTCAGGCTCTGGCCTCAGCACTGATGGCAGCCATTGTCCCTGTGTCCAGCCTCCCCCCTCCAACCTCCTCCACCCAGACCCAATGCCCTGTACCTCTGCCTATCCCAAGCACGCCATCAGACCAGCATGCACACACATCACACACAAGAGTGGCTCAGGCAAACATAAGCACCACACATCCCACAGGCACTCACACAAGCACCATACCAATGCACACATACCAACATCCACTTCCTCCACTGTGTCCCCCTCCTCCATGTCTCCCTCCTCCCTCCCAGTCTCGTCTCTACTCACACCTGCATGCACTACATCCTCAGCCACTACCTCCATCACCAGCACGCCCATCACCACACACAGCTCACGTGCAATCACCACCCCCACTACCACTCACACATCCCCAGTGTCCTCTACCAGTGTGTCTGTGAGCCCTCCTCCCAAAGTACACAAACGCAGGCACACACCCACCCAACAGCCATCCACCTCACAACAGCCTCCAGCCCATGCACCTTCACCCAAATTCAGCAGATGTACACCTCCTACAACCACTACCTCTTCCTCCACTCCCAAATCCCCTCCATCTACCCGTCTCAGTGTGTCTAAAAAACTTTTCCTGGCTAACATTGACCTCTTCCCTACACCTCCCCCCCATCCTTCCCCTAGGGCCAGGCTTTCCAGGTCCCCGCCTAGCACCTCAGCCACCACATCCCCAGGCACAGTGGTGCCAGCAACTGCGGGGACATGGAGTGCGCCAACCATCAGGGCTTCCATGCCACGTAGCGAGGGCAAGGACATTCCACCACCTGCCAAGGTGAAAAAGGTGCCCACACCCCGGGGGGAGAATCCGAAACCACCAGCCACCAAGGGGTCAGAGAAAACGAAAGGGGATAGTGACAAGAAAACTGCGCCACCATGAAAGGTGGGGAAGGGCCAAAAACATAAGGGCAGGTCCGGAGAGGGCATGGTGGCACAGACCGAGGGACCAGTGTCACACCTTCTGTCCACGTCCACGCCAACCTGTACGACGGCGAACACCCCCACCTGCACCGCCACCTGCACTGCCTCCGGCACGTCTACAGCCGCTGCGACAGTCCCCAGCCTCTTCCCCGGTGGGCAGCTGTCCGAGGCTGCAGGAGACATCCTGCTTTTTCCCTCAGCAGGTGCTGACACATGCACCGCCGCCAGCACCGCGACCACTGACCCCACCGACAGCACCGCCACCACAGACCCCGCCGCCAGCACCGCCACCACAGACCCCGCCGCAAGCACTGCTAGCGGCCCTGCGACGTCATCGGACAGTGGCACCACCGCTGACATGCCTACCATCCCCAGTGGTCGGTCGTCCGAGGCTGGAGGAGAGTTCCAGGACCCTGAGCAGCTTCCATGAAGCATCACTGTCATCACTGTTGGCACCTGCAGGTGGAAGGCAAAGCCGCAGCAGTGTGGGGTATGTCGCTGCCTCCATGGCATATCATACTACCTGTACCTCGCCAATGTCGTGCCACACACACCCATGTGAGTGAATTGTACCGGCCACACTGCACGTGGAGCACTCTGGGCACCAGGCCCCCTCCAGAACCAGGGGAGAAAAGCATCCACTACCTGTGTCCTTGGCAGGATGAAGCACTCTGGGAACCAAGCCCCCTCCAGAACCTGTGGAGAGATACATCCACTACCTCTGTCCTTGGCAGGATGAAGCACTCTCTGCACCAAGCCCCCTCCAGAACCAGTGGAGAGATACACCCACTACCTCAGTCCTTGGCAGGATGAAGCACTCTGGGCACAAAGCCCCCTCCAGAAACAGTGGAGAGATACATACACTACCTCTGTCCTTGGCAGGATGAAGCACTCTGGGCACAAAGCCCCCTCCAGAACCAGTGGAGTATCACATCCACTACCTCTGTCCTTGGCAGGATGAAGCACTCTGGGCACAAAGCCCCCTCCAGAACCAGTGGAGATAAGCATCCACTAACCCAGTACTTGGCAGGATGAAGCACTCTGGGCACCAAGCCCCCTCCAGAACCAGTGGAGACTGTTATCCACTTGAGAGATTGTGGCTTTGCACTCCCCAGGATAAAGCAGTGGGCAAAGCACCCACTGGAGAGACTTGAATGACTGTGGCTTTGCACTCCCCAGGATAAAGCAGTTGGCAACCCATCCACTGGAGAGACTTGAGAGACTGTGGCTTTGCACTCTCCAGGATAAAGCAGTGGGCAAACCACCCACTGGAGAGACTTGAGAGACTGTGGCTTTGCATGCCCCAGGATAAAGCAGTGGGCAACCCACCCACTGGAGAGACTTGAGAGACTGTGGCTTTGCACTCCCCAGGATACAGCAATGGGCATGGAGCCCCCTCATGCAGTAGTGGCATTGTGCGTTCATCTGGCTGAGGAGCCTCCCCTTCCCCTGAGGTGCCTGTTTCATTTCGATCTGATGCCCATGTAGTGTTCTCTCTGTTTCCTGTCAGTTATCTACTGTGGGCTTCGCCCATGCATTTTGGGCCCAGTGGTCCACGGACAATGATTGATGCACTATCCGGACTTGTGTAGTTGGTGTACATAATTGTATTTACTGGATTTTGAACTTTGATAATGAGATTTCACATGATTACATTTGTTCAACTCATTTCCTTTTGTCCTTGTGTTCTTCCAGGGGGTGGGGGGGCGTATGTGTAATGTTGCTGCATGTATTTGTGTGTATGGTGTTGTGGGTGAGGGTGGGGGGTGGGGGTGTTGCGTGTTGCGTGTGTGTGTCACTCTCTTTTCCCTCCCCTGTGTTGTAGGTGCAGAACTCACCATGGTCGTCGCCGCCGTCTTTGGTGCTCCTGATAGAAGAGAAGGAAGACCAGCATCGGCAGTATCTGCAATTCGGGCTCCATGGTGTCCTGATTCCTCGTGGGGTGTGGAGAGGTGGGTGTTTTCCCTTCTGTGTACTGTTTCCGCCATGTTTTTGTTCACGTTGGTTCCGCCCCGGAAAAGGTGGCAGAAAGGCCTCTTGTGATACGGTGGGCGGTACATTGTCTTCCGCCTGTCTGTTGGTGGTTCTCGCAGCGGTGTTTGTTTCTACTGCCATGGCGGTCGGAGTGTTAAAGTGGCTGTCTATGTTGGCGGTTTCCGCCACAATCGTAATCCCATTTTTTTTTCCGCCGGACTGTTTGCGGTATTACCGCCGCTCTAACACCGACCGCCAGAGTTGTAATGAGGGCCATAGTCACCTAAGAATAATTGTCTTGACAACAAACTTTTTATGGTCTACCTTTATTTTCCAGTCCTTTGCTAGGGAAAGTAAGTTACTGCATCATTTCCAGAGTGATAATTATGGACATAAGGGTGGCTTGAAACTCCCCTTTTTAAAACAGATTTGAGAAAAGCCTGAAAGCTTTGGGCTAACATTTACTTTTTGGCTTAACTTAACAGTACTTTGCTGTCACAGGCACAGTTGCATTGTGTAACGGCTACCATAACAATAAGCATAACTTTCAGTTTCCTACCTGAGTACCTGAGGCAGTCCAGAGTTTTTTATTGTATGCTGGGATATATAGTTCTGTCTGACCATTATAAAAAAAAACAAGCATTACTAAAGCTTGAAACCTATTGGCTTGACAAATGTTTTTTAACTGCGCTGCATAGTATCCCTTGCTAATGTCAAAGAAAAAAAAGCTTTTGACGCAGCTGCCTGCAAATGTTTGAAGGTGCACACATATGCATGCGTGCACTTATAAATGACACAGACACCTTTTTTCTTTTTAGCTACAGAAGACAGAAATGTGCAAAACAGCTTTATAATGTGAGGTGGTGGGACGAGGAACAAATTTGATAGGCAACTTAGGGGAGGCGTGGGAATGCGGACACAACACGTGGATGGTGGGAGGAAGGTCAAAGCAACACGGGGAGGGCGGAAGAGTGAGGAAAGCAACATGGGGTTGGGGAAAAGTAACAAAGGAGGCACAGGTGGGGACAGGGCAACAAAGGAGGCAGAAGGAGGGGGCTGAAGAAGAACAGAGGCTACGGTAAGCAGAGGCGGCTCCTCCACAACGGCAGAGCCAGCAGCTGAAAAATAAAACAATAGTTGTTATTGTTTTATTTTTCAGCTGCTGGCTGAGTTAGCCTGTGCAGGGAGGGGGTGGGGCTGGGCCATGGCAGGGGATAAGTGGGAGGGGGAGTGGAGTGCACTTGAAAGTGTGCATATCAGACAGCTGGTCAAACTGACATGTGCACTTAGGTTTCTCCAACCCAGCTTTCGTGCACAGCCAGGTTGGAGAAACAGCACAGACTCCAGTGCACTATCAGAGCGGCAGACCAAACCAGTCAGATCAATCTTGGCACTGCTCTCATGCTATGTATAGCATGAGAGCAGCACCCGGATTGCACAGGGAGCCTGTGCTGGCGTCTCAGGGACTCCTGGAACACCATCAGGAGCCAGAGACAAGAGGAGCGATGCGGCCGGAAGCAGGTCAGGTATGTTTTTGTTTTTTTTAATTATTTCCTCATCCATGCTCCTCTAATACCCCCTCTACCTCCCCCCTTGAGATTTGAGGCAGCTGCCACTGGTGGTAAGGAAATAGAGAGAAAGCACATAGGTGAGCACAACAGCGAGGTGGACGTACACAAGCTCTTATGTGGCAGGGCGCAACTCGAGTGCAGGGGAGAAAAGTACATTGGAGAGACAGCTCAAATACACATGCATTCACATGGAGACCTTAACACAAATGAAAAAAAATAGTGCATGAAAAGCAAGCAATGAAGCCAGAGATACCAGCCAGTCAAAGAGATGGTAAAGAGGCAAGCACTACGGGAGGGAAAAACACCAGAGTGACGAGCTGGGGCACGAATAAGAAGTAAGCAAATGAGAGTGACAGGAAAGCCAATCAAAGATAAGCAGTGGAATAGCTCCAACCTCATCTATGTTGTTGGTAGACCACATTATGCCAACACATGGGCGGATTAGAGGGCTCGACCTAACTGAGAGTACAAATCTCAGAATTCAAAGAAAATTCCTAGACTAGCAAAGCCACTCATGCATGGACCTGGGAAACTGGAAGTCTTTGCAATAAGTGGAAAGAAGCTGCATTTCGATTTGCAGGCGCATACTGAAGTCAGCTCAAGAAGTTTGTGCGAGGGATCTGCAAAGCGCACTAATTCAAGGGTGACAGTGGCGAATGCAGTACAACTGCAGAGTTGGATAACATCTGTATCACAAAAGTACATTGATCCAACTTTGAATAAATGATACCCAGAAGCAAATCCCTCGCTTGGAATTAATTTAATGAATCGTGCTCAGAAGTAATCAAAACAAAAACATTTCAGTGTAAAAGTCAGCTTAATTCTGATGGATCGCATGATCACTAATTCTGGTACATAAAAGCAGTTAACGACGCGTTCTGCCAGTTCTGGCTTTTAACCAACAGCACACTGCATGCTGGGATAATTCTGCAAACGCTTTACTGCCTCCAGCGATGGCATGCTTGCATGCACGTCCAAATAAATGAGGTCCTTAGTGCCAGATAAGAACATGTACCAGCTGAAGATACAGTTCAGCCAATGCACTACATTTCACCCTATTGTAGTGCCAGTTCCTTTCCAGAACCAGAACTACACAATTTAATATTGCACTTGAAGTGTGAAACTTCAGGCTTAAAGGACTGACTGCTACAATAATATTGTGACCCTCCCCCGAAAACACAGTGCAATGGCACCCTTGAACATTCTCTAGACCTCAAGTTTCACTCATTGTGAGTCTCACACATTTGAAGGCTGGGATGAACTGTCACTCACAGCATGCCGAATGTCACACCAGCTGATCAGAGATGAAGGTAATCTCCAGATGCGCCTATGTTTCAATCAATCAATCAATCAGGAATTTGTAAAGGTCACTACTCACCGTGAGGGTCTCAAGGTGCTGAGGAGTGGTGGGGGAGGTGCTGCTACTGCTCGAACAGCTAAGTCTTGAGAAGTTTACTGAAGGTAAGGAGGTCTTTGGTCTGGCTCAAGTGGGTGGGAAGAGTGTCCCACGTTTTGGCGGCGAGGTGTGAGAATGATCTACTACGTGGGACGGTTGTTTAGCTCCTGCGTGCTGATTTGGATGCTTTAAGTTCTCCCACCACAAGGGGAACTCCCCTGCAGGACCCTTTAGTTTATGGAAAGTGCAGCTCTAACGACATCAAAGCTCTACTCCACTATTTGAGAACTGTCTCCACACTGATTCTTGACATGCAGCTTGTTCTGTTATCAGTTCAGTACACTTTTAAATAATTTTCCTTTCAATTTGAAATACCCCTGATGTCACTTTCCATGTTGTTATTCACGTCAAAGATTGTTTGATATCACTTTTTGTGATGCCAACAAATGCACTAATTAGCTGTTCCTCCTAAAAATTGTGAAAAACCTGTGAGCTCTGATTTGACACTTCCCACTGCCGTTCCATCATTTTTCCACTGCTGGAACCCACACACAGCCTGCCAGTGTGATCTAATATAACCCCGCAGCAAGTATTTTGTTCCCTCCTATCACAAACAGCTCAGATGATGCACAGCCAACATGACGTGTAACACTGCTGATGCAAGTTGGGGACATCACACATTCATTTTACATTGAACTCAAACCCACAGCGCAACTAAGCACCAGTTCCTGCTCTAATACAATTACGGGCACTTTGATAGCTATGAGAGAACCAACTAATTCAGCAAGAAATTGCCTTAATCAGTTTCCTAAATGCCACGTCTTTTGACTGGTGTCTGCAGAGCTTTGTGTAATATATGCAGCAGATCTCCCACCTGTTCTGGGATTTCCACTATTAGCACAGCAAGAGTACATTCTGTGCTGAACATAATACGCGTTTTGCTTGGTAGACAGCGTCTTCAGCGATCCCCTTTGTGGGTAGATAGCTGGCAATAGGCAGCTCATTGTGCCGCAGTGCTTTGTTGCTTTAGTTTACATTGGTTTTGAATACTGCATCCTTCACCAATTACTTGTCTTTTTGCCACTAAGGGCACTAAGGGCCCTAAGGGCAGCTGTTATCTGCTTTAGATCATTGTTGTTGACTACAAAGGTATATTTTGGCTTGCCATCTTCTGTCGTAGTTGGACTCTCACTCGTAGGCGAGACTGCTGGTTTAGGAGAGACAGCACTTTTGTTTGTAGGTGAATGAGTCACTCCTATGACAAGTCTCAACTGTCGGCCCAAGTAAAATGCATGAGCTGCAATGATTAGAATAACGCATAATAAAAGAAGCATGATTGTAAAGATGAGAGTTGTGAATAAAAAGAGCCCTACCATCTTGCAATTAACATGAAATGCAAAATCCCTAGCATAGAGAACCTAATCCCTAACCTAATGAGAGCTAGGTATGATAAACCTAATCTGCAAAGACCATTTCCATGAGAAGCACCCCAACCCTCATTACCTTGAGGTCTAGGTCAGACTCCATGGTGACACGAAGGTTGATTTCTGCAGCAAGGTGAATTGCAGCATTGATGGCATCGATGGCATCTGGTAGGAATCCCGCTGATAACCCTGTCTGTGTGAGGTGTACTTATACAGACCATGTAAGAATCCTGACATAGGTATGTTCCAAAACAAAAGATAAGGAGGCATACTGTGGAGGAAATTATGTAAACAATCCCCGACAATTGTACATTATGGGGGTTATTCTAACTTTGGAGGATGTGTTAATCCGTCCCAAAAGTGATGGAAAAGTGACGGATTTACCACCAGCCGTATTACGAGTCCATTATATCCTATGGAACTCGTAATACGGCTGGTGGTATATCCGTCACTTTACCGTCACTTTTGGGACGGATTAACACTCCTCCAAAGTTAGAATAACCCCCTATGTTCCTATCGCCCATAAGTGAGAAGGGGACATGATGTGCCTATCTACGTACGTCACTTGATTATGACACTGATAGTGATGCCTTCACAAACTGGTACTGATAACGCAAAATCAAACATTTCTCTAACTATAAACATGGGAGCCATTTTAACCTCTTAGCTGCTGGGCCTTTCCCCCTCAGTGCTGAGCCCTTTTTAAGCCATTTGGGGTAGTTCGCTCTTAGGCCTTCATAACTTGTTGTCCACAAAAGCTATCCATACCAAATTTGCGTCCTTTTTTTCCAACATCCTAGGGATTCTAATGGTACCCAGAGTTTGTGGTTTCCCCTGGAGGGGATCAAGAAATTAACCAAAATACAGTGAAAATGTAGTTTTTTTCAAAATAATTGGGAAAAAGGGCTGCTGAAGAAGGCTTGTGGTTTTTTCCCCTGAAAATGGCATCAACAAAGGGTTTCTGGTGCTAAAATCACCATCTTCCCACCTTTCAGGAACGGGCAGACTTGAGTCAGAAAACCACATTTTTCAACACAATTTTGGCATTTTACTGGGACATACCCCATTTTTACTATTTTTGGTGCTTTCAGCCTCCTTCCAGTTAGTGACAGGAATGGGTGTGAAACCAATGCTGGATCCCGCAAAGCTAACCATTTCTGACAAGTAGACAAAATTTTGAATTCAGCAAGGGGTCATTTGTGTAGATCCTACAAGGTTTTCCTACAGAAAATAACAGCTGAAATAAAAGAATATTGAAAGTGAGCTGAAAAAAACTGCAATCTTTCTCCACGTTTTACTCTGTAACTTTATCCTGCAATGTCAGATTGTTTAAAGCAATATATTGTTACGTGTGCTGGACTCTTCCGGTTGCGAGGATATATAGGGCTTGTAGGTTCATCAAGATCCCTAGGTACCCAGAGCCAATAAATGAGGTGCACCTTGCAATGGGTTTTCATTCTATACCGGGTATACAGCAATTCATTTGCTGAAATATAAAGAGTGAAAAATAGGCATCAAGAAAACCTTTGTATTTCCAAAATGGGCATAGGATTAGGTGTTGAGAAGCAGTGGTTATTTGCACCCCTCTGAAGTCCGGGGTGCCCATACTAGCATGTGAATTACAGGCCATTTCTCAAATAGACGTCTTTTTTACACACCGTCTTACATTTGGAAGGAAAAAATGTAGAGAAAGACAAGGGGCAATAACACTTGTTTTGCTATTCTGTGTTCCCCAAGTCTCCCGATAAAAATGGTACCTCACTTGCGTGGGTAGGCCTAATGCTCTGCGACAGGAAACGCAACATGGACATATCACATTTTTACATTGAAATCTGACGTGTTTTTTGCAAAGTGCCTAGCTGTAGATTTTGGCCTCTAGCTCAGCCGGCACCTAGGGAAACCTAGCAAACCTTGGCATTTTTTAAAACTAGACACCTAGGGGAATCCAAGATGGGGTGACTTGTGGGGCTCTGACCAGGTTCTGTTACCCAGAATTCTTTGCAAACCTCAAAATTTGGCTAAAAAAACACATTTTCCTCAAATTTCGATGACAGAAAGTTCTGGAATCTGAGAGGTGCCACAAATTTCCTTCCACCCAGCGTTCCCCCACGTCTCTCGATAAAATTGATACCTCACTTGTGTGGGTAGACCTAGCGCCCGCAACAGGAAATTCCCCAAAACACAACGTGGACACATCACATTTTTTTACAGAAAACAGAGGTGTTTTTTGCAGAGTGCCTACCTGTAGATTTTGGCCTCTAGTTCAGCCGGCACCTAGGGAAACCTACCAAACCTGTGCATTTTTGAAAACTAGAGACCTAGGGTAATCCAAGATGGGGTGACTTGTGGGGCTCTGACCAGGTTCTGTTACCAAGAATCCTTGCAAACCTCAAAATGTGGCTAAAAAAAACACTTTTTCCTCACATTTCGGTGACAGAAAGTTCTGGAATCTGAGGGGAGCCACATATTTCCTCCCACCCAGGGTTCCCCCAAGTCTCCCGATAAAAATGGTACCTCACTAGTGTGGGTAGGCCTGGTGCCCGCGACAGGAATAGATCACACAACGGTCAATGTTGATCCTTACATGAGGCAACTGTTGACCCTGGGGTGATCCATTCCTGACGCAGGCACTAGGAGTAGGCACTCAAGTTGGGTAGTGTTTTTATCAGGACAGGTGAGGAATCACTGGGTGTTAGGAATTTTGTGGATTCCAGCATATTCCTGTAGTTTGTGTGACAGAAATGCGAGGAAAAATAGAGTTTTTATTCAACATTTCAGGTTTGCAGGGTATTCTGGGTAAGAAAACTTTGGGAAATCCACACAAGTCACACCTCTGTGGACTCCCCCGAATGTCTAGTTTCCAGAAATGTTTGGGTTTAGTGTGTTTCTCTATATGGCCGCCGAACCCAGGACCAAAAACACAGGTGCCTGCCTTACAAAACCAGTTTGTTTTGCAATAGATAATTTTGATGTCTCCACAATACGATTTGGGCGGTGGAATTTGGGGCTGAACTAAATTGGGGAGCTCCCAAGAGAGCACTCTCTCTCTCTGCTTGCCGCCGCATTCACCTGCTCTCTGGGTTGGGTCAACCCACTATTACCCCGTTGCACAGACTGTGCTTGCGAAGGGACAGCAGGACTGTCCTCATCACCTCCCTCATAATTTACTGGAAGAGGAGTTATCGAATGGGACTCCTCCGACTGAAAAATCACTCCCAGAGTCTGCGCCATTGTCCTATCCCTCAGATGCTGTCTCAGTATCTGATGTCTCAGTCTCTGATCCTATGTCAGAGCTGTCCTCTATAACCCGAGTGACGGCAGCAGTCATCCATCAAGATGCCATCTCTGCTATTGGCTAAACTGTTGCTCTAAAACACTCGCCTACGTAGACAGTCACAAAATCGATGGTGTGTGTGAGAAACGTGCAACAGTAGAGGCCACCTTACCTGCGCTTCTTCCCTCAATCAGTACGTTCTTTCAAGACACTCAAAAAACACCTTGTCACATACCATTTGTCACAGTCTTTAGCACCTCCTGCTCCCAGTCCAACAATCATTATTGGTGCTCCCACTCCCTCCTCCTCGGATTCCCACATTACCACCCAGCAAAAGTGCCCTTCATCTCTCCATAGCCGCCCTCCACCCCGCACATACATTTAATTTGTATTATAGCGAAGGTAATGACTGACTTTACTAATGTACTCAGCTATTTACATAAAATACAGATTTGCTCTTTGCAGTAGGCATATATACCTTCTGCGCTTCTTTATGGCACTAAAACTGCCACTATACAAGTCTGACCCTTTTGTAGCAGAAACATAATCACAATACTTATTTGACTTTTTTATTGCTGCCTAAAAGCTACGGTTGAAATGCGTCTGTTGAAGTATGTGCATTGCTTTGAAGACGCAAGCTGCAACTGCAAGACAACTGGTGGCAAATATATATATATATATATATATATATATATATATATATATATATACATATATATGTATATATATATATATATATATAGATCACTTTTATATGTGGGTCTGGTTTTCCTGGGGGCTGATCGCAGCCCCCAGAGAGACCACACACGTATTGACAAAAGTGATTTATATATAGATCTATCTCTATATATATTTTTTTATCTATATGGATATATCTATAGATAGATCTATATATATATATATCCATGTAGATAGATATATATATATTTTTTTTTTTGTTGCTGTATGGTTTCCTTGGTGGCCAAAATGGCCACCAGGGAAACCCTACAACAACTAAAAAAAAATATTGCCCCGACAGGGGGTCGCCCTGCCAACGGGCGACCCCCTGTCCATTTCTTTCTTTTAATTTTTTTTCTTTAAAAAATAAATAAAATGTAGCCCCACCCCACCCCCGGGGACACCTACCGTTTTCCGAGGGGGCCAACCCCCCCAAGTTAAATCCCTGGTGTCTAGTGGTGTTTCCTGGCCCCCGATCGCAGCCAGGAAACACTTTCAGGAAGGCCTCGTAAGAAAGGGGAGAGTCTCCCCTTTCTTACGAGGCCTTCCCGAACTTGGGGAAGGCCGTTTGTGGCCGTTTTCTCCATCGGAGCAGGAAGTAGCCGCAAGGCCGCTTCCTGCTCCGATGGGGAAATCCACAGGGGCGGGTGGGGGGCGGGGGGAGACACGGAAAAGCTTCTGTGTCTCCCGGGGAGCGGGAAAAAAAAAAAAAATCCTCAGGTGAAACGCACCCGAGGATTTATTAACCCCCTCCCTGGTGTCGCCACTGGTCGTGACCCGCACCCAAGGGGTTAAAGGGAATAATAAAATAAATGGGTTGAAACAGAGCAAACAAACAGGCATATTTATGAGCCCCCTAGTGCCACTGGAGCATCACTTTACGTGACGCTCCAGTGGCGATATCCTCTGCTCCATATTTACAAAGAGGTGTAACGCCACTTTTTATGGCGTTATGCCTCCTTGTAAATAAGGGCCTCTCTAATGCAGTTATCTGCGTCAGAGGGGCGTGCAATGGGTGTTGCTGTGGGTTTGCCACAGCAACACCCATTGCATTTTGACGCTTCCTCAAATTTACGAGATTTCGTAAACCTGAGGTAACGCCAAAATCTAAAGCCACCCCCAGGGGTGGTGTTAGCAGGCCTAACAATGAGAAATACTTTTAATCCTCCTCGTTCTTTGCTTTTTAAATGCATGCTGCAGAATGCAGCACGCATAGAAAGAGCAAAATGCCAGAAATTATTGTTTATGTGCAGGAAGGTGTCCTTTCCTGCACACAACGATTTCAAAATGACGCTTTGGCACTTCTGTGTGTGCTGCATTCTGCAGCACACACAGAAGTGCCAAAGAGCCATTAGTGATTGTTTATGTGCAGGAAGGGACACCTTCCCGCACATAATCTATCATACCCACAAAGGTGTAAGGATGCCTGCGTTGGCACTGGCAGCTAAATTTAGCACCAGCAGGGAACAACACAAGGATGCGCCGTATTCACTAAAATATTGTGGCCCGAATTTATACTTGTTGACGCTAAACTGCGCTAACGCAGTTTAGCGTCGAAAAATTTTGCACCGGCTAACGTCATTCTGAAGCGCCATGCGGGCGCCGTATTTATTGAATGGCGTTAGCCGGCGCAAGCAGACCGGCGCTGCCTGGTGTGCGTGGAAAAAAACCACGTACACCAGGCAGCGCCGGCGTTGGGAAAAGTGGCGCTAGGGCGTCTTAAAAATGGTGCAAGTCAGGTTGACGCAAAAAATCGCCTCCACCCGATTTGCGCCATTTTTAACGACGCCCAGACGCCATTTACATGACTCCTGTCTTAGTAAAGACAGAAGTCATGCCCCCTTGCCCAATGGCCATGCCCAGGGGACTTATGTCCCCTGGGCATGGTCATTGGGCATAGTGGCATGTAGGGGGGCACAAATAAGGACCCCTATGCCACCCAAAAAAAAAACAAATTTTTTTTTTATACTTACCTGAACTTACCTGAATGTCCCTGGGATGGGTCCCTCCATCCTTGGGTGTCCTCCTGGGGTGGGCAAGGGTGGCAGGGGGGGTCCCTGGGGGCAGGGGAGGGCACCTGTGGGCTCATTTTGAGCCCACAGGCCCCTTAACGCCTACCCTGACCCAGGCGTTAAAAAGTGGCGCAAATGCGGGGTTTTTTGACCCGACCACTCCCGGGCGTGATTTTTGCCCGGGAGTATAAATACGACGCATTTGCGTCGCCGTCATTTTTTTAGACGGGAACGCCTTCCTTGCATCTCATTAACGCAAGGAAGGCGTTCACGCAAAAAAATGACGCTATTTGCCCATACTTTGGCGCTAGACGCGTCTAACGCCAAAGTATAAATATGGCGTTAGTTTTGCGACGAATTTGCGTCGAAAAAAACGACGCTAATTCGGCGCAAACGGAGTATAAATATGCCCCTGCGCATCCCTGCATTGTGAAAATGACAGAGCAAGGTGCTGCCAATTTTTGCACAGCGTCGCGCTCCATCATTTCCCCATAAATATGGGCCTAAGTAGATTAAAAGTCACTTGGTGACGGGGCACAGGCCCGCAAGCCAAAAGGATAAGCTAACCTCCTGAGTCCCTGTAAAACAACAGAATCCATAACATCCTCCCCATTTCCAGACCAAGGATGACGCCATAAAGATGATGCCAAATAAAGTGAATGAGTCCAAGCCAAAAATGCTCTGAGCTAAAACATGTTAAAATCCTATTAAAAACTAACTAAAAACATACAAAGAGATAAAATGTTGGCCATGACAAGCACAGCAGGCCAAATGCGAATCAACTTAATGAGGCAATTTGGCATGAACTTTTAAACTTTAGAATAAGGCCAATGTTCAAACTATGAGCAATAGTTGTGAGCTTGAAGAATGTCTCCAAAGCCATCGAATGGCAGCGCATCCAGGAATGACTCCACACCATCAGATCGATGACAGGATAGGCAGATGGATCCACCGGGCAGAAATGCCCAAAAGCCTCAAGCGCAGAATCACCTTCAAAGGCAGTATCATCCATAGTGCCTGGTGTAGCCAAATAGTTAACACGAGGTGGCTCATAGGTGGCCTCGCGAATCAGCTTCAGTCGCATGGGGCATGACCATAAATGAACCCTCAGCAGGAACATCAGCACTTCCTTGTCCACAAGAGGCACAGGCAGAACAGCAAGACACACAGATGGAAGACACTCGAAGAGGCACCAGGTGCAATGAAAGACAGGTTGCACACACCACAGGACTGGTTGGAATGACAATGACCAATCATGCTCCAATTCCTCCAGCAATGGAGTACCAAAGAACTGCACCATGCAATCACGGCACAAATGGACTGGCGAAAGTAGCTCCATCACTCCCCTTAGATGAGAAGGCACAGTCACTGCATATTAGGAACAGCAGTTGCAGTATCCTGCTAATTAGGGCCAAAGTCACAGGAAAGCCACCAAAAACACTTGAAAAGAGTGAATGGATAGCTGATGGAATGACTCCGAAGACAGTCTGGAAGATGGAAACAAATCCAGACCCAACAGCCTTAAAGAAATGAACAATCCCAATAGTGCTCGAAGCATTGAATATTCTGGAAACCAGCTCTCCAAAGTGCTTGGGTAAGTTGGTATGTAATAGTGATTGTATCTTGGCTGATGATCTAGCTATCTCGGGAGCATATTTTTTTTGGCCAATGTCAATGGCACTTGTTTTTGGAACAGTAGCGCCTTTAGTCTGCTCAGCTTGTCATAATTTACATTAGTAGCATCAATGTGAAGCCACATTCTGCTACTCTTGTATCTCGTATGGGGAGAATAGAACATGTCCACAAGTTACAATTTGAGACACCAAAATTATGTAGGCAATTCCTGGTATCATTCTGCAACGGCTCTGATTGTTCAGGACAACATAACTTTCATTTGAAAATATATGAAATGCTGGATGAATCAAAGGGACGGGAGTACCATTCAGAAACCATGGCAAGTTTGCGACCCCCACATTGCAAAAGCCGTGAATTGACACCTGCTTGCAGATCATGGAATGACTAACAGTAGTCTCACATTCGCTTTCGCTCAGAAAGACTTCTGTTTCGCCGTTCAGACAGTTGAACTACAAAGGCAACTCCCACACTTCTTTAATATAGCTTTCTCCTAGCCGCTCATATCTGCAGTAATAAATGGTGCAGGGAAATCTCATAGATTTCCTTGCACCATTTTTCCAGCTCCCCCAACGAGGGAACGCTCCGTTTGCATACATTATACCTGTAGCAGGCATAATGTAGAGTGAAGGGATACAGAGAGGCGCAATGCCTGCCCCACTCAACAACGCTGAGATTTCGGCCTCGTTGGGCCACATTAACATCAAAATAAATGACGTTAATGTGGCACAAGGTGGTGCTAGGGGCCTATAAACATGCCCCTATGTTGTTAAGGGTGTATATTCTATAAGACTTAGGCCCATATTTATACTTTTTTTAGCGCCGCATTTGCGTCATTTTTTTACAAAAAAACGGCGCAAACTTTCAAAATACAATTGTATTTTGTAAATTTGGGCCGCTTTTGCGTCAGAAGGTGGCGCAAAAGCGGCTCTAAAAAAGTATAAATATGGGCCTTAGTATTCATGCCTTATCGATAACAGCTAAAGCCTTTTCCAAATTTTCCTTATCTATCTACCTTAAACGTGCAGTTCCTTCAATTCGAGAAAGCTTCCATATTTAATTGTTTATGGAATACATAAATTGTTTAGAGCGTGGCTTTCTTGGACCTAGCAAGACATATTGCAAGTCTACTTCCTCTGATAGAGATTAAGATGTTCCTTAACTGCTGCTAAGGTGTTAGTTTGTAACCATTGTTGCCACAGATTACCCACACTGTATGTGGTAACTATACCCGAGTGTTGATGCGAGACATAGCAAGGATCAGGCCGGCTAATCTTGAAACCCCCTGAGGAATTCCCAAATACGTCTGACACCCTTTTGTGTCTAAAGATAGAATACCAGGGCACACCGCAGGAAGTCCTGTGTCAGAGATCCAAGTGGTCAAAGTCATCAAAAGTCTGTAACAACTGCGTGGGTACAATAGAGTTTATTGATTTATGCGAGAGTGTTGTCAATCTCCAAGTACCAATCCAATGTACAACGAGTCATCATGAGTACAGCAATAATCCAAATTGTCCTATATAAACATCATGAGTACAGCCATATATACAGCAAAACAGCCGACAGGTGTTTCGTCTCCTAGACTTTGTCAAGGCTGATATAATTGGACAGGTAGTGATGTTGTAGCATGTAGAAGAGTCCGCCATCAAGGGCTAGTAACGGACTCCTGCCTGGTTGGGCCAAGGAAAACAGAGTAGAGGTCAGCGTGAATGGCCCTGATAAGCCTTCCTACTGAGTCAAACCGTGCCTGATAGCGTTGGTAATGTCAAATGTCCTTTTGTGTCTATTGGCCACTCTAACCACCTGCCAGGACTTGAAAGTGTGAAATTATAGGTACCATCCTGAAACCAAGCATTTAGTTCTTCCTCAGTCACATTTAGAAAGGATTGCCAATTGGTGAACTTGGCTGGTGTGGGTATACTGGGCACATTCATTTCCTTTATTTTTGCTAACCCTAGGCAGGATCTTGGTTGAACTGTGTCATTTAAAAATATAATCTGGACAGGAATTAGGCACGCTCTAAACAAAGCTTCCCTACCCTGAATTTGCCAATCTTGAGTTCCCCATACACTTTTCAAATTGATAGTGCTCTTCCAGCATTCATAACCTTCTACAGCAAGTCGGGAAACAAAGGAATCTGAATAGATTAATTTGGTGTAAGGGTCCACAGGCCTGTAAGCCATAAGGCTAAAATAACCTTCTGAGTCCCAATAAAACTAACAGGGTCCACTACACTCCTGACTGGACATTGTTACTGTGTTTGGTCATTGTTTCCAATGTATGGTACTCCAAAGAGGGGGAAGGTGTGGATGCCTTCAATCTTCTGTCAAACCTATGGGCATGAATGGTGTCACAAGGATTTGTGGGTGGCCTGTGGGTCTGCGTGTTGTATATAATCCCAAAAGAGTACTTTGATAGGGAGCAGAAGACTTTCCAACCTTCCTACGAACAACTGGGAGTACGGAATATCAAGTAGGGAACATTGAGTTGCCAGAATATTATAGCCAAAATATTAAAGACCAACATATTGTAAGGTAACTGTATATTAGTAAGTATAGGTGTACTGTACGTAACTCCCTATACATGTACTTGATGATATACATATCTTCAAGGTACGTTGACGTGGAGTTGAAAGGTGTCATATGGCTTGAGTAGTCACAATCACAGTAGGGAATCTTGCAGAGGTAGGATCCCAATCAAGAGGCTCACAGGCCCTCACAAACAAGGTCAGCAAAACTCACAAAGGAGTTTCAAGGGGATCAAAACATAGAGGCAGTCATTACAACATTGGCGGTAAAAGCCACATATCGCCGTGCAGAAGACCGCCAACACACCGCTGCGGACTCGGAATTCCACCACAGCTATTATGACCCACATCTCGGAATCTGCCAAAATTCTGACACCCACACAAGTCCGCCACACAAAAGGTCAGTGATAAACTGGCGAAAACAAATCCTCCACCGTCACGCCAACAGAAATACGCCCACACTATCACGACACACGAATCCACGCAGCAGTCTATCAACCGCGGTATTCCATTGGCGGTACACACCGCCGCACTGAAAATACACACACCCTTACAAAACACAGCCACATTGGACAATTCAAAATACACACACCTGATACACATAAAAACACCACTCCCACACACCCAATACAATATATAACACACACCCACATCATCCACAAACCCCTATGATAAAAAATTCAGAAAGAAGCCCAGAGAGAGACACCACCAGCAAGAACAACAGCATCCACAGGCACACAACACCATCAAAAACAACAACAAGTGATGGCCGGAATGCTGAACATTGTCAAACACTCACCCCCAGTCACAGATCTGGGTTTAATCCATCGTTCTTTTGCTCACCATGCCACCCCAGTTTGGACCTAGCCATATGCAAATCAGTCTTGACCCTGTTCCTCATGGGAACAGTCCAGCCCGAACTGCCAAGCCAGGTCCTCACTGGACCGGAAACAAGCATCCTGGGACCGGTTTCGTGGGTTTCACCCCTCATCAGCCAGGCTAGCTTGAATCCAGTGGCATGGGAAGCACGGGACCCACGTCTGGGCATACCCTTCCCACTTAGGGCGACAAAGCAAAAACAACAATAAGTGATGGACGGAATGCTGAACATTGTCAAACACTCACCCCCAGTCACAGATCTGGGTTTAATCCATCGTTCTTTTGCTCACCATGCCACCCCAGTTTGGACCTAGCCATATGCAAATCAGTCTTGACCCTGTTCCTCATGGGAACAGTCCAGCCCGAACTGCCAAGCCAGGTCCTCACTGGACCGGAAACAAGCATCCTGGGACCGGTTTCGGGGTTTCACCCCTCATCAGCCAGGCTAGCCTGAATCCAGTGGCATGGGAAGCACGGGACCCACGTCTGGGCATACCCTTCCCACTTAGGGCGACAAAGCAAAAACAACAACAAGTGATGGACGGAATGCTGAACATTGTCAAACACTCACCCCCAGTCACAGATCTGGGTTTAATCCATCGTTCTTCTGCTCACCATGCCACCCCAGTTTGGACCTAGCCATATGCAAATCAGTCTTGACCCTGTTCCTCATGGGAACAGTCCAGCCCGAACTGCCAAGCCAGGTCCTCACTGGACCGGAAACAAGCATCCTGGGACCGGTTTTGGGGTTTCACCCCTCATCAGCCAGGCTAGCTTGAATCCAGTGGCATGGGAAGCACGGGACCCACGTCTGGGCATACCCTTCCCACTTAGGGCGACAAAGCAAAAACAACAACAAGTGATGGACGGAATGCTGAACATTGTCAAACACTCACCCCCAGTCACAGATCTGGGTTTAATCCATCGTTCTTTTGCTCACCATGCCACCCCAGTTTGGACCTAGCCATATGCAAATCAGTCTTGACCCTGTTCCTCATGGGAACAGTCCAGCCCGAACTGCAAAGCCAGGTCCTCACTGGACCGGAAACAAGCATCCTGGGACCGGTTTCGGGGTTTCACCCTCATCAGCCAGGCTAGCTTGAATCCAGTGGCATGGGAAGCACGGGACCCACGTCTGGGCATACCCTTCCCACTTAGGGCGACAAAGCAAAAACAACAACAAGTGATGGACGGAATGCTGAACATTGTCAAACACTCACCCCCAGTCACAGATCTGGGTTTAATCCATCATTCTTTTGCTCACCATGCCACCCCAGTTTGGACCTAGCCATATGCAAATCAGTCTTGACCCTGTTCCTCATGGGAACAGTCCAGCCCAAACTGCCAAGCCAGGTCCTCACTGGACCGGAAACAAGCATCCTGGGACCGGTTTCGGGGTTTCACCCCTCATCAGCCAGGCTAGCTTGAATCCAGTGGCATGGGAAGCACAGGACCCACGTCTGGACATACCCTTCCCACTTAGGGCGACAAAGCAAAAACAACAACAAGTGATGGATGGAATGCTGAACATTGTCAAACACTCACCCCCAGTCACAGATCTGGGTTTAATCCATCGTTCTTTTGCTCACCATGCCACCCCAGTTTGGACCTAGCCATATGCAAATCAGTCTTGACCCTGTTCCTCATGGGAACAGTCCAGCCCGAACTGCCAAGCCAGGTCCTCACTGGACCGGAAACAAGCATCCTGGGACCGGTTTCGGGGTTTCACCCCTCATCAGCCAGGCTAGCTTGAATCCAGTGGCATGGGAAGCACGGGACCCACGTCTGGGCATACCCTTCCCACTTAGGGCGACAAAGCAAAAACAACAACAAGTGATGGACGGAATGCTGAACATTGTCAAACACTCACCCCCAGTCACAGATCTGGGTTTAATCCATCGTTCTTTTGCTCACCATGCCACCCCAGTTTGGACCTAGCCATATGCAAATCAGTCTTGACCCTGTTCCTCATGGGAACAGTCCAGCCCGAACTGCCAAGCCAGGTCCTCACTGGACCGGAAACAAGCATCCTGGGACCGGTTTCGGGGTTTCACCCCTCATCAGCCAGGCTAGCTTGAATCCAGTGGCATGGGAAGCACGGGACCCACGTCTGGGCATACCCTTCCCACTTAGGGCGACAAAGCAAAAACAACAACAAGTGATGGACGGAATGCTGAACATTGTCAAACACTCACCCCCAGTCACAGATCTGGGTTTAATCCATTGTTCTTTTGCTCACCATGCCACCCCAGTTTGGACCTAGCCATATGCAAATCAGTCTTGACCCTGTTCCTCATGGGAACAGTCCAGCCCGAACTGCCAAGCCAGGTCCTCACTGGACCGGAAACAAGCATCCTGGGACCGGTTTCGGGGTTTCACCCCTCATCAGCCAGGCTAGCTTGAATCCAGTGGCATGGGAAGCACGGGACCCACGCCTGGGCATACCCTTCCCACTTAGGGCGACAAAGCAAAAACAACAAGTGATGGACGGAATGCTGAACATTGTCAAACACTCACCCCCAGTCACAGATCTGGGTTTAATCCATCGTTCTTTTGCTCACCATGCCACCCCAGTTTGGACCTAGCCATATGCAAATCAGTCTTGACCCTGTTCCCCATGGGAACAGTTCAGCCCGAACTGCCAAGCCAGGTCCTCACTGGACCGGAAACAAGCATCCTGGGACCGGTTTCGGGGTTTCACCCCTCATCAGCCAGGCTAGCTTGAATCCAGTGGCATGGGAAGCACGGGACCCACGTCTGGGCATACCCTTCCCACTTAGGGCGACAAAGCAAAAACAACAACAAGTGATGGACGGAATGCTGAACATTGTCAAACACTCACCCCCAGCCCCAGTCACAGATCTGGGTTTAATCCATCGTTCTTTTGCTCACCATCACCCACACAACTTCCACTCGACCCCACACATCACCTACACCACCCCATGGCACGGCAAAGACACCCCAGGTTCTTGGAGGAGGAGCACAGGGTCATGTTGGAGGAAATCATGGTGGAGGAGGCAGCTATTCGGATCACAGGTGCAGCACACCTCCATAGCTAGGAAGATGGAGCTATGGCGCAGAATAGTGGACAGGGTCAACGCAGTGGAACAACACCCAAGAAAACGGGAGGACATCAGGAAGAGGTGGAACGACCTACGGGGGAAGGTGCGTTCCGTGGTCTCCAGACACCACCTGGCGGTTCAGAGGACTGGCGGCGGACCCCCACCTCCTCCCCCACAACATGGGAGGAGCAGGTCTTGGTGATTTTTCATCCTGAGGGCCTCGCAGGAGTAGGTGGAGGAATGGACTCTGGTAAGACAAAGCTTTCACTACTTCATCCCCCACCCTACCTGCATGCCAGCACATACCCCCACCCTCACCCTCACCCTCACCCCCAGCACCCCAACTCCTCACATATGTCCCAACATCACTAACCACACATCCCAACACCAAGCCCTGCATGCAACAACAAAGCATGGACACCTATCACCAAAAGCATGCCCACTGCACATACCCATACACCCCCCTAAACCATCATCACACAAGGTCCTACACAGGAATGCAAGCATTGGGGTACACGGTCACCCACCCATTGCACACCATGGCACACACAGATTTAATAAACATCCTTTTATACCCCTGCAGGACCCCTACCCAACGTCACCGGACAGGAGGGTCCACACATGTCCACACCACCAACAGAAGAGGCCCACAGTGATGACAGCAGCTCTGTCCAACTGGATCTAGATGAAAAGCCCGGCCCATCGGGGACCTCTGGACAGTCGGTTCCCCTCACACAGGCCACCACAGAGCTTCCCCCCTCTGGAAACACCAGCACAGCACAGCACCCACCCAGCGGGCCCATACCTCCGTTCCCAGGACACGTCAATCAGCTGTGTGTCCACCACTACAGGGAACCCAGGATAACCCACCACCCCAACAACGACAGGGACCTGGAGTCAGTGGTAGTGGGCACACGGTCCAGGGGACGGAGGCCCAGGAACACAGGGAAACTGGAATGACTGCTGTGCGACAGGGGGCGGACAGGCCAAGGGAACCCACTCTCCACAAGGCCCTCTCCTCCATCATGGGAGCCTACCACCACTCCCAGGAGACGATGGCAACGGTACTGGCCAAGTTCCAGGAGACCCAGCGCATGCAGGAGGAACAGTATATGGGCTTCAGGGAGGAACTCAGAACCATCAGCTCCACCCTGGGCACCATTGTAGGGGTGCTGAAGGAACTACTCAACACCAGGAGGGACACTGTAGCACTACCAGGTGCCCCTGACACTAGCATGGACGATGAACTGCCCACCACCTCCGCCAGCGCTAGTGGACAGGAGGCACCGCCACAGGACCACTACACCAGCACCCCACCCCCTGCAGAGCGAGAACCACCCCGCAAACGGTCCCTGAGATCCAGGACAAAGACAGAGCACGATGCCAAGGCCCCCAGCAAGAAATGAGACCACCATGATTGTCATCCTACTGTCCCACTTTGTCACCCTGTCCATACTTAAACTGCCCTAGCTCCACTTCCTATGCCCCTTTGGACAATGCACCTGTGAGACTAATAGACTGGACTCTGCCATGGACATTCCTCCGCCATCACCCCTCACCATTTTACAACCCCCTCCAATATTGAGCACTTAAATAAACACCCTTAAAGCACAAAACAATCTGGAGTCAGTCTGTGATTTCAAATTAGTGTATTAGCAATTACAGTGACAAAATGCTCTTTCAAATGTAATGAAAACATACCTATGTCACACAGCTGTAGTCCACAAAGCAGATGTCACACAGTGGGACCCACATCTGTGAAATCGTAAGGGAAAGTGACAACTCAGTGACCATACACTGGGTGAAAACGACAGACAGTAGAGAGGTAGTAGTGTTAAAGTACATGTAGTAGGCAGGTCTGTACTCTTACCTGTGTCTCACTGGAAATATTGCTGGATCACTGAGTCCCTGTTGTGCATGTCTTCTTCCTCTGCTTCCTCGTCTTCACTGTCCACAGGCTCCACAGCTGCAACAACACCGCCATCTGGACCATCCTCCTGCAGAAAAGGCACCTGTCATCGCAAAGCCAAGTTCTGAAGCATACAGCAGGCCACGATCATCTGGCACACCTTCTTTGGTGAGTACAATAGGGATCCACCTGTCATATGGAGGCACCTGAACCTGGCCTTCAGGAGGCCGAAGGTCCGCTCGATCACCCTCCTAGTTCGCCCATGGGCCTCATTGTAGCGTTCCTCTGCCCTTGTCCTGGGATTCCTCACTGGGGTCAGTAGCCATGACAGGTTGGGGTAACCAGAGTCACCTGCAAATGGCGAGGGACAACTGTTAGATACACACTAACCTGGAGGGATAGCCCCAGACCCAGACAACCATTCCCACTTGCTTCCAGGTGCTCACCTAATAGCCACACACGGTGCCTCTGGAGTTGACCCATCACATAAGGGATGCTGCTATTCCACAGGATGTAGGCATCATGCACTGAGCCAGGGAACTTGGCATTCACATGGGAGATGTACTGGTCTGCCAAACATACCATCTGTACATTCATAGAATTATAACTCTTCCGGTTTCTGTACACCTGTTTACTCCTGTGGGGGGGGGGGCATAGCCACATGGGTCCCATCAATGGCACCTATGATGTTGGGGATATGTCCCAGGGCATAGAAATCACCTTTCACTGTAGGCAAATCCTCCACCTGAGGGAAAACGATGTAGCTCCGCATGTGTTTCAGAAGGGCAGACAACACTCTGGACAATACGTTGGAAAACATAGGCTGGGACATCCCTGATGCCATGGCCACAGTTGTTTGAAATGACCCACTTGCAAGGAAATGGAGCACTGACAGCACCTGCACATGAGGGGGGATTCCTGTGGGATGGCGGATTGCTGACATCAGGTCTGGCTCCAACTGGGTACACAGTTCCTGGATCGTGGCACGGTCAAGCCTGTGGGTGATTATCAAATGTCGCTCCTCCATTGTCGACAGGTCCACCAATGGTCTGTACACCGGAGGATGCCGCCATCTCCTCACATGTCCCAGCGGACGGTGCCTATGAAGGACAACAGCGAGCACAGAGTCAAACAACTCAGAGGTACGTACCCACAGTTTACACAGAACACCAATCATACACAAAAGGTGGCCTGTATGTGTGTAGAATCTAGGCCTAGGTATGTGTGACGCAGTTGAAAATGAAGCCATGTGGGCCCCTGAAATGGCGGCTGCCTGACCTCTAAAGTGGGACAATGGGATGTGAGGTAACTGCGCTGGCGTTGTACACCGTTGCAGTAGGCGGTCGAAGACCGCGGTGCAATGCTTCATTGGTTAACATGGGACCCTATGGGTCCCAGGAGCCAATGACGATGTACGCCGGCGGTGACGGTACGCACCGCCACAGACGTGACCGCCATTTTCTATCTCTTCAATCACTCGATACCTGATCTTCGACAGGAGAGGACCTACACTGCAAGTGCTGCTGTGACCTCGGTCTGGAAGAGACAATGGCTTGTGCGTATGGGGAAAGGGCCCCTGCATTCACATCGAAGGAGTTGAAGAAGCATGTGGATGGGGTCCTCCCCCAGTACACGCTACTCTACTTTCCTCCAGACAAACAGGTAAGTACACAGGGAGCATGTTGTATGGGCTATGCCTGTGTGGAGAGGGCTGGATGTAAGAAGGAAGGGGGCAGAGTGCTGCATGCATGAAAGACTGTGAATGCATGTGCCACATGGCAAGGGTAGGGATGGGGGCCAATCACTTAGACGGTGCAGTTGGTAATAACTTCTCTTCTTCCCCTGTAAATTTCATGTAGGTCAGCGATATTTGGCGTGCCATCGCCAAAAACGTCCGGACCCTGGGGGTCTACCACAGATGGAGCACCCACTGCCGGAAAAGATGGGAGGACATTCGCCGCTGGAGCAAGAAGACGGTGGAGGCTCAGCTGGGGATGGCCTCCCAACGTGGGAGGGGTGCCCGTCACAACATGACCCCCCTGATGTACAGGATCCTGGCAGTGGCCTACCCGGAGTTGGATGGGCATTTGAGGGCATCACAGCAGACACAAGGGGGTGAGTACACTCTCATTCTGCTGACTTTGCACGCAGTGGAGGTGTCTGGGTGGGGGAGGAGGGCTGTGCGTTTCCCTAGGCCAGGGTGAGTTCCGTAGGCAAGGACCCTCCGTAAGGCAGGCCATGTGGCACCCCACCTCTGTAGAGTGCCAAGTACAGCTAGTCATGCCCCTGTGTCATCTATGTGTGCAGATGTCGTCCATAGCCTTGTAGGCCATTTCCCAGGAATTGAACAGTGGAGCCCAAGAGCGCGGCGTAGTGCAGGGGGCTTCTGTGTCTGTCGTGTCCGCCAACGGTAGCGGTAATGCATGCACTCAACATGTCTTTCTTCTGTCGCCCCCCCCTTTTTGTGGTCTCCCTGTTCTTGTGTGCATTAGCATCATCAGGTGGAGGAGCAGTGGCACTGGAGCACGAGGGAGCTGCATCCCACATGGCCCTGGAGGGTGAGACTACGGACTCGGAATTCACCAGTGGGACCGGGGGCGAGGGGAGCGCCACGCCGGGGACAGGAGCTGACACCAGCGACACGGACTCGTCCTCTGATGGGAGCTCCCTTGTGGTGGCGGCAACATCTGTGCACCCCGCATCTACAGGTACAGCCGCCACCCCCCTACCAGCACCGCCCTCCCAGCAGCCCCTCAGCCTTCGCCCCGTGCCCGCTCACCCAGGAGGGTGGGCATCACCTTCGCCCCAGGCACTTCAGGCCCTGCCCCAGTCACCTCTGCTGCCCTCAGTGAGGAGGCCATTGACCTCCTCAGGTCCCTCACTGTTGGGCAGTCTACCATTTTGAATGCCATCCAGGGTGTATAAAGGCAGTTGCAACAAACAAATGCGTTCCTGGAGGGCATTCATTCTGGTCAGGCGGCCCTTCACCGAGCTTTTCAAACTCTGGCCTCAGCACTGATGGAAGCCATTGTCCCTGTCTCTAGCCTCCCTCCTCCAACTTCCTCCACCCAGACCCAATCCCCTGTACCTCTGCCTATCCCAAGAACACCATCAGACCAGCCTGAACACACCTCAACACACAAGGGAAGCTCAGGCAAACATAAGCACCACACATCCCACAGGCACTCACGCAAGCAACACACACATGCAGATACACCAACATCCACTGCCTCCACTGTGTCCCCCTCCTCGTCATCTCCCTCCTCCCTGCCAGTCTCGTCTACACTCACACCTGCAGCACTACCTCTACAGCCACTACGTCCCTCTCCAGCACACCCACCACCACACCCCGCTAACGTGCAGTCACCACCCCCACTACCATTCACACCTGTGTCCTCTCCCAGTGTGTCTGTGACGCCCCCTCCCACGATACACAAATGCAGGCACACACCCACCCAACAGCCATCCACCTCACAACAGCCTCCAGCGCATGCACCTTCACCCAAAGTCAGCAAACGAACACCTCCTACAACCACCACCTCTTCCTCCAATCCCAAACCCCCTCCAGCTACCCGTCCCAGTGTGTCCAAAAATCTTTTCCTGTCCACCCTTGACCTTTTTCCCACACCTCCCCCACCCCGTCCATCTCATAGGTCCCGAAGTAGCACCTCAGCCAAAACATCTCTGGGACCAGTGGTGCCTGTAGTCACCGGTATGTGGAGTGCACTGGCCTTCAGGACAGCCAGTGTGGCACGGAGCCACAGCACAGACAGTCCCCCACCTGTGAAGCAACAGAAGTTGTCCAGTGCCCGGCGGGAGAGGAGGAAGGCTCCAGCCCCCAAAGCCGCTCCCAGGGGTCCTGTTGGGAGTGTGGAGTCAGCTGTGACACCTTCCAAGGTGGAGAAGGGCCACAAGAAACCCGGCAAGTCTGGGAAGAGCTGCACAGCGGAGAAGACCGCCATCATCCCCGCTGCCCAGGATGCCACCGCCAGCCCCATCCCAGCTGCCCAGGAGGCCACCGCCAGCCCCAGCCCAGCTACCCAGGAGGCCACCGCCAGCCCCAGCCCAGCTGCCCAGGAGACCTCCGCCAGCACCAGCCCCGCTGGGCCATGAAGGACCGCAGCAAAAAGCGCCGCTGGGCCATGAAGGACCGCCAGCAAAAGCCCCGCTGGGCCATGAAGGACCACCGTCTCAAGCACCGCTGAACAGGGCACGGCCAACTCAAGCACCGCTGAACAGGGCACCGCCAACTCAAGCACACTCAACAGGTCACCGCCGTCTCAAGCACCCCTGAACAGGGCACCGCCAAATCAAGCACCATTGAACAGGGCACCGCCAACTCAAGCACCGCTAGCCCAGGAGCGGCAGGGGCACTGACGCAACTGGGTCCGTCACGGGGTGAGTGATGCACTCTGGGCACCAGTCACCCTCCAGAACCAGTGGAGACATCCATCCACTACCTCTGTCCTTCACAGGATGAAGCACTCTGGGCACCAGTCCCCCTCCAGAACCAGTGGAGAGATCCATCCACTACCTCTGTCGTTCACAGGATGAAGCATTCTGGGCGCCAGTCCCCCTACAGAACCAGTGGAGAGATCCATCCACTACCTCTGTCCTTCACAGGATGAAGCACTCTGGGCACCAGTCCCCCTCCAGAACCAGTGGAGACTGTTATCCACTTGAGAGACTGTGGCTTTGCACTCCCCAGGATGCAGCAGTGGGCAAACCACCCACTCTAGAGACTTGAGAGACTGTGGCTTTGCACTCCCCAGGATAAAGCAGTGGGCAAACCACCCACTTTAGAGACTTGAGAGACTGTGGCTTTGCACTCCCCAGGAGAAAGCAGTGGGCAAACCACCCACTGGAGAGACTTGAGAGACTGTGGCTTTGCACTCCCCAGGATGCAGCAGTGGGCAACCCACCCACTGTAGAGACTTGAGAGACTGTGGCTTTGCACTCCCCAGGATGGAACAGTGGGCAAACCACCCACTTGTGAGACTTGAGAGACTGTGGCTTTGCACACCCCAGGATGGAACAGTGGGCAACCCACCCACTGTAGACTTGAGAGACTGTGGCTTTGCACTCCCCAGGATGGAACAGTGGGCAACCCACCCAATGTAGAGACTTGAGAGACTGTGGCTTTGCACTCCCCAGGATGGAACAGTGGGCAACCCACCCACTGTAGAGACTTGAGAGACTGTGGCTTTGCACTCCCCAGGATGGAACAGTGGGCAAACCACCCACTGTAGAGACTTGAGAGACTGTGGCTTTGCACTCCCCAGGATGTAACAGTGGGCATATAGCCCCCTCGTGGATTAGTCATCGTGCACTCAACCGGCTGAGGTGCCCCCCCTTTCCCTCCCCCTGAGGTGCCTGTTTAGTTGCTGTCTGATGCCCCTGCAGTGTTCTCTCTGTCATGGTCGGGGATCTTGTGTGGGCCTCGCCCATACCGTGTGGTCCCAGTGTTCCACGGACTTTCTTTGTGCAGTACCTGGACTACTATGCCTGGTTGATATTTTGTACATGGTGTATATATATATATTTCTGCCTACTTGCTTTTAATATATTACAATGGTTACACTCATTTTCTATTGTCTTTGCATTCTTCCGTGGGGGGGTTTAGGGGGTGTAACTGTGATGTATTGATATGTATTAGTGTGTGTGTTGTAGTGGGTGAGGGTGGGGGTGTTGCGTGTGTGTGTCCCTGTTTTTTCCCTCCCCCTCCCCTGTGTCGTAGGTGCAGTACTCACCATGGTCTTTGCCACTGGCATTCGGGCTCCTGGTAGAGGAGCAGGAAAACTATCGCAGGTAGGATTTGGAGTTCCGGTTCCATGGTGTCCTCGTTCCTCGTGGAGTGTGTAGAGGTGAGCGTTTTCCCTTCGAAATTCCAGTTTCCGCTGTGTTTTTATCTGCGGTGAATCCACCCCGGAAAAGGTGGCGGATTGGCCTGTCATAATAGTGTGGGCGGTACTTTGTCCTCTGCCTGTCTGTTGGCGGTGTCCGCCACGCTCTTTGTTTTTACCGCCGTGGCGGTCTGAGTGTTAAAGTGGCTGTCTTTGTTGGCAGTTTCCGCCACGGTCGTAATTGGAATTTGTTTACCGCAGGCCTGTTGGCGGTCTTACCGCTGCTTTAACACCATCCGCCAGGGTTGTAATGACCACCAGAGTCTTTTGAGCAGCACTGCATGAAGAGGTTACAGGCTTCCTTGGGAATGATGACCAGAGGCATACTTCTGGTACAGCACAACACAGGAGACAACAAAGAAGGGAGTGAGGCAACGGGCAACCCATGCTTCTCCTTTTCTCTCACCACCTATGCTGCATGACACTCTAGATGTAGTCTTTGTATGAAGCAATTGCAAGTATCGGAAACAGCAGTCTTCTCAGGGCAAAGGTCCTCACTAGAGTGCAGCAGGACTCAGGCTTTGGGTAGAACTAAGATGATCATTACAACCAGGCACTCTACTCCTTCTCAGGACTTGTCCTCAGTCCTTGAATAAATATGTTTCCTCTGATAGCAAACTTTCTCTACAAAGGTGTAGTGAGCTTCTTAAAAGCCACAAAGTAAACTCTGAACTGATCATAAGTGCTGGCTTATGTTCAGACTAGTGGCAACCAAGCCAATTGACCACCCATGTTGAAAGCTGATCCAAATCATTCCTTAGTCATCTTCCTATAGTTGTTGTACCGTTAGTTGGAAACCAGATACCAAAGATGTACTATCAGTCTGGTTTCCTTCATGACCATAGGCATCCATAATGGATACTGGGATTGATATATTAGAGCCAGATGACCTATGGCCAATCAGGAGAGCAGGATGTAGGATGTGCGAAAGGGGAAGGAAGTGTATCTCCGTGGTGGAGGTTTGTAGCAGTATCTTTACCAACAGCTACATCTACCTCTTGTGGTTGGGGGAATTGTGGCTCCAGTAATGACAAACTACAGAGAATTATGCAGACAGAGCCTACAGGCAGTCTCCCCACTGCCTACAGGTAAAAAGATCTTTACTCTATGACTCTAGGGCCCAGATACTCATAGGTTAGCGTTTGGTTAGCTTTATATTTGTAACGCTACACTCAATTTAAACTGTTTTTGGGATTCACAAACCAAGGCAATTGGTATTTGTGTTGGTCTGTGTGGCAAGGTAATGCAAAACTGCTCGAAGTACTGCTTTACATTACTTTGCGTCAAGGGAGTGCTACCACCCATGCTTTTTGGTTTAGCAACAAAAATTAACACAGTTGAAAAGCAGGCATTAAACGGATTAATGTTTTTATTTCTCCCTGCTTTTCTGACTGTGCATGTGTGCTGCACTGTACAGCACACACACAAAGTAGGAAAAGCATTTCCACTTGTCTGGGTATAGTTTTTTGTACAGGAAGGGTACCCTATGCTAGACTCACACACACACACACCCTAGCACTATGGCGCTAAGATGTGTGTTTGGCGCACAGCAGCTGAAATCAGCACTGGCACTGGGGAGAGGGGAGGGCCATTTCTATGGCACTCTCCTGCTCTCTCCATGTCACACAGTGCATTTGTGGCTGATGCACTGCGCTGCATGACACCTTTTAGAATCTGGGCCCAGATTTGATGCCACCTATTGTTAGTTGTGTCATGGCTTGGCCTGGTCATTCAAATGATAAAAGGAGTACTTCTTGGGGCCAGGGCGCTTTAGCCAAGCATTGTGTTAGTAACATTCAAGCACATTTAGGGCATTTGTCAGGGGACTCGTGACATGAGTCTCCTGCACAGGAATACATACTGGGTTAGGAAGAATGAGAAAAAAGCAAGGAGCACGGTGTAACAGCAAAATTTTATCAATGGGTGTTTTCGCACATGTGTGTGTGTGATTGCCCACTTGTGTGTGAGATCAGTGTCCATATATTGGAAGTTCTTGCAAAAGTGTTGTGTTTTGTAGGCTTCTCCTCCTCCATGACTGTAAGAATGGGTTTTTTCAGTGTGGGTTCACCCTGTTGTCATGTACAGTTAGCTGCACAATGTGCTTGATGTCGGTGAGTGTGCAGCATGTGTATGGTGTCAAGGGGTGCATTTCTGTGGTCTGTGGTTTGGCAGAAGATTTGCAAAGCTTGGTGGATCCTGTAGCGATCTGTCGTGTACTCCCTGCAGGTAGATTCAACATTCTTGCAACTATCTGTCCAGATTACTTCCTACACCTTAAGCAAGGAAATGGGTTGCGGGTTGAATGGGAGGCTGCATGGAACAGAGGTAGTGGGGATGAGTGGTGAGAAAGGAGGTGATGTCATGGGGCAGAGGGGAGTGGTGAGAGCTGGAAAAAAAGGAAAACTGTCGGGTATGCAGGTAGGTGTGGTGATGAGGAGTGACAGGAAGGAGGTGTCAATGACTGACTCCAACTTGGATCAGTAAATAAAAGGGAAAAAAGAGCCTGCATCATTGTGTAGGTTTGCGCCTGCAGTGTGCACACCGACCACGAGGCTGGGTCATAGCACCTTTTTGTTTTGTTTTCTCTTTAGCACTGGGGATGCTGTGCAGCATCGATAGAAGCCATTGACAAAGCCAATAGGTCTTGAGGTGAGACCTCTTGGCTTTGCTAATGCTTATTATTGTAGTTACAGCAAAATTACTGAATTTTCCCATGGACTTTACACTGCCTATGCTGTTCCATACGTAGAGCCCTGCAACTGTAAGTTAATTTGGCTCTGCAGTCCCTGGCCCTTGCTACAAATCCATAACTGGTCCCCTCACCATATTCTAATACAGGACCTTAATCTGACCCAGCAGCATAATATTACCGCTACAACCACGATGCGAAGAATGAGGCACACACACAGTTCAGGTGATGCTTCGCCATGTATACTTATTTCATTCATGCCTTTATTTATTTGTGTGGTATTATGTAGAGCGAACCTGTCGAAGGCGTTAGCACGCTTTACAGGAGATGCCTAACAATGAGATTAGGAGAAATTCTCAGAATCACAGAATGCTAGGCTGCAGCCGGGATTCAAACCTGGGGCCCGATTCACAAAGGTAAACTTGGGTTTTTGGTCTAGGTTTAGACCAAAAGTCTAAGTTTACAACTTTTCGACATTCACAAAGATAAGTTACGAGTAGAATCTTTACGTCTTCACTCGGGGTGGATCATCTGCACTCGGGGTGGATCATCCGCACTCTGGGTGAATTATCCGCACTCTGGGTGGATCATCTGCATTCGGCGTGGATTATTGGCACTTGGGGCAGATAATCCAACCTCGGGCCGGAATCATTGTAATTACATACACCTGCACACTATCAATACCACCTTCAACCCTGCACAAAAAACAGATAAAAGTGGACACATCCAAGGCTCTGGTTTTTCCACACCAACACTGCCCCTGCTTGCTCTGAAGATATGCTACCCCTCAGGAGGAAGAGAAATTACACAAAGGAGGAGACCACCATGATACTTACGTTCATAGTGAGGCGTTACAAAAAGTCTGCATGGTCTCCCCACCTACAGCAGCAGTGCTGCACAGAAGGCAGTCCTATGGCAGCTGTTGGCCACAGCTGTCACTGCACTGGGGGAGGATATATGTGCAGTGACAGGTATTAAGAAGTGGCAGGATGAGAAGAGGGGGACAAAGGAGAAATACAGCAGGATTAAAGTTGCCAGAGCTCTTCTAGGTGTACAAACTAGACCCCGCCTCCAACTCACCCCACTTGAGAGGGACGTCCTCTCCAACATAGACCCCCATCGGCTCTATGGGATGCAACTGCGTGATGACCTTAATTTGGTGTCAAGTAACATGTGATGATCCAAACAATGACGCTAAATAAAATAGTCTGTGATACACTATAAACGTGACCATGAATGTTGTCCCAAGTATGTGCAATTTGCATGGTGGAATGGACCCTCATGGGTCTTATTTAGTCCATTACACTACAAGTCCCAGAATCCTTTCTGATGGAAATGGCAACTTCCAATTCCTCATTCCCAAATAGTGGCCCATCACTGCTGCCTCATCCACTTAACACTGGTAAATGGCAATAGATAATGTTCCTCGTTCACTTACCATTACCGTTGGCATGTAGATGCAATTGTGGACATATATGACAGGTTGCACAAATTCAAATAAGTTGGTTGAGTCTGATATCCTTTCCTTTTTGTTGCCACATACAGCCAGAGTACAGTCACACAATGGAGTAGAGGTCCCTGCACCATAAGAGAGGCAATGTAATGAAGAACATAAACCCATACCATCAGAACAAACTGGTACCTAAATATAGCCAGGAGTGGGTTCTAACTCCTACCTTGTGATCAGTCAACTCCTAGATACATTACATGGAATCCATAAACAGTGCCAACCTTGTGAAATGAACCAGGAAATGTTGTGCATCATGTGTCAACTAGAATGTAAACTGAAAACACACATAGGATTGTAGGTCCCGTGACGTTGTCCAGAAATACACAGCCTGAAGTGACCACTGCTACATGTATGGGTGTGACATCAGCTCAGGCGCCACGCACTAGGGCGGATGTTGGACCCTGGTAAGTATACCTAAAAATGACTTTACCAAATGCTTATGCTCCTAAACTGTGGATTGAATGTCAGCAGTATGTGTGTCACAGAGAGTCTGCTTTTGTAGAACTGTGTCTTGGGACAACAGAATGTTAGAATGCAGGGCTGTGCTACTTCTGCCAAGTCAGTACTGTCATACCAAATACCTGACTAGCTCACAGTGCCTTACTTGCCCTCCTAACCTTACAGAGTGACAAGAAAGTGTGGCAACCCAAAAGGCACAACACTCTAGCCCCCTCTCTCAGGGAACAGTGGAAAACAGGTCAGTCCTTTTCATGCATTATCTCAGTCATACATATCCATAGCAAGAGTAAAAAATACACAATGAAAGTAACTAACATAGTCTATTATGAAGCAAATTAAATGCAAAAACAATACTGGCAATAATTATAAAAATCAGAATAGCGGTTGTTAAACTGTATAACACTAATAGTGTCACCATAATACAAATCTAGTGGCCTGAGCCTACCCTGTAATTATATGTGCAGGAAGGCTTATTATTATTATTTAAGGTCTGTGGGAGTAGAGAACTCCAGACCTGTATTTGCGTAGTCAAGTGGTCCTTATAGGGAAGTGCAAACCCAGTTTACACAGGCTGCATGCCACTGAGGGCACCTGTTCCCCAATTGTGTCAGCTCTGCTGGAATCCTCCTCTCTAAAAGTAAACACTACGGGACCTAATTTATAAGGTTAGCTTGATACAGTGAAGAGCTACTGTGTTATGTCTACAGAAGCCTGAAAACAATTGCTGAATGGACAGAAAAAAACTCCTGCCACTTGTTGTGCCCACTGAGCAGTCGGAGAATCTACAGACAGAATCCCAGGAAAGTGGCTGCACAACAAGTGAAATTACAGTGTGTTTCAAAACAATGGCACAAAAGAAAAAATAAATATGCAATGTACAACAATGCAAGGCAAAGACATCTTGATTTCTAGAGTGCTAAGAAATTAGGCATAACTATAGTGAAACCATGCACAGGCCTCATGAGACCCCACTATGGACGGAACAACAATCTAATACACAAATTAAATAAATAAAAAATGTATAAGCCAAGCAAACTCAACACAATAATAAAAGCATAATATAAAGAATTATAAAACCTATTTACAAAGAGCTTGTGAGAATTTTAAAAAATGGGCCAAATTAGTTGGGGTTGGAGGCACCCAACCTCTCTTCCACCAAGTCAATGGTTAGTGAATCCAGGATAGATTCTATCTCCGAAGACAATTGCTGAACACCCCATTCAGTAGCTCAAGAGAACACATATGATCCTCATTATCAGTTGATGCTCAGGAAATTGCCGGTTGTGTTGCCTCCATGTTATGTAAGTCTGAGGTGAGTAATCCTGGTGCCAATGCACCCATCTCCCTGAAAGAAACTCATACCAAGCATCTTGAAGCAAGCGCAAGTTCATTGGACAACTTCGGAATTGGATCTTTACTGGACTCATCAACCAATTTATGTCCATAGGAACAGGAGGCTGCAGAGCAAGGCAGATATCCGATGCCCTGTCAAAGGGACACCACAGGCAGTGGAACACAGGATGAACACAGGTAAACCAGGCTAGTCGGAATGACAGTGACCAGTCAAGCTCTAGTTCCTGGAGTAATGGGGCTCCAAGACGCTAGATCATGTGTTTACAGCTCTGCTAGATTGTTGGCAGGTCCAGCATTAGCAGGCTTTGGGCAGGCACATCCACTGCGAAGTAACAAAAATAAGACCAAAACACTGACTATGAGGCTTTACACCAAGGGAATGCCTCCAAAAATGTTAGAAAATAATGAAGGAAAGCCGGTATAATTCCAAAAATATGCTGGCAGGTACTGACAAGGCCATGCCTATGGTTTTAAAGAAGTGTGCTATGCCAGCAGTATTGGAAGCATTAAAAATGTGTTTTACTAATTCACCGAAGTGTAATGGGAGGTTTGTAGATAAGAGTGACTATATTTCACTAGACATCCTTGCGACTTGAAATTCAAAGATTTCTATAGCGGAAGTAAACACTACATCTTTTTGAAACAATAAGGCTTTGAGTCTGCTTAGTTTATTGAAATCTGCCTTCAAAGTTGGAATTGTAGGCCATAATGAACTATCAAGAATCACATGTTTGGTAGGGAAAAATATGCTTTTACAACATTTTCACTAGTTGGGAAACCAAAACAATATAGGGGATGCTAGCTTTCATTCTACAACAGTTCTGATAATTTAAAACTAAATAACTGCCATTGGAAAGAACAATAAGAGTTGGTAAAACAGGCCACATTTGGAATAGGTGCATTACAGGAGCCATGAATGGTAACATGTTTGCTCACAAGTGAGTGGCCAACAGAAGAGTCACACTCCTTTCCAGTAAGGAAAACTTCCTGACCCAGCAGTTCAAAGAAATATTCATAAGGGAGTGACCATATCTTGTGGATAAAGCTCCCTCACAGGGCCTCATATCAACCCACTGTGAAATGTTTCATGCAAGAAGTGAACTGGAATGTTGAAATAGGGAGCAATGTTACTCTGTGTATTAGCAAAACTGTGGATGGTGTTTCTGCAAGGGTAAAGGGTAGCTTGTCTAACCTCTTGATATGTAACATTATGTATGTAGTGTCTTTTTGAGCCATGAGTTGTTGTTTACGGGTCAGATTAAATTACAGAAATAGGTGACTCGAATTAAGGTAATTGCCAAGGTACGTGACCATTTTTAAAGACCTGTAGTGTCCAGCTAAATTGCATAGTTGATCTAAGCTGACTTTGCCCATGGTACAATGCAGACATATCATTTTGCACAATATCAATGACAGATGACACAACATTATTCAAACGGTAAATTCAATAAGGCAATGTGATAATGCTATTATCAATGACAGCAAGTACTGTATCCAAATTATCTTGCTCAATTTGTCTTACACATACAGCGGCTTCCATTTGTTACAATTTCAAAATTTTATTATAGGTTGCATAAATAAATCTTTCTGAATGTGGAGACCTAGGACCCAACAAGAAATCAGAAATGTGCATGTCCTCCGGTAGGAGAGAAAGATTATTTTTTACTGCAGACAGTGTGGCATTTCTAACCATTGTTGACATAAATTCCTCACTAAATAGGTTGTGACTACGTCTGAGTGTTGAGATGTAGAATAACAAGGGTCTGGCCTGCTTGACTTAAACCCCTGTGAGGAATTCAAAAGACAAGCATGACAACAATTTGTATCGTGTGGTCACGTTAACTACCCATTTGGAACTGCAAGTGTAGAGTTTTTTGGTCTGGTTTTCTGAAATTTCATATTCCAGCACCTCCTAGCAAGAGGGATAGACCCCCTGGTGGTTTAACTACATGGGTCAGAACATCATTAAATTGTCATATATTACAGTTACCCATTGACTCTCCTGACATATTAGGCATTCAGTTATTATTTGGGTCGAAGTCCGGAGTAATCATTGTTAATATTCATGTAACAGGGATTGGGGGGGCCTGTCCTCCGGTACACTCCTTGTGTTGGAAGCGTTTCTTAGGCAGTGCCCTTGGTATTTCAAAATCATTGTAGCAGGTGACTTCAAAGTCTTTGGCCTGGGATGATCTCGGCTCCACATATGAGGAGGATCGGATGTGGTCTGTCCCATCCTTAGACATCCCTCCCATCAATAGGTGGTCGCAAGTAGCTGTGCAGTTAAAAGCCTTGACTATGAAATTTCGGCTCATAGCACTTAATGGCAGAACTAACTCAGATGCTAAGGGCTGTCATACATATAATTAAATCAATCATACAAGCAGAATGGATTACTGCTTAGTTGATATGAGATTGTGATCTCTGGTCGTTGACATGATAGTTATTGAGAGGACAGAGAGTGATCATAACTCAGTTTCTGTCCAAATGCTTGCCGTATGTAATCAATTGCCTATCTCTAGCATTCCCACTATACCGCTAACGGATATCAATATGACCAACGACAAAAGACATTTGAAGTGGCATCAACTAGCAGCCCAGTCTGATATCTTAAGTTCTGTCAACACTGTTTTGAGGTCTTGGTTGGCACAACTAGAGGTGGGCTCCATAACTAATAACGTGCAACTGATTACATCTTGTGTTCTATGTTTTGAAAGCATTGTGGCCCATTTCATGGTAGGTGATAATTTTGGTGGCAAAAGACTCAAAGGGAAACATCCTTGGTATAATAAGGACTGTCGGGCTTCAAACAAATTACTGGTCAAAGCTATGAAAACCAAGGATATAGCCTCTATCCGCACAGCCAGGAAGTCTTACAACGCTGCTATCTGTATAGTCAAGTGAATGCAGGATGAGAAATGGTGTACTGCACTGAATGAAGCTGCATCTGATAAGGATTGTGTCAAATTTTGTTCCTTGGCCACACGAGGCCCTGATAATAGTGTATTGAGCGCAACAACGAACATTCCTCCATTAGAGTGGATTAATCATTTCAGTCAATTATACTCCGCTGATTGCTTTAGTGTGATGTATGAGCAGAACAAACTCCCAACTTTCCAACTTCACAATTGTTCACTCTTTCTTATGTTGTGCACTCATTAGGCACACTTAAGCATGGTAGGGTGGCTGGCATTCAGGCAGACTTGTTTTGGACTGGCATAGATGCCTGGCCCAGATATATCCATATTATATCTAATGCAATAGGGCAGGGGTACCAATTCCCTATTCGTGGAAGGGTGCCTATGTTGTACCCATCCATAAAAAGGGCAATAGATCCTTTCCCTGTAACTGTAGGCCTACCAGCTTATTAGACCGTGTGCAAAAAATGTTCTGCCACTGCCTCTTGGGGCAGATCCAGGATTGGATATCTGAACATGACATTCTTAGCCCACTGCAAGATGGTTTTCACATAAAAATGTCTACTATTGATCAAGCTTTTAGATTATTGCTTCTATATTGGAAAATGGTTTTAATTGGCAAAGGAAATCTTTATGTTCCTTTTATGGATTTAAAATCTGCGTTTGACTTAGTACCTCGTAATAAGTTGTGGGAAGTTCTTTCTGACTTGGCAATGCCTCCCCACATTCTTTTCTTATAAGTGCACCTTGATGAGGACACCTATGCATATGCCAGGTGGGGTGATCAGGGGCAGCTTACTGACAAAATCCCAATGCAAAGGGGAGTACGACAAGGTGCATCCTTGCTCCAAATTTATTTTCATTGTATATCAATGATATTGTCCCATTTTTGTCCAAGGTGGAGGCAGATGCACCATGTATAGGTGCCTGTAAAGTCCCTGTATTGTTGTTTGCAGACAACACACTTTTGATCTCCAAGACCCCGAGTCGTCTACAGAAACTCCTAAAGAGTTTTGAAGAGTTCTGCCTCTCTCAGGGCCTGGAGATCAATATCTCCAAAACTAAACTGATGACGTTTAATCCCCATAGATCATTCAAAGGGAAGATAGTACTTGTAGGCACACCACTTGAAAAGGTGAATTATTTTGGTTACCTTGGCTTAACCACATCAGAGAACCTGTCTTGGAAATCCCATATCAATAAAGTGACGTAGAAGCAAAAACAGTACACTGGGGTCCTAGTCAGGGACTTTGGCGCCTATTATACTAAACTGATCTGCCCAGTACTTCAGATCTATGAGACTTAGGTCGTTAGTTCCACTCTTTATGGTGCGGAGCTATGGAGTTATGTTAAAGCTTAAGAAATATCTATAGTCGAAAATACCTTTTTGAGGAAACTTGTTTCTCTACCAAAGAGCACCCCGCTGTTTCCTCTTTTTAAGGATCTGGGTATCAAGGGAATATGCCCCAAAGCCTGACTGTGTCCTCTCTTGTATTGGAGATGGCTCTGGACTACTCCGGAGCTCGCCTCATACACTGAAGTACTTCAGGCAGTTGAAGCTGATTGCTTTCTTAGTGTCCCCTGGCTTAGATATGTTAAGGCATAATTGTATTCGCTTGGCTGGTGTGAGCTCTGGGATTGCCCAACTACTGCTGCCTTTTCTTCGAAACTTGACTGTATTGGAGCATGGTAGATTCTGAGGTGTTGCGTGTAGCAATTCATTCCAAGCTGTCTCATGCCTTTGCTGATCTAAAAGATGTGCACAGTTATGAGGCATTTTGAGACATAATTTCGACCCCTAGGGACAGGAAACGCTATTTTCAGTTTCGTGTAGGAATCTACCATTAAGATCATTCACTAGCAGTTGGTCATCTGATGGGACTACTGTCTGTCCAGCTTGTAACACCCCTATTGAAAATCTGCCCCATGTATTATTTGTCTGTCCTGCTTATGCAATTCTTCGCAGGAAGTGGCGTTTTACGAATGCATGACCTTCTGTTGAATCTTAAAAAGGGCGATGTTGTAGCATGATAGCTATATCCCTTGTGGAAATAAATCACTGCTTCCATTGCTTTTGGGCCAAAGAAGCTGTGCATTGATTATGTTGAATTTGTGGCTGAAACTGTGAAATTTTGCAATCGATTTCGTAAACTATCTGGGAATGCACTTGTTGTTTTTTTCTTTCTTTTAGTATTGTATTTAGCATTGACCTCTGAACAAACTATTTATTGCGCTATGCACCGATTTATAAGTTTGAATATTTTTATGTGGATGGTGCTAGAGTACTCTAGCCCAAATTCATACTTTTTCATGCAAAACTGTCAAAAAGTATAGCGCCGGCTTGCGCCATTTCAGAGCGCCAGCCAGGCGCCATATTTAAGGAATGGGCTTACATCAAGGAAAATGACGTTAGCCTGGTGGGGTTGGCGGTATGGAGGAAGGGGGTTTTGCAAGGAAAAATTACGTTAGGCTGGTTAGAGTAAAAAGAAAAAGGACTCAAACCAGCCTAGCGTCATTTCTCAATGCAAACCTACCATATCACATGACTACCGTCTTAGAAAGGACAGGAGTCATGCCTACCACCCCTATGGCCAGCACAGGGGACAAGGGTCCCATGGGCATGGGCACTGCACACAGTGTCATGTAGAGGGGCCCATTTCAGGGCCCCCAATGGCACTTTTAAAAATTAAACCACATACTTACCTCTACTTACCTATACGTACCTGGGATGGGGTCCCCCATTCTCTGCTGTCCCTCTGATGTGGGTGGGGGTGGCCCTGGGGCCTGGTAGGGCACCTGTGGGCTTATTCCATGGTGTTCCACCATGGAAATAGGCCCACAGGTAGGCCCACAGGTCCCCTAACGCCTGCCCTGACCCAAGCGTTCAATAATGGCACTAAGCAAACTTAGCGCCATTATTTAGGCCGGCCTCTCTCACGTGCACCATTTTTGCACGGGGGGATAAATAAGGCTCTAGGGCCTTAGAGTAATTTTTTGCCTGGGAACGCCTACCTTGCATCTCATTGATGCAAGGTAGTTTCCTGCTAGCAAAAAATGACTTTAACTCCAATATTTTGACGTTAGTCTAGCGTCAAAATATAAATATGGAGTTAGGTTTGCGCTGAATTAGCATAAAAAAATGACGCTAATTCAGCGCGAACATAGTATAAATCTGGGCCTCTGTGCGCAAACCTTATGTTTTGAGACTTGGGCCTAGGGTATTTATTATTGTATGTATTTTATTCTTGTCTTAATCTATTTTTATGCATATTGTAGGAAGCTGGTTCTATATATACTATGTCAAAATGAGAGATAGTGTGCATAGAGTCCAGGGGTTGCACAGAGGCTTGACAGAGGCTAAAGTAGATAATACTAATGCTCTATTTGTGGTAGTGTGGTCAAGCAGTTAGGCTTATCTGAGAATAGTGTTAAGCATTTGTTGTACACACACAAGCAATAGAAGAAACACACACTCAATGACTTAACTCCAGACCAATAGGATTTTATATAGAAAAATATATTTTTGTTTACTTTATTACTAGAACCACAAGATTCAGTTCAGAAGTAAATACTGTTGCAGGTAAGTACTTAACGTAGACATCAATGTAACTTTTTTTCACTTCAGTCAAGTAAACAGTTTTTAAGAAAATAGAGAACATCTATTTTAAAAGTGGACACTGCATTTTCTGAACAGTTCCTGGGGAAGAAAATAAAGTACAGTTTTAGAGGTAAGTACACGACTTACAGTTCAAGTCTCTGGATTATAGGTAGTCCACAGTTGAGGGTTCAAGTTAACCCCAAACGCCCACCACCAGCAACACGGGGCCGGCCCGGTGCAGAGGTCAAAGTTGAGCAAATTTAATGTGGGCTCCTATGGAGAAAGGGGATACTCAGGATCAGGTCGGCCAACAGGTAAGTACCCGCGACTTGGAGGGCAGACCAGGGAGGATTAGAAGTGCCACAAGTAGGCATCAACACACACCACAGCAGCACAGGTGCGGCTGGGTTCAGGGTGCAAACAGGATGTCGGGTTTCCAATGCTGTTCTATGAGGAGACCCGGGGTCACTCAGAGGCTGCAGGTGAGGTCCAGGGGGATGTCAGGGGCACACCACCAGTCGGACAGGAAGAAGGGCTGCCTGCTGAATAGTGAGACACCGGGGGTCGGTTTCTCCAAGGCCTGGGGGCTGACGGTGCAGTGTGTTCTTTAGGCATCAGATATCTTTGTCTGGAGCTTCGCAGTCAGGGGGGTTCTCGGGATTCCCTCTACAGGCATCATTGTGGAGGGGTGGAGAAGTTAACCCAGGGTGGGCACATGCTCACAATTGCCTGGGGACCCTCTATTGCTGGGTGGACCACCTGGACACAGGCAATGGGCGTTGGGTGCACAGTGGTCAGGACTCCCGCATCTGTAGTAAGGTGGGAGTCCTTAGTTGTAGGTTTCTTCAGACACAGTTGCTGTCCTCTGGAGTTCTTGGTCCTTTTGGGTGCAGGGCAGTCCTCTGGAGTTGGCAGAGGTTGCTGGGCCCGCTGGACGCGTCGCTGGTCTTTATCCAGGTTCTTTGAAGCAGGAGACAGGCCGGTAGGGCTGGGGCCAAAACAGTTGTTGTCTTCCTTCTTCTCTGCTGGGGGTTGCAGCTTAGCAGTCCTTCTTCTCCTTGTAGGTCACCAGGAATCTGGTGAGCTGGGTTCACGGAAGCCCTTAAATACAAGATTTAGGGGCATTACAGGGGTCATTCAGAGGGCAGTAGCCAATGGCTACTGTCCCTGAGGGTGGCTACACCCTTCTTATGTCCACTCCCTTTGGGGAGGGGGCACATTCCTATCCCTATTGGACCCTGTCCTCCAAACCAAGATGGAGGATTCTGCAGGGAGGAGGGGGCACTTCAGCTCTGGACACCTTGGGGGTGGTCCCAGCTGAAATAGTCATTACTCCTTGTTTATCTTAAGTTTCCCACTGAATTGGCAGCCAAAAGTAGGGGCTTGTCCGGGGGGGGGGGGGGGGGTGAGACAGGCATCTCCACCAGCTGGAGTGACATGGGGCACTGTAACATGAGGCCTCAGCCTTTGAGACCAGGTGTTACAGTTTCTGCAGGGGGAAGGTGTGAGGCACCGTCACCCAGAGCAGGCTTTGTTTCTGGCCTCAGAGGGCACAATTTCTCTAATCCCATGAGGTCAGAAACTCATCTGCTAGTGGCAGGCTGGCACAGACCAGTCAGTCCTACACTAAAGGATTGGCATCTCTAAAATGCCCTTTGTGTGCATTTTTTAATAAATCCCACACTGGCATTAGTGGGGGTTTATTGTGCTGAGAAGTTTGTTTGATACCAAACTTCCCATTGTTCAGTGCAGCCATTATGGAACTGTGGAGTTCATTTGGACAAACTCCCAGACCATATACTTAATATGGCCACACTGCACTTACAATGTCTAAGAATGGACTTGGGAACTGTAGGGGCATATTGCTCATGCAGCTATGCCCTCACCTGTGGTGTAGTGCACCCTGCCTTAGGGCTGTAAGGCCTGTTAGAGGCGTGAATTACCTATGTCACAGGCCGTGTTTTGTGGGCATGGCACCCTGAGAGGGATGCCATGTCGACTTTTCCTTTTTCTCCCTACCAAAACACCCAATTTGCAATGGCAGGCAGGGTGCATGTGTTAGCTGAGGGGTCTCTCAGGGTGGCACAACACATGCTGCAGCCCTTAGGGACCCTCCCTGGTCGCAGGGCCCTTGATATCACTGGTACCTTTGACAAGGGACTCATCTGTGTGCCAGAGGTGTGCCAATTGTGGAAACAATGGTACATTTTTAGGGAAATAACACTGGCGCTGGGGCCTGGTTAGCAAGATCCCAGCACACTCTCAGTCAAGTCAGCATCAATATCAGGCAAAAAGTGGGGGGTAACTGTAGGAAAGTACCATCTTGCCTGGCATGTTACCCCCATTTTTCACTGTATATATGTTGTTTTAGTTGTATGTGTCACTGGGACCCTGGTAACCCAGGGCCCCAGTGTTCATAAGTGTGCCTGAATGTGTTACCTGTGTAGTGACTAACTGTCTCACTGAGGCTCTGCTAATCAGAACCTCAGTGGTTATGCTCTCTCATTTCTTTCCAAATTGTCACTAACAGGCTAGTGACCATTTTTACCAATTTACATTGGCTTACTGGAACACCCTTATAATTCCCTAGTATATGGTACTGAGGTACCCAGGGTATTGGGGTTCCAGGAGATCCCTATGGGCTGCAGCATTTCTTTTGCCACCCATAGGGAGCTCTGACAATTCTTACACAGGCCTGCCACTGCAGCCTGAGTGAAATAACGTCCACGTTATTTCACAGCCATTTTACACTGCACTTAAGTAACTTATAAGTCACCTATATGTCTAACCTTTACCTGGTAAAGGTTAGGTGCAAAGTTACTTAGTGTGAGGGCACCCTGGCACTAGCCAAGGTGCCCCCACATTGTTCAGAGCCAATTCCCTGAACTTTGTGAGTGCGGGGACACCATTACACGCGTGCACTACATATAGGTCACTACCTATATGTAGCTTCACAATGGTAACTCCGAATATGGCCATGTAACATGTCTATGATCATGGAATTGCCCCCTCTATGCCATCCTGGCATAGTTGGCACAATCCCATGATCCCAGTGGTCTGTAGCACAGACCCTGGTACTGCCAAACTGCTCTTCCTGGGGTTTCACTGCAGCTGCTGCTGCTGCCAACCCCTCAGACAGGCAGCTGCCCTCCTGGGGTCCAGCCAGGCCTGGCCCAGGATGGCAGAACAAAGAACTTCCTCTGAGACAGGGTGTGACACCCTCTCCCTTTGGAAAATGGTGTGAAGGCAGGGGAGGAGTAGCCTCCCCCAGCCTCTGGAAATGCTTTGTTGGGCACAGATGTGCCCAATTCTGCATAAGCCAGTCTACACCGGTTCAGGGACCCCTTAGCCCCTGCTCTGGCGCGAAACTGGACAAAGGAAAGGGGAGTGACCACTCCCCTGACCTGCACCTCCCCTGGGAGGTGTCCAGAGCTCCTCCAGTGTGCTCCAGACCTCTGCCATCTTGGAAACAGAGGTGCTGCTGGCACACTGGACTGCTCTGAGTGGCCAGTGCCACCAGGTGACGTCAGAGACTCCTGCTGATAGGCTCCTTCAGGTGTTAGTAGCCTATCCTCTCTCCTAGGTAGCCGAACCCTCTTTTCTGGCTATTTAGGGTCTCTGTCTCTGGGGAAACTTTAGATAACGAATGCATGAGCTCAGCCGAGTTCCTCTGCATCTCTCTCTTCACCTTCTGATAAGGAATCGACCGCTGACCGCGCTGGAAGCCTGCAAACCTGCAACATAGTAGCAAAGACGACTACTGCAACTCTGTAACGCTGATCCTGCCACCTTCTCGACTGTTTTCCTGCTTGTGCATGCTGTGGGGGTAGCCTGCCTCCTCTCTGCACCAGAAGCTCCGAAGAAATCTCCCGTGGGTCGACGGAATCTTCCCCCTGCAACCGCAGGCACCAAAAAGCTGCATCACCGGTCCCTTGGGTCTCCTCTCAGCACGACGAGCGAGGTCCCTCGAATCCAGCGACTCTGTCCAAGTGACCCCCACAGTCCAGTGACTCTTCAGCCCAAGTTTGGTGGAGGTAAATCCTTGCCTCACCTCGCTGGGCTGCATTGCTGGGAACCGCGACTTTGCAGCTACTCCGGCCCCTGTGCACTTCCGGCGGAAATCCTTTGTGCACAGCCAAGCCTGGGTCCACGGCACTCTAACCTGCATTGCACGACTTTCTAAGTTGGTCTCCGGCGACGTGGGACTCCTTTGTGCAACTTCGGCGAGCACTGTTTCACGCATCCTCGTAGTGCCTGTTTCTGGCACTTCTCCGGGTGCTACCTGCTTCAGTGAGGGCTCTTTGTCTTGCTCTACGTCCCCTCTCTTTTCAGGTCCAATTTGCGACCTCCTGGTCCCTCCTGGGCCCCAGCAGCGTCCAAAAACGCCAAACGCACGATTTGCAGCTAGCAAGGCTTGTTAGCGTTCTTTTGGCGGGAAAACACTTCTGCACGACTCTCCAAGGCAAGAGGGATCCGTCCACCAAAGGGGAAGTCTCTAGCCCTTTTCGTTCCTGCAGAAACCTCAGCTTCTTCTGTCCAGTCGAAGCTTCTTTGCACCCGCAGCTGGCATTTCCTGGGCATCTGCCCATCTCCGACTTGCTTGTGACTTTTGGACTTGGTCCCCTTGTTCCACAGGTACCCTAGATTGGAAATCCACAGTTGTTTCATTGCTGGTTTGTGTCTTTCCTGCATTATTCCTCTAACACGACTACTTTGTCCTTAGGGGAACTCTAGTGCACTTTGCACTCACTTTTCAGGGTCTTGGGGAGGGTTATTTTTCTAACTCTCACTATTTTCTAATAGTCCCAGCGACCCTCTACAAGGTCACATAGGTTTGGGGTCCATTCGTGGTTCGCATTCCACTTTTGGAGTATATGGTTTGTGTTGCCCCTATCCCTATGTTTCCCAATTGCATCCTATTGTAACTATACATTGTTTGCACTGTTTTCTAAGACTATACTGCATATTTTTGCTATTGTGTATATATATCTTGTGTATATTTCCTATCCTCTCACTGAGGGTACACTCTAAGATACTTTGGCATATTGTCATAAAAATAAAGTACCTTTATTTTTAGTATAACTGTGTATTGTGTTTTCTTAAGATATTGTGCATATGACACTAAGTGGTACTGTAGTAGCTTCACACGTCTCCTAGTTCAGCCTAAGCTGCTCTGCTAAGCTACCATTATCTATCAGCCTAAGCTGCTAGACACCCTATACACTAATAAGGGATAACTGGGCCTGGTGCAAGGTGCAAGTACCCCTTGGTACTCACTACAAGCCAGTCCAGCCTCCTACATTGGTTGTGCAGTGGTGGGATAAGTGCTTGAGACTACTTACCACTCTTGTCATTGTACTTTTCATAAGAGAAAAATATACAAAACAAGGTCAGTGTATATACACATAGCCAAAAAGTTTTGCATTTCCTCTTTTCACTCTTTTCTAAGTGCTGAAAAGTACTCCTAAACTTTCAAAAAGTTCTTAAAAGTTTAAAAAGTTTTTTCTGTCTTTCCAAAAAGTTCTGAAAACTTTTTTCTCTCTTTCTATCACTTTAACTCTCTCTAAAAAATGTCTGGCACAGGCCAAAGTGTTGATCTGTCCAAACTTGCATATGACAACCTTAGCTGGAAAAGAGCAAGGAGTCTCTGTATAGAGAGAGGTTTGAGTGTAGGGAAGAATCCTGCCTTGGAACTGTTACTTAACATGCTTAGAGAACAGGATAAGGCCATAGGTGCCCCATCTGTTGAAAAAGTACCTAATAGTTCCCAATCTGATTCAGGGACTCCCCCAGGAAAAGATTCAGGAAAGAAACTTCCTAGCCTGCCCATTACTAGACAATCTAGCATAGATGGTAATGATGATGAGCCACACCAAATAAATAGTGTTGTCTCACATCATAGCAAAAGCATTTATTCTCACCATACTGGTAGTAATGTTTCTGTAAACCAAGCTGTTAAGTTGGCTTCTGTAAGGGACAGGTCTCCTTCTGTTCATTCCCATCATAGCTCTGTTTCTAAAAATGTCCCTCCCACCAACCCTGAGGACAGAATGTTAGAGAGGGAACTCAATAAGTTGAGGGTGGAACAAACCAGACTGAAGCTTAAAAAGCAACAGCTGGATTTGGATAGACAGTCTTTTGAATTAGAGAAGGAAAGACAGAAGTTGGGTTTAGATACCCATGGTGGCAGCAGCAGTATTCCCCATAGTCATCCTGCAAAAGAGCATGATTCCAGGAATCTGCACAAGATAGTTCCCCCTTATAAGGAGGGGGATGACATTAACAAGTGGTTTGCTGCACTTGAGAGGGCCTGTGTTGTACAGGATGTCCCTCAAAGGCAGTGGGCTGCTATCCTATGGCTATCATTTAGTGGAAAAGGTAGGGATAGGCTCCTTACTGTGAAAGAAAATGATGCTAATAATTTCCAAGTTCTTAAGAATGCACTCCTGGATGGTTATGGCTTAACCACTGAACAGTACAGGATAAAGTTCAGAGAGACCAAAAAGGAGTCTTCACAAGACTGGGTTGATTTCATTGACCAGGCAGTGAAGGCCTTGGAGGGGTGGTTACATGGCAGTAAAGTTACTGATTATGACAGCCTGTATAACTTGATCCTGAGAGAGCATATTCTTAATAATTGTGTGTCTGATTTGTTGCACCAGTACTTGGTGGACTCTGATCTGACCTCTCCCCAAGAATTGGGAAAGAAGGCAGACAAATGGGTCAGAACAAGAGTGAACAGAAAAGTTCATACAGGGGGTGACAAAGATGGCAACAAAAAGAAGGATGGTAAGTCTTCTGACAAGGGTGGGGACAAATCTAAAAATGAGTCTTCATCAGGCCCACAAAAACACTCTGGTGGGGGTGGTGGGTCCAAATCCTCCTTTAATCAGAACAAGGAAAAGAAACCATGGTGCTATTTATGTAAAATAAAAGGCCATTGGACAACAGATCCCAGTTGTCCAAAGAAAGGCACCACAGCTCCTACCACTACAACCCCTACTGCTACACCTAGTGTCCCTACTAATAGCAGTGGTGGTGGGAGCAAACCTACTAATAGCCAATCCAAGGGAGTAGCTGGGCTCACTTTTGGTAATTTAGTTGGGGTTGGTCTGATTAGGGAGACCACAGAGGCTACTTTAGTCTCTGAAGGGGCTATTGATTTAGCCACTTTGGTTGCTTGCCCCCATAACTTGGAGAAGTACAAGCAACTAACCCTAATAAATGGTGTTGAGGTCCAGGCCTACAGGGACACAGGTGCCAGTGTCACAATGGTGATTGAGAAACTGGTACACCCTGAACAACACATACTTGGACACCAGTACCAAGTAACCGATGCTCACAACATAACACAAAGCCACCCCATGGCTGTTGTAAATCTCAACTGGGGGGGGGTAACTGGTCCAAAGAAAGTTGTGGTAGCTTCAGATTTACCTGTAGACTGTCTATTAGGGAATGATTTGGAGACATCAGCTTGGTCAGATGTGGAGTTGGAGGCCCATGCAGCAATGCTAGGCATTCCAGGGCATATTTTTGCTTTGACAAGGGCTCAGGCCAAAAAGCAAAAAGGACAGGGAAGCTTGGATCCTGGAACAATGGACCAAGTGCTCCCTAAAGCTAGGGCTAGTAGAAGCAAACCACTTCCTACTATCCCTCCCTCTAAAGTGGATTCAACTTCTGAGGAAGAAGAATTCCCTCCCTGTGCAGAACCTACACCAGAGGAGCTGGAAGCAGACACTGCTGAGCTTTTGGGTGAAGGGGGGGCCTGCCAGAGAGGAGCTGAGTGTGGCACAGCAAACCTGTCCCACATTAGAGGGTCTCAGACAGCAAGCTGTCAAACAGGCTAATGGGGATGTCAGTGACTCTCACAGAGTTTACTGGGAGGACAACCTCTTGTACACTGAGCATAGGGATCCTAAACCTGGAGCTGCCAGGAGATTAGTGATTCCTCAGGAGTACAGAAAGTTCCTCCTAACACTGGCACATGACATTCCCTTAGCTGGGCATCTAGGACAAATGAAAACTTGGGACAGGCTTGTTCCCCTGTTTCATTGGCCTAGGATGTCTGAGGACACAAAGGAATTTTGTAAGTCCTGTGAAACCTGTCAAGCCAGTGGCAAGACAGGTGGCACACCAAAGGCACCCCTTATCCCACTGCCTGTGGTTGGGGTTCCCTTTGAAAGGGTAGGGGTTGACATAGTTGGCCCCCTTGACCCTCCTACTGCTTCAGGCAATAGGTTTATCTTGGTGGTAGTGGACCATGCCACAAGATATCCTGAAGCTATTCCTTTAAGGACCACTACAGCTCCTGCAGTGGCAAAGGCCCTCCTGGGAATATTTTCCAGGGTGGGCTTCCCAAAGGAAGTAGTATCAGACAGAGGAAGCAATTTCATGTCTGCATACTTAAAGGCCATGTGGAAGGAGTGTGGTGTAACCTACAAGTTCACAACACCCTATCATCCACAAACAAATGGACTGGTGGAGAGATTTAATAAAACTCTCAAAGGCATGATTATGGGTCTCCCTGAAAAACTCCGCAGGAGATGGGATATCCTTCTACCATGCCTCCTTTTTGCCTACAGGGAGGTACCCCAGAAAGGAGTGGGCTTCAGCCCCTTTGAACTTCTTTTTGGACACCCTGTTAGGGGTCCACTCACACTTGTAAAGGAGGGTTGGGAACAACCTTTAAAAGCTCCTAAGCAGGATATTGTGGACTATGTACTGGGCCTCAGATCAAGGATGGCTGAGTACATGAAAAAGGCCAGTAAAAACCTTCAGGCCAGCCAAGAGCTCCAGAAGCAATGGCATGATCAGAAGGCTGTTTTGGTTCAGTACCAACCAGGGCAGAAAGTGTGGGTCTTGGAGCCTGTGGCCCCAAGAGCACTCCAAGATAAATGGAGTGGAGCCCACACAATTGTTGAAAAGAAGGGTGAAGTCACCTACTTGGTTGACTTAGGCACTGCCAGGAGTCCCCTTAGGGTGCTCCATGTCAAGCGCCTGAAACCCTACTATGACAGGGCTGATCTCACCCTGCTCATGGCAACTGATGAGGGACAGGAAGAAGACAGTGATCCTCTACCTGATCTCTTCTCTTCCACAGAACAAGATGCTCTTGTGGAAGGTGTAGTTTTGGCTGATTGTCTTACTGCTGAGCAGAAGGATAATTGCATAAATCTCCTAGATCAATTTTCAGAACTCTTCTCTACTGTGCCAGGCACCACTTCTTGGTGTGAGCACACTATAGATACTGGAGACAGTTTACCTGTCAAAAGTAAGATCTATAGGCAGCCTGACCATGTCAGGGACTGCATAAAGCAAGAAGTTCAGAAAATGTTGGAACTAGGAGTGGTTGAGCACTCTGACAGTCCATGGGCTTCTCCTGTGGTACTGGTACCAAAACCCAATTCTAAAGATGGAAAGAAAGAAATGCGGTTTTGTGTAGACTATAGAGGTCTCAACTTAGTAACCAAAACTGATGCTCACCCTATACCCAGGGCAGATGAGCTTATAGATACACTGGCATCTGCCAAGTATCTAAGCACTTTTGATTTGACTGCAGGGTATTGGCAGATCAAATTATCAGAAGATGCTAAACCTAAGACTGCATTTTCTACCATTGGAGGACATTACCAGTTTACTGTAATGCCTTTTGGTTTGAAAAATGCACCTGCCACTTTTCAGAGGTTGGTGAACACAGTCCTACAAGGGCTGGAAGCTTTCAGTGCAGCATATTTGGACGATATAGCTGTCTTTAGCTCCAGCTGGGATGATCACCTGGTCCACCTATGGAAAGTTTTGGAGGCCCTGCAAAAGGCAGGCCTCACTATCAAGGCTTCAAAGTGCCAGATAGGGCAGGGTAAAGTGGTTTATCTGGGACACCTTGTTGGTGGGGAACAGATTGCACCACTTCAGGGGAAAATCCAAACAATTATTGATTGGGTTCCCCCTACCACTCAGACTCAGGTGAGAGCCTTCCTAGGCCTCACTGGGTACTACAGGAGGTTCATTAAGAACTATGGCTCCATTGCAGCCCCTCTTAATGACCTCACATCCAAGAAAATGCCTAAAAAGGTATTATGGACAGCAAACTGTCAGAAAGCTTTTGAGGAGCTGAAGCAGGCCATGTGCTCTGCACCTGTCCTGAAAAGCCCTTGTTACTCTAAAACATTCTATGTCCAAACTGATGCATCTGAATTAGGAGTAGGGGCAGTCCTATCACAACTTAATTCTGAGGGCCAGGATCAACCTGTTGCTTTTATTAGTAGGAGGTTGACCCCTAGAGAAAAGCGTTGGTCTGCCATTGAGAGGGAGGCCTTTGCTGTGGTCTGGGCTCTGAAGAAGTTGAGGCCATACCTGTTTGGCACTCACTTCATTGTTCAGACAGACCACAAACCTCTACTTTGGCTAAAACAAATGAAAGGTGAAAATCCTAAATTGTTGAGGTGGTCCATATCCCTACAGGGAATGGACTATACAGTGGAACATAGACCTGGGAGTAGCCACTCCAATGCAGATGGACTCTCCAGATATTTCCACTTAGACAATGAAGACTCATCAGGTCATGGCTAGTCTTATTGTCCTTCGTTTGGGGGGGGGTTGTGTAGGAAAGTACCATCTTGCCTGGCATGTTACCCCCATTTTTCACTGTATATATGTTGTTTTAGTTGTATGTGTCACTGGGACCCTGGTAACCCAGGGCCCCAGTGCTCATAAGTGTGCCTGAATGTGTTACCTGTGTAGTGACTAACTGTCTCACTGAGGCTCTGCTAATCAGAACCTCAGTGGTTATGCTCTCTCATTTCTTTCCAAATTGTCACTAACAGGCTAGTGACCATTTTTACCAATTTACATTGCCTTACTGGAACACCCTTATAATTCCCTAGTATATGGTACTGAGGTACCCAGGGTATTGGGGTTCCAGGAGATCCCTATGGGCTGCAGCATTTCTTTTGCCACCCATAGGGAGCTCTGACAATTCTTACACAGGCCTGCCACTGCAGCCTGAGTGAAATAACGTCCACGTTATTTCACAGCCATTTTACACTGCACTTAAGTAACTTATAAGTCACCTATATGTCTAACCTTTACCTGGTAAAGGTTAGGTGCAAAGTTACTTAGTGTGAGGGCACCCTGGCACTAGCCAAGGTGCCTCCACATTGTTCAGAGCCAATTCCCTGAACTTTGTGAGTGCGGGGACACCATTACACGCGTGCACTATATATAGGTCACTACCTATATGTAGCTTCACAATGGTAACTCCGAATATGGCCATGTAACATGTCTATGATCATGGAATTGCCCCCTCTATGCCATCCTGGCATAGTTGGCACAATCCCATGATCCCAGTGGTCTGTAGCACAGACCCTGGTACTGCCAAACTGCTCTTCCTGGGGTTTCACTGCAGCTGCTGCTGCTGCCAACCCCTCAGACAGGCAGCTGCCCTCCTGGGGTCCAGCCAGGCCTGGCCCAGGATGGCAGAACAAAGAACTTCCTCTGAGACAGGGTGTGACACCCTCTCCCTTTGGAAAATGGTGTGAAGGCAGGGGAGGCTCCCCCAGCCTCTGGAAATGCTTTGTTGGGCACAGATGTTCCCAATTCTGCATAAGCCAGTCTACACCGGTTCAGGGACCCCTTAGCCCCTGCTCTGGCGCGAAACTGGACAAAGGAAAGGGGAGTGACCACTCCCCTGACCTGCACCTCCCCTGGGAGGTGTCCAGAGCTCCTCCAGTGTGCTCCAGACCTCTGCCATCTTGGAAACAGAGGTGCTGCTGGCACACTGGACTGCTCTGAGTGGCCAGTGCCACCAGGTGACGTCAGAGACTCCTGCTGATAGGCTCCTTCAGGTGTTAGTAGCCTATCCTCTCTCCTAGGTAGCCGAACCCTCTTTTCTGGCTATTTAGGGTCTCTGTCTCTGGGGAAACTTTAGATAACGAATGCATGAGCTCAGCCGAGTTCCTCTGCATCTCTCTCTTCACCTTCTGATAAGGAATCGACCGCTGACCGCGCTGGAAGCCTGCAAACCTGCAACATAGTAGCAAAGACGACTACTGCAACTCTGTAACGCTGATCCTGCCACCTTCTCGACTGTTTTCCTGCTTGTGCATGCTGTGGGGGTAGCCTGCCTCCTCTCTGCACCAGAAGCTCCGAAGAAATCTCCCGTGGGTCGACGGAATCTTCCCCCTGCAACCGCAGGCACCAAAAAGCTGCATCACCGGTCCCTTGGGTCTCCTCTCAGCACGACGAGCGAGGTCCCTCGAATCCAGCGACTCTGTCCAAGTGACCCCCACAGTCCAGTGACTCTTCAGCCCAAGTTTGGTGGAGGTAAGTCCTTGCCTCACCTCGCTGGGCTGCATTGCTGGGAACCGCGACTTTGCAGCTACTCCGGCCCCTGTGCACTTCTGGCAGAAATCCTTCATGCACAGCCAAGCCTGGGTCCACGGCACTCTAACCTGCATTGCACGACTTTCTAAGTTGGTCTCCGGCGACGTGGGACTCCTTTGTGCAACTTCGGCGAGCACCGTTTCACGCATCCTCGTAGTGCCTGTTTCTGGCACTTCTCCGGGTGCTACCTGCTTCAGTGAGAGCTCTTTGTCTTGCTCGACGTCCCCTCTCTCTTCAGGTCCAATTTGCGACCTCCTGGTCCCTCCTGGGCCCCAGCAGCGTCCAAAAACGCCAAACACACAATTTGCAGCTAGCAAGGCTTGTTGGCGTTCTTTTGGCGGGAAAACACTTCTGCACGACTCTCCAAGGCGAGAGGGATCCGTCCACCAAAGGGGAAGTCTCTAGCCCTTTTCGTTCCTGCAGAAACCTCAGCTTCTTCTGTCCAGTCGAAGCTTCTTTGCACCCGCAGCTGGCATTTCCTGGGCATCTGCCCATCTCCGACTTGCTTGTGACTTTTGGACTTGGTCCCCTTGTTCCACAGGTACCCTAGATTGGAAATCCACAGTTGTTGCATTGCTGGTTTGTGTCTTTCCTGCATTATTCCTCTAACACGACTACTTTGTCCTTAGGGGAACTTTAGTGCACTTTGCACTCACTTTTCAGGGTCTTGGGGAGGGTTATTTTTCTAACTCTCACTATTTTCTAATAGTCCCAGCGACCCTCTACAAGGTCACATAGGTTTGGGGTCCATTCGTGGTTCGCATTCCACTTTTGGAGTATATGGTTTGTGTTGCCCCTATCCCTATGTTTCCCCATTGCATCCTATTGTAACTATACATTGTTTGCACTGTTTTCTAAGACTATACTGCATATTTTTGCTATTGTGTATATATATCTTGTGTATATTTCCTATCCTCTCACTGAGGGTACACTCTAAGATACTTTGGCATATTGTCATAAAAATAAAGTACCTTTATTTTGAGTATAACTGTGTATTGTGTTTTCTTATGATATTGTGCATATGACACTAAGTGGTACTGTAGTAGCTGCACACGTCTCCTAGTTCAGCCTAAGCTGCTCTGCTAAGCTACCATTATCTATCAGCCTAAGCTGCTAGACACCCTATACACTAATAAGGGATAACTGGGCCTGGTGCAAGGTGCAAGTACCCCTTGGTACTCACTACAATCCAGTCCAGCCTCCTACAGTAACTGCAACAAGTGCCAGTTTCCTACACATATTAAATGTGGTGTTTTAGGTCTATATTCTGTTCCTTTATGGTACCAGTTACCAAATAAAGCTTACTTGAAATGATCTGGTAAACCATCCTTATTTCTCTGAGCAAAACATTGAAAGGGATGACTGTTTGATACTGGAGGATGTCTGGGTACAACACTATGAAAGGGTCTTTCAGGTGGAAAATGAACAACTCCATGTAGGGGCTGATGGCCCAAACCCTAATAGTGTGGAATTAAACCCAGTATCTTTAGACCCCCCCCCAATTAATGTACAGGACGTCTTAACAGCAATAAATCGTTCCAGGCAGGGAAAGCGCTGGGGCCCGATGGAGTCCCTTTGGATTTATTTAAAAGATTCTGCCACACCTTTGGGGTCCTCTAGTCGCAACAATTCTGAGAAGTGCGACAATTTCCCATATCCCCCCTTCTTGGAAAATGGCCTTTATAGTTCCAATTTTTAACAATGGAAATAAGCAGATTCCAATGTGTAATAGGCCTATCTCCCATATAGATTCCACTGTCAAAATTCAAGAAAGAGTCTTTCTTTCTCTAGTAGAGGAGTGGGTAGTAGAGGAAAAGATCCTTTCCCCTATTCAGTATGGTTTCTGGCCATCTATCAGTACAATAGACCAAGTTTAAAATCTACAGCTCATCCTTAGTAAATATGCAACAGTTAAAAAAGGAGTCACCCATAAGGCATTCACTGACCTTTCCAGTGTATTTGATTTGGTAAATAGAGTGAAGATCTGGCAGAAAATTGAATCTTTGGGTGTTGACCCAAAGCTGTTGAACTTAATTAAACGCTTACACACAGACCTCAGCGTGGTTATGAGGTACGGCCCAAATGGACAGAAAACTCGCCCAATTCCCTCCAAACGAGGAGTAAGACAGGGATGTATTTTAGCTTGCTGTTATTCCTAAATATATATAAACGAGCTTTACAACTTTTTACTTAGCTACGGGAAGGATGGGTCAGAGACAGCTTCGAGTTCTATTATATGCAGATGATGCTGTATTGATTTTGCGCACTGCAAATGGTCTTCAAGACCTGTAAGACCTCTTTTTATCTTTCATGCAGGACCTTGACTTGAAGATAAATTTTGCTAAAATTTTACATGATGATATGTGGCCCTTTGAATACAAAGTCTAAACAATTTAGAATGGGTGGTCAAACCCTTAATAAAGTGAAGGACTTCTGTTATTTGGACATGCATCTAAACTCCTCCCTCCTATGGAACTCCCACCTGAAGGTTAAGTCCCAACAGCTGGAAAGGAATATTGAGGCGATTTTCTGTTTTGCCCGTAAACTAAGCATAAACCTATCCCACAGATGGTGACTCTTTATAATACAGAATGTCTAACAGCAGCCATTTACGGGACGGGTTTGTGGGGTTATGGCAAAGTTGATTCCGTGCAACGCATTGAAACTAAATTTGTACATAGATTAGCCTTGGTACCCAAAAATGTAGCAAATACTATATGTCATGAGGTACTGGGGTTGCAGTACCTAGACGATTCAATTGCTGTTTCTCTACTCCTACTGTGAATTAGATGCTGGAGAAACCCAGAGGCTACTTTGGTCCAGGACTATCTGTTTGACTCCTTACATCTGGCTCAGTCATATAGGATCCAGTGGTTGTCTTACTTCAAAAAGTCTCTTCAAAATTTGAGTCTTGAAATTATGTTCACAGACCCCAAATCTTTGCTGAGTAATACAAAAGAAGTCGTAAAGTCATGCTATAGAGCGCATATTTTAACCTTGAGACTCCAGGGTATGCTTAACTTGAGGTCTTTTGATCTCTATCGCCAGATCTCAACCACATATGCCATGGAACCTTACTTAGCCTGGTTTGAGAGTTCAGCAGTATGCTCCCTTCTAATCTTGGTCAGGTTAAGTTTAATTCATTTTAGAGTGGCGTTACCCATACAGGGTACATCGCACAGAGAGTTGCCCCAATGCCCTTGTGACTTAAAATCAAAGCAGAGCACAAGTCACTTTAAATTATTTTGCACATTGTATGCTGATCCAAGATCAGATTTTATATTGCCAATGTTGCGTAGGGCAAAGGTTAGGCATTACAAAGATGCTATGACCTATAAACAAAAATTGTTTTCAATTAAATCCTGCCTCTCCATTTTAGATTTTATCAGATCTGCTGAAATGGTTGATGTTTTTAAATAACTGCTTTGTGGACACCTCCTGAGTCTAAAACGGAGTCAAACTACTGGTGATAAGCAAGAAAGGGTATACTCTTTAGGATATTCTATTTTAAATTTGTTGTCTTTTTAGCTCAATTTTACTATCACATAGTTTGGTTTCATCGCAAAGCTATTAGAATTTTATGTGTATGTAAATGTGTCTATTTATGTGATTCTATGACAAATGTCGAACAAAGAATGATTGACCGGCTGACTGAGTTAAATATGCCAATTTGGACCTTTTCATTGAGCTGTTCTTCAGTGTAATTTAATATATTTGGCCAATTGTCCAGGGCAGTGGAGGGAATATTGGGGCCATTCATGTCCTTAATCTTTGTGGATCTCAGAAATGAACTCTGTTGAACTGTATCATTCAGGAAAATCATTTGTGTGGGGATTAAACAGGCTCTAAACAAAGTGTCTGTTCCCTGAATCTTCCAGGGTTTGGTTCCCAATACAGATTTCATATCTATGGTTTCTTTCCACTACTCATAGCTTTGTACAGCTAATATGTTAACAAAGGAGTTTGATTTGTGTCAGCGTGTATTTCTTTGCTGAAATAGGGACTAATCTAAAATAGAAGGATGTCGGGTCATTTATAGTATGACTGGAAAAATATGTAAATTTAGCTTGGTATTTTTTAGATCTGCCCTGTTGGGAAGTTGAACAATGTTTCCACTGTGTATATTCGAACATTGTAAGCTTAATATTAGCTGTATGAAAATAGTGATGTCCATGATGGTGGTGACATAACATGACCCCATAATTAGATGAATTTAAATAAAGATCCTCATCTTCGAAGACAGTATAGTATTCTAACTCAGACAACATTGCATTAACAGTATCAATATCCCAATCATCAGAATGTAACCCAGGTACAATGATGTCACCCATTGCTATTTTGAATACATATGGAATCTGCAGAATCTCAATGGGGCCAAAGACATCGAAAGTGACTTTATTCCAAAAATTCCATCTGTTACCGGCACAGCTGAAATGTTCACTTAGGACAACTCTCTTGCCAGTCTATGGAAGAAGAATAAGTCGTCAGCACCTGCTCGACCAGTTCTGAAGCTGACCTTTCTGGGAGGTAGTGGCCATTGATTAACAAGATAAAGACAGTCAGAAATCCAATCCAAAGAGACAAAATGATCAAGGCCAGGATAATCCAATTGTATATCCAAGGTGGAACCCAATAAGTACATTTAAGCCATGAAAAGAAAACACACATTTTCATAGCAGGAGTGTCTGAGATGGTGGAAGAGTCAAAAGAGTGTGATGAAAAGTAATCTGTGCCCACAAAATAACCCGAACCAATCTTTAGAAATGTAGGGGCCACAGGTGGTAATACAGAACTGGTAGAGTCACCAAGGGGTGGATCTGTAGAAACTAAATTATCAACATAAGATGTTGCAGGACATACAGTACTCATGACTATATTGTGGCTGGTATTTACAGAGGAAATTACAAGCAACAAATGTGATTCCAGGACTCCCCCAGCTGGGGAGAAACACCTTCAGTGGTGCTCACATGCTGCAGAGGAATTTCCTGCATGGTGGTGAAAGGAGTTAGGGAACTACCAAGGACTCCCAGTGGCCTGCTATTTAGTATCAGCCACATGATGTAATTTGAGATGTTCAATAGAGACAAAACGATTGTCTTTAGAACCAGCAAGCCACGGCAAAAGTTACAAGTTTTGTACCTTGTATGCCAACGACTGGCACAGGAGAACGATAAGCTGGGCCAAACTCATTCTTCACTACAACCTTCTTTCTGAGAAGGTCCCCAATTTGTGGAATCCAGCCGGAAGGATCTCATTTCTCCTTGATTAGAGCAGAGGCAAACGTCTTCAACTGATCGCTTGCGTTTGAGTCATGGAAGTGTTGAACTCTTGTAAGACAGCACAACAATCATTTACGTAAAAGGGCGTGGCAGCCGCCACATTGTCTGGACCATAAAGGTCTGTAACATACATATTTATGCCAAAGAGGACCTGGTATGGAGTATGCCCCCCAGAGATCTTTTAGGGACATTATTAAGTGTTCATTGGACCCCATAGAGGTGGTGGAGTTAACTACGTCCTGAGCCTAATGCTCTAGCTGCCAAAGACTGCTTTAAGTCATTGTTCATTATTGCCACAATGGAGGTGCCCTCAGGCCTGTATGGTGAAAGATAATGCACCTGTACCCCTAGCAAAGCCATAGAGTCATTGTATGCTTTGGAAGTGAAAGCAGGGCCTTGGTCCGAGTGGAAAATACTGCATGCATAAGTCCCGACAAAGACTTGCAAATCTTTAATGACAGTTCAAGCATCAGCCAAATGCTTTGGTCACATCCAGAGGAATCTAGAGCAAGAACCGACTGCAAGAAGGATAAATTTAAGTACACCATCTGAAATAGGAGGATCTGCATAGTCCAAATAAATGCAGACAAAAGGTTTGTTTGAAATGAACTGGTGTGTCTGCGGTGGGCGTGCTACTGTGACTGCTGAAAGATGTCACAACAAAGGACATATTTCTTGTCCTGCGTTTTTAAGTCATGCCACCAATAATGCTGCTGCAGCAACAAAACTGTAGCTGCCACACCGGCAGAAGCAGAAGCAACACCTTCATGTGCAGCTTTTACTAAAGCTGGCCTGCGGTCTAAGTTGGGAATCAGCTGATCACCAACTCCAGGGAGTGTAACATAGGGTATACTATTTTCACTGAAATGGTATGTATATTTAGCTGGCAAGCACATTAGGAGTACAAGGGGTGCGAGGGGTGAAAGGAGGAACAGTGTGGGTACAAGGAGACACATGAAGTGTGGTATGAGACGGACGCTGGAACAGAGTAGACAACATGGCTCCACCAAAGGAAATGAAGTAGGCATTGAGGGTATATATGTCTCAAGCACGTTCCTCTCAGAATCTAAACAGTTCATCTTGGATCAGCAGTAGGGTCCAACTACTACTATTACTTCCAGGGATACATTAACAGAGGTGACAATACAGGGGGGTTGTTTGTGACTTACATGAGGGGTGTGGGGTGTCAGGGACAGGGATGCTCCTTGGTTCAACTGGGCAGGCACTTGGAGGGTCACTAGTGGCAGGGAGTGCAGCTGTGGGCTCCGATGGACTGGGGGCCTCAAGAGGTAGGAAGGGGTTGGTGGCAGTTCCAGGTGTTGATTGGGTCTGTTCTGGGGACACCTCAGCTGTGTCTTTTTCTTGTGTGTCAGGGGGACAATCAAATTCCTCCCCTCCCGGTCAGAGGTGTTCAGTTCAGTGCCTCCTCCTATATTTTTTCAACCTCCACCCGGTCTGTAGCAGAGGTTGTAGCGTTTGTCCGGGTTGGTGCTCTACCTCTGTCTGATGATATGCCAGGTCCCTCCTCCTCCTCTTTGGAGGATGAAAGAGGCTGTGCCTGCCGACGTCCTGAGGATGCCCTGCTCTGCCCCGTCCCTGGTGTTCCAGGCCAGCCATGTCCACTGAAATAGAAGCAAGAACATCATGTAGTTGGTGTACAAGGACAAGGCACATAAGTACATGAAGCAAGTGCTGACCTTGTTCTCCTTTGATCTCACTAACCAATTAGATGTGACTTGGAGCCAAAATATATATGTGCTATCAAGGAGATGTCCAGACATAACTCACACATTGGCGTCTGCCACCTTTGTGGGAAGCATATAGGGGAATATTTAAGAGCCCTTCAGAGCAGGCGTTAAAATGACACACCCATAGAAACCTATGGGCCGCCTTACACTTTACTACACAAGCATCAAAGCACCACAATAACGTCCAAAATTTTTACGACATTGAGCTAACGGCCACCATGATGCGCTGTATTATAAATAGGGTGCAACCATGGTGTTGTTAGGTGCCAGTAGGGAGGTGCAGAAAAAGTTGCGCCTCAGCTCTGATGCGCCACTTCGTCATAAATATGGGCCATACTTCTGTAGTCACCAACCCTCACCTTCAGCATTATTACAATCATTGGCCCCAATTCACAAAGGTAAAAGTAGATGTTTGTTCTAAACTTAGACGAAACAGCTAAGTTTACCTTTTGAATTGGTCCCAGTGTTTCCCTTCCTTGATACATAGCCATATTCCAATGCCAGTCTGGAGATTGAAACACAGTCTGGATGGATATGTCCACACCAAAGCATGTATCTATGATCATCCTATAATGAGCAGCTTTGATAGTCTTACACTTACTATGGAATGTGATCAGATGTGTAGCATGGTCTGATACCACACAAATGCTGGATTCGGTGTACATATATAAACCAAACCTTGGATATGATCTGTGCTAAGATGTGAATCTATGTATTGGAATGTCCCTGACAACATCAGACAATCTACATGGCAAGTGCTACATTTGTCATGTCAAGACTGCTTGTTGGTGCTGTACACTAGTAGACACGTTCTTAGTACAATTAGTTAGACAGTACATATAACATATTAGCCACTGTTGGGAAGATGTGCATTTGATTCCCTTGGAAGTTGTACCACTTTGTGTGAGACAAGTATCCTAAAGTCAGACTTTACTCCAAAACACATGAAATAATATTTTACACTGGTAAAACACACACAAAAAGCATGCTTGATACAGCATCCAACACCCAAAGGCTTCTTGTCCTCACACTGGACATTGTCTGGCCCATTCCTTTGCCACTGGTTCACCTGTGATGGTGTTTGCATTGCATTTATTCATTAAAATGCAAGTGTGAGGCTCATTTCCCCAAAATTGTTCAGAACACTAGAAGTCCCAGGATGCACTCTGGTTAGTGCATACAGTGTGCTCCAATTAGGCACTGGCCTTATGACTACTGCTGCATTTGCTCGGATTATGTGAACAGTAACATGAGACAAAGGATGGTACAGCTCTGTCACAACTCACATCATACTACCAGACACATTTTGCTGGCCATGCACTTACCAAATCTCTGCTGCTCAAGCTCCTCCAGCTGGGCATGGAGGGTAGGCCTTGCTGCCCTCAGGACCCTTCTGTACAGTGGCGTAAGGCTCGGCCAGTGCACTTGGGGCAAGGAGGACTGTCCCAATAATTCCTCGGCCTTAAGATGAGCCCACCAGTTCAGGTAATCCTACTGCTTGAAGTATGTTCTGGCCTGCCGGTGGTACACGTCCACTCACTGCAGCACCTCTCAATGTTGGTCCAGAGTCGGATGTGTGCTGCATTGCTCAGCTTCTCCTATGGACCCCTATAAAGCTGAGGGTAATTTTCAAGCAACCCCCAGCTAATATGTCCAATTTAGCTTAACTGAAGGGGGGATGCATTCTTAGCGGGCCCCTAAGCCATGTTAGGGACAGTTTGGAGAAACAGAGTGGCAGGATGGCAGAGGACCTTATGTGGAGGTAGGGATGACTCAGAATGACAATAAAATGTCTGGCTGTAACTTCCTGTCATGAACTTCCTACCTTGTATTTCCTCTGTGTTTTTTCCTGTATATCAATCAATCAATCAGTTTTTGTAAAGCGTGGCTACACACCCGTGAGGGTCTCAAGGCATTGAGGGGATGGGAGGGGCCTCATCCAAATAGCCACGTTTTGAGGTTCTTCCTGAAGATGGTGAGCGAAGAGCTTGTCTGAGGTGCTGGGGGAGGTTGTTCCAGCTCTTTGCTGCGATGTAGGTGAAGGATCATCCTTCTGGGGCGGTGGTTTTGTGGATGCAACAGATGGTGGCCAGGGCCATCTGGGAGGAGCGGAGGGATCTGGCGGGGGTGTGGAAGGAGGCGCAGTGGTTCAGGTAGGCTGGTCCTGCACTGTATATGGCCTTGTACGTGTGGGTGAATAGCTTGAAGGTGATTCGTTTCTCGACCAGGAGCCAGTGGAGGGTCCTCAGGTGTTGGGAGATGTGTTCTCGGCTTGGGAGGTCCAGGATGAGTCTGGCGGTGATGTTCTGGATGAATTGTAGTTTTTTGATGTTTCTAGTTGAGGTGCTGGTGTAGGGGGCATTGCTGTAGTCGAACTTGCTTGCGACTAAGGCGTGGGTCACTGCCCTGTGACAGTATGCTGGGATCCATCTGAAGATATTCCGAATTTTGTGGAGTGTGTGCCAGCAGGAGGAGGCAACTGAGTTTACCTGTTGGGTCATAGATAGGGAGGAGTCGAGGATGATGCCAAGGTTGCGGGAGTGCTCAGGCAGTGCAGAGGGGTGCTGTGGGATGTGGGCCACCAGGAGTCATCCCAAGCTTAGGTGGCGCTTCCAAAGATGATGAGCTCAGTCTTGTCGGAGTTGAGTTTGAGGCAGCTTTATCTCATACAGGTGGCGATATCTTCCATTCCTGAGTGGAAGTTCCTTTTGGCTGTGTTCGGGTCTTCGGTGAGTGAAATGATGAGTTGTGTGTCATCGGCATATGGCACGATGTTCATACTGTGGCTTCTGACGATGGCTCCAAGAGGGGACTTGTGTACGTTGAACAGTGTGGAACTCAGTGAGGATCCTTGCGGGACTCTGCAGTTGACTCCTGTGGGTCTGGATGTGCAGGGCAGAAGTCTGACCCTATGTGTCCTCCCGGACAGGAAGGAGTGGATCCATTCCATGGCTCTTCCCTGGAGTCCTATGTCGAGGAGTCTGGTGTGTAGAGTGCTGTGGGAGACCCTGTCGAAGGCTGCTGAGAGGTAGAGGAGTATGAGCTCTGTTGTATGGCCACGGTCTCAGAGTAATCAAATGTTGTCGGTTGCTGCCAGGAGGGCTGTCTCTGTGCTGTGGTTGCCGTGGAAGCCGGACTGGGAGCTATCCAGGGAGTTGTTGGCCTCGATTAAATTCCGTAGTTGTGTGTTGATTGCTTTTGCCAGTACTTTGGTGGGGTAGGGATCAGCGAGATGGGCCGGAAATTCTTTAGTTCTGATGGGTCGTCCGAAGGTTTCCTCAGGAGAGGGCGTATTTCAGCATGTTTCCAGTCCTCGGGGAAGGTGCCAGTGTTGATGGCGTAGTTCATTTTGTTCCGGAGCTCGGGGGCGATGGATGCACTGGCTCTAATGTATATGTGGTGTGGGCAGGCATCCGTGGGGGCTCTGGTGTGGGAGCTCATGATGCTGACTGTTTCCTCCGTGGTGAGCGTGGACCAGCTGTGGATGGTCAGGGTGGGTTCTGGGGGGTTGGGTCGGTCACTGGTTCCAGTGCCAGGATTTTCCGCGAGGAAGCTGTTGTAGATGTCCTGGATCTTGCGGTAGAAAAAGGTGGCGAGTTTGTCACAGAGGTCCTGTGACGGGGGGATGCTGGTGGCTTCGGAAGGGGGATCTGTGAACTTGTTGATGACTAAGAAGCGTTACTTAGAGTTGTGCGTGGAGGATTTGATGGGCTCCTGGAGTACGTTCCTCTTTGTGTTCTTGATTTTTCGACGGTTGAGGCTCTGAAGGTGGCAAGGTCTTCGCTGGTTTGGCTGCTCCTCCATTTTTTCTATAAACGTCTGCGGGTAAGCTTTGATTCTTGGAGTTCGGTGGTGAACCAGCTAGATTTCTTAGGTATGCGTTTGGCCAATGTCTCCTGGGGGGGCTAAAGTGTTGGTGTATTCGGTGATCCATGTGTTGATTATTATCGGTAATCATTGCGCGCTGCTGTGTTGGCTTCATTGGAAGGAGGAGGGTAGGGATTTGGCGAGAGATGAGGTGAGTTGCTCATTGGTGATTTCGTTCCATTTCCTGTGGGGGTCCTGGGGATGCGGGTGCGGCTGCTGGGTGAGGTGAGTGTGAAGTGTATGCAGCAGTGGTCGGTCTAGTCTGGGGTGGAGATGGTCTCGATGGTGATACGGTTGCTTGAGGTGAAGATGGGGTGCAGTGTGTGTCCTCTGATGTGTGTTGGTGCAGAGATCAGCTGTCTGAGGCTGAGGGTGGTGAGGTTGTTGAGTAGAGCGGTACTGTTTTGATTGGCGAAGTCCTTGAAGTGAAAATTCAGGTCGCCAAGGAGGATGCCAGGGCCATGGGGGGTAGCGATGTCTACAGCGTCGTCTATGAAAGCTGGGCAGGGCTGGGTGGCCTGCACACCAGGGTGCCGCGGATGGAGGAGTTGTGGTTGGAGTGGACCAGGAAGTGAAGGTGTTCCATGGTGGAGCATTGTTCTTCTGGGACAGCCTTAACACGTAGTGAGGAATTGTGTACGATGGCCAGTCCTCCACCCGGGCGGGAGGGCCGGTCCCTCCTTAGGATGCTGTATCCGTCGGGAATGGTGATGGCGATGTCTGGTCCCGAGGTGGGGTTGGTCCAGGTCTCGGTAAGGAAGACGATGTTTGGTTGATCGGTGTTGATCAAACCCCAGAGTTCGGTGGCGTGTTTGTGGAGGGAGTGGATGTTCAGGAGCAGGCAGTTTATGGGGTTGTGGAAGTTGCTGGTATCTCTGTGTGTGGAGAGTACCTTCAGCAGTTAATCTCCGGTTCACCTCCAGTGTTGAGGCAGAGGGGGGTCTTGGCGTCATAACGGAGGCAGGCTAAGGGGTGGTTTTATGGAGATCCAGGGTTCCTGGTGCTGGGCGCAGTCCGGGTGTGGACGGGCGCAGATGGGCTTGCCTTTGTTGCGACTTTGACAAGCCAGCGGCACAGCCACGCTACGGCCGCCATTAAGAAGGGGAGGGGGTGGGGAGAGGAGTCAGCTGGGAGGCAGGAGGGCGGGAAAGGTGCTTCACAGGGTAGTGGGGGCGGGCTGCAAGGGCCAGAGCAGCGCCGTGGGGCAGAGGAAAGGAGGGGAGGTAGAAAAGAAAAGGAAAAACGAGTGAAAAAAGGCAGAAAAGCAAGAGTGAAAAAGGGCAGAGTAAAGGAGGGGAGATGGAAAATAAAAGGGAAATTTTTTTGAAAAATGGCAGAAAAGCAAGAGTGAAAGAGGGCAGAGGAAAGGAGGAGAGATGGAAAAGAAAAAGAAAAAACAAGAGAAAAATGGCAGAAAAGCAAAAGTGCAAGAGGGCAGAGGAAAGGAGGATAGATGGAAAAGAAAAGGAAAAAACAAGTAAAAAAAGGCAGAAAAGCAAGAGTGAAAGAGGGCAGAGGAAAGGAGGAGAGATGGAAAAGAAAAGGAAAAAACAAGTGAAAAATGGCAGAAAAGCAAGAGGGCGAGAGGGCAGTGCAAAGGAGGAGAGATAGAAAAGAAAAGGGAAAAACAAGTGAAAAAAGGCAGAAAAGCAAGAGTGAAAGAGGTCAGAGAAAAGGAGGAGAGATGCAAAAGAAAATTAAAAACAAGTGATAAAAGGCACAAAAGCAAGAGTGAAAGAGCGACAGAGAAAAAAATACTTGTGATGGCCACTAGACCACCAGGGATGAAGTGCAGGAATGAGGAGACTCTCAGTTCATCCCAGGCAAAAGGCAGAGGCAGCAGCAGCAGCTAGAGGAGCTGGGGAGGGCAGCAGACGCTGGCCAGGAGGTCAGCGCAGTTGCCCTTAAAACATTGGGTTCTGGGTGGTTTTCAGTATCTACACATGGAGCATACTCTCTACAACCGAGGCATAGACCCCGCACTCAGGCTGAGATTCCGCATTCTGGGGGGAGATTCCGCACTCAGAAAGGAAAATAAAGTCTAAGAAGTATCATATATGAAAACATGTGAAAGAAGGGCAAGAAGTCCAATTCAGGAAAGGAAGAGTGTATAGGTACACACTACATTACATCCCAGCACAGTTTAGCTCTTTGCATTATGGTAGACGTGGACAACATTTGGCACTTACACCAAAGTAGACTCTAGTGTTTCACCAGTGTTGGGGCGGGTAGTGATGTTTATCCTTGGACACATACGGCCTGATTCACAAACGGGCAGGGCCAGACTGGGAACCCAAAGCAGCACTGGCAATTTTTCAGACCAGACCTCACAGAGAGGCAGGACACAAGAGTGTGTGGATTATGGAGGACTGCTGCTTTTGTTACAGGGGTGATATTGCAGCACCATTTCAGAACCAACCATGAGTAACAAACTGACCCCCACCCGTCTGACCCCCTCCCCCACCAAGGAAACACCCAAAAACCGCTATGGCCAGTCCAGCCCTGCAAATGGCCTCCACACTATTGGCAGAGGCCTCTCAGTCATTGCACTTGGGTAGGATTCTCCACAAAGAGAATTCAAAGTGTGGGAGCCCATTGTGTAGCAGGCCCATATACGTGTTTCAGCATGTTGTCCTTCATCAGTAGAGTGCAGCACTCCAAGCACCCTTTAATACATGGAGAGACCGACATCCATTTTATGGTCATTCAGAGTCAGCCTCATCTGCAAGCAGCATCCTTTGCCATCCTGCTGCACTGTTGAACTCACCTCACCCAACATGGTTGGGGGACCTATGGACAAGGCACACACACATTCAGTGAAAATAACATGAACAAACTTATTGAGGGGATGCTTGATAGGTAATCTCAGTATTATGTGGACCCAGAGGACAGATGCATGCTGCTGCACACAATGATATCTGGGGGTCTTATTTCATATAGGACACATGTTCTCTGTTTGCACCACTGTGGAACTTAGAAAAGGTGCACCATGATCAGACAGAGAAAGTGCAACACATTACTTCGAATGCACTGCCCCCAGGGCAGCCGCAAACTCGTGCTGCCCTGTGGGCAGTGCAGTCAAGTGAAAAATGTGGCAGTCTTAAAGCAGCTGCTCCATGTTGCACTGTTAGAGATTCCCATGCAGGCAGGTGCAGTGAGTGACTACACCCACCTGCAAAGGTATGTCTGTTGGATCCGTAGGACCACCTTTCTCCCTTACAGAAGGCTGCCATCAGAGGATGCACTGACAGTGCACCACCTTTTATGTGGCACAAAGTCAGTGCACCTCCTGAAAGCTTCTTTGCTCTGCACCCGCATCCTATATGTAGAGTGGGCACAGTGGCTAAAGGATTCCATCATATGCATGGGACTATACCCCCATGTTAATGAGTGGACACCCGCTGGTGACAGTGCAGGCACTATATGTACACTAGCGCTATCTGTATTACAAAAAGGGCAACTGCCCTTTCTGTACTACAGAAGTGCAGTGGGGGTGCATAGTGTGGGTGCACATTCACCTTGCACACCTGTGGCACTTTGTGGAATATGGCCAATGGAGTGTATTCACTACATGCTGCGGTAGGTCTTTTGACCTGTGATAGGCCTGGATGTGCCACTAGAGCAGGGTGTGTGTGTTAGTACAACATTACAAGCTCAGACAGTGGTAGCCACTCTATGTTACATATCTCGCAAGGAACCTGTTGAGTTAACAAGAGACAGTGACATGTCATCATAGGGGTACATTAGAGCTGCATGTGTGATGCATTCTCCATTACACACAATACAAAATGGCTAGCCAGTTTGAATGTGACCAGTAGCTGTTAGTCTGATTCATGAGGAAGACCGTTTCTAATCACACAGACCTGCCAAGTTTATCAGGTCCATTCATAATGTGCTGATCCAGGCCAGATGATCAGGATGAATTCTGGGACTTGTAGCCTTTGTTTGTCATTCTATAGTGAAAAGGTACACAATTTCCAGTTTCCACCTTGTTTAACCACGAGCCTGGAGTAGGACATCACATAAGCAGCTGCCAAACATGGCAGGTATGAACATGGACTATCCATGTCTTTACACTGGTCCACTTGTACCATGATGTACTATGACAGACATATGACCACACTGCCACATGATTTGCAGCACATACACACAAGGGGCCTGGCTCATAAAGGGAGACTCCGCACTTGGGGCAGTATCTCTACATTGCAAAATCTCATTGCAACGATTCCTCCTTAGGTACAGAAACTCAACCTCTGATGTGGCTCCTCTGCCCTGAGGTCAGAGGTACAATGTGAATCAGACTCCTCCTATGAAACTGACTAGGGAGGTCTCACACATACAGACATTTAATCCCCTGAGTCAATGGAGCCCTTACAGACATTGTCCACACTTATCCCAGACATGCACATAATATATTAAATGGCCAATCTTTTGACTTTTGTATACGGCTGTTGTTTACGGACATCATGTATGGTAGTCTCAGAATGGAATTTGTGTGCAGAGTGTTAAAAGTCCAACTATTATCATTGACAACAGACTGCAAGCCACATGAAGGCCGTGACACAACAGATTGCTCAGGTGAAAAAAGTGTCAACCATCTGATCACACACCTGCATTCTCTGCCTGCTGTTTTGTACAGTGGCCCGGTTTCCAAGATTCAAACTTAGATAAGGATCCAGAGGTATATGTAAGCCATGATTTAATGCTATGTTGTGCAAAACACAACAGGCCTCTATGATCTTGTACACAACTTGAGGGGAGTACAGCACCCCCCTCCACTCCCCTTATGGTCAAGACATGTGACTCTTGACTTAAGGAGACCAAAACTTCCCTCAATGATGGCTTGTGTACGTCTCTGTGCCCTATTGTACTTCCCATGAGGTACAGTGGTTACAAGTCTGTATGGTGTGAGGAGATGAGGGGAGAGAGCATATGCAGCATCACCTGAGGAGAGAACTGGAGTAATATTTGTTCATGTTCCTATTGTACCTGTGCAGTACATGATGTATGAAATAGTACATGCTGTGTCTGTTGGGGGCATAAGGATTAGTGCTGTATGATGGTTGTGTATATTGAAACAAACTGTGATTGCCCTGAAGTGGCATACTTCAGGGCACTTGTATTTTGAGGTGGTGCTGGTTTAAGGCTGGGCAAGCCGTTTCTATGTCTCCACTTTTTCTCGCCTTCGTGAGGAAATAACCGCACTCCAAAGTTGTTGCACACTCTCCTGCTTTATTGCAAAGCTCTTTTTTTAAAGGGTGTTTCCAATTTACTGAAACACAGAGCTTTGCAGTAAAGCAGAAGAGGATATCTAGCTGTCATGGGTACTGTATGGGAACACTGCATGCAGATCAATAAAGCTACCACTGCATTACAGACACCCTGCACGTTGATGGCGTGCCATCTGTGTCCGTGTGAATTGCGGCGAGATGGCTGAAGAACCACATGAGTGTGATCAATTGCACACAGCACAGTGGGAAGCAGGACATTAGGTAGAAATCTCTAGATACCCTTTGCCTTCTGGCCTGTGTATGGTGCATTCACATGTGGAGATGGACTTTCCTATTGGTGCAGCTCAGTACCTGATGTAGGCATCAGGACTGGGTTGCCTGGGAGATGCCCAAAAGGTCACTGGAGACCCTCTGGAATGACCCCGTAGCAAAAAAAAGGAGTGCTGCTGGGATCTTGACATAGGCTGGGATGGCGTGGGAGCAGCAGGTCACAGAGTCAAGATCCTGCTCCCCGTCACAAACCATCTCCAAGATGACATCAGGGGATAAATGTTATCTGGCCATGACATCTTGGCTGGACATCCCAAAGAGGTTAATCCTTTGTCTGAAAATCCTCTCTACTCTCCTTCTCCTCAAATCATCCTGCCACATAGCAAGCGGCTAACCAACAAACACATTCGAGGCCACACCTCCCTCTCATTAAAGGCACTTCTACTCTTGGGCACAGAACCAGTGTGCTTTTCATGAACCTCCACATGTACATGTGTGTTTCAGATGCTAATGTAGTCCTTGCGCCAATCATGACAGAGCAGCATTATGATTGGCTGAGGCGCCCCAGCTGGTTGCTCCAGCGCAGACTGGGAGCCTGTGCAGGCTCTCTCCAACTCAGCAACACAGTGCCAGGCTGGAGAGAGCCCTTGTGAGCATGTGTGTTTCGCTGGCCGTCTTGGGCCAGTCAAACATACATGCGCACAGAGGGGAGTGCTCTGTGCACGCCCCTCACTCCTCGACACCCCATGCCCCCCCCCCCTTAGAAATAAAAGGATAAAAAACATTGTTTATTATCCTTTTATTCTTAAAGGTTTGCAGCTCCTGCCGCTGCCGGCGGGGGGCGACGCCGCCCTGGTTGTAAAGGGTGTGTATTGCCTCCGACCAGGCCATTCGCACTTACATTAATGAAGTGAGGGAGTGCTGGAGTTAATATAGCTCTGACTACCATTAGCTTCTCGTCCTCGTTTTTCCAGTTATATCATTAGAATATTATTTTCACTTCCTAGCAGCACTTGCTTTAATTGCCCTGTCTTCTTTGTTCACCTCATCGCTGCCCCTTATGAAAGCCCGCATTGCCAATCAAGAGAGCCCCATTACAAAGCAACACACACCGTGTTCACATACAGGCGTAAAACATCCCAATATCTTGTCACTTTCCAAGGAATGTCACCTCAGATAGCTTAGATAAGTTGGTAATACCAGTTATTTAACACGAAAGCGTTTAAGGCAGAAAAGTGTGTAAAGCTCGTACGTCCAATTAAAATATACTCTGGTGATGGGGAAGAATGGGTGGTGTCTTTGTTTTTCATGTAAAACAAGCGTTGACACAGACAAGAGTTTTGACTTAAGTACAGTGCACGCATACAGAGAAACACAACGTATATGACCATATCCACACCTATATCACACGCACATGCACAGATGAAAACAACCAGATGCCCATGCATTTAGGCCAATAGATTTTCAGACATCTATGGACTCTCACCAACAGACATACCGACCTCCATATACAGGGTCATCAGATATAGGGCTACCCAAGCATGCAGACAAACATATAAAGAGATAGTTATGCACACATTCCCACAAATATATAGACACACATGCATGCAGACTCCCAGATATACTGGCACGCATGTACACAGGGCCATCCATCTACACTATGAGACAAAACTGTCACCTGGGTTGTCATTTTTCAGATTTGTGTAAATGACCGCAAATGTTTACATTTAGAATAATTCTCAGCTTTTAACTATTAATTCCAACTCCCCCAAGATCACCTGATTTATTTCTCTTTCTAATGCGGGTCATAAAGCAGAGACCCTGAAATCAGGAATGCCTCCAGGCCCAGACAAGATCCCTAGGGATTTCTTCTGCTCAGATGTGTTATTATTATGTTATTATATTAATTTATTGTCCAGAGGATGGACATCCCATTCACTTGAAGAGGAGTGAAAATGTTGCCACTTTTTAAAAAGGGTAACAGGAGTGTTCCCAGCAGCTACAGACCTATTCGCTTGCTGGACAATTTGCAAAAGGTGTTCTGTAGGCAAATTTTGAATAAACTACAAGATTAGATTGACGAGCCCCAAGTTCTTTCCCGTTTCAGAATGATTTAAAAATTAAAGTTAGCAGGTCTGATCAGGTTTTTAGGTTGTTCCTCTAATTGTGGGTATGTATATATTGCTTTTGTGGACTTTAGGGCAGTATTCCTGTTTGTCCCCAGACACCTTGTAATTCCTCAAGCCCATGGCCATCCCCGCATTGTTACTGTCTACTACTCTACTGTAGATAGGTTCACAAAAAAAACAGTCCACAACTTCACTGGGGCACTCAGGGTGAGATAAGTGATCACATACCCCTCTGTAGAGGCATGTGGCAGGGATGCGTCCTAGCACCAACCCTTTTTTGTTTATACATTAACAATGTCATCAGTGCTCTTTTGGATTGCCTAAATTAGATGGTTCCTCTATCACTGCCCTGCTCTTCGCTGGTGATACTTTGATTATCTTGAGAATCCTTACTGGTCTTCTGAATTTGTTGGATAAATTTAAAGACTTCTGTGATTCCAAGGGCTTAGAAATTAACATTCAGAAGACCAACTATATGGCTATCAATCATCATAAATCCTTTAGGGGCAGTCTGAAGACGGGGGATATGTGTCTTGATAGAGTCAATCAATTTTAATATCTGGGCATCAAGCTAGATAATGAATTATTGTGGTCTAACCGATTAGCCTGGTCCCCCTATATCGAGAAGAGCAGGGCCATAGTTCTACACAGAACTGCAAGGATCCTTAAAATGCATAAAGAATTAATGTCAAAATCTGTGTCCCTGGCCCTTGAGGTCTATAGAAACAAGAGTGAATCTGCTGCTATGAATGGGGCAGAAATGTGGGGAACCAATGATAAAGCAATGCTTTAGAGAGAACACCACTTTGTTAGATCACTTTTAAATTTGCCCCAGAACACTCCTTTGCTGCCTATATTTTTTGATATCCGGACTTACCTTGTTGCTTAAGACATTTATTGTTCTGGGTTAGGCTGTGGACAACTGTTGATCTAGGAACGGTTTAGTGGAAATTCAGTCCCTAGATACGGGAGCTGCTCCACCATGGTTATTATTTGTAAAGAATGTATTAGGTATCCTGGGTTTGGAAAAAATGTGCTCTGGTTTGAATAAGGCTATAAAGGGTATTCTTAAAGCTTCCATTTGGAATTATGTTGTGCTCCAAAGGCAGCAGAGCACTCAAAACGGTACATTTTTGGAGTTTAAACCATTCCCCCTTTTTATGAAATTCAGATTTGGTATATTGTGCACTCACAGCTTTATGTGCAAATGAAATATTGGCGTTGGAGATGGGCTGAAAATGTGTACCATGTGCAAAGATAATGCCGCAGATACCATCGAGCAAGTTTTAATTTCTTGCTCAGCTTATCTGAATCCCAGGACAATTGGATTCGCCCTCTCTGTTTGTATCCAGGCTTCGGGAACTATTTTCCCACATTTAGAATTATGAAATCGTTTACATCAACTCCTATTGTGTTTTATTCAGGGACATTTTTGGGACATGTGTAGATTAGAAAGACGCATTGGAGGTTGACTTTTAATGTCTTGTTCATTTTTAATCGTGATTTATTTATTAATATGATTGCTTAAAAAGATTTTGTCTCATGAATAATGTGCAAGATTTTATCTCATTGTTAAAACATTTGTTTTGTATAATGTTATGTTTTTTATTGTGGGTTTCATGGGGTTATGCCCCGAAAAAAACATATTGATTGATTGAGGTTTGAGACACACAAGCACCAGTACCGACAGATCAACACACAAACAGGTAACCATGTACTTAGACCTATAGGAAGAGAGGTCCCTTGAACATAGACAAAAAGGCACAAATATAACACACAAGGATTAATGCTTGCGGCAAATGATCCTTGTTAATGCTTGGATCTAGTAAATGTTTTTAATAACTTGGGAAATCATCAGCCAATACTGATGCTCCTTTGCAATGTTCAATCAAACCGTGCAATGATCATGGACAAGTGTTTGGAAACAAGGTCCTTAGACAATCTTTCTGGTTTATTGGGTTCATGGTACCGAAGTTTTTGAGTTTTTAAACTCTTGCTTTCTTGCAAATTCTGAATTTTCGAAATTATAAATTCATATTCCGAATATTCATTTTACAAACTTCATTTAGCCTATTTTAAGATTTTTGCTGATTGTTATCTGCCTGCATATGCTTTACTGTTTACAACATGGACCTTTCCCTACAAAACCAACTGCCTCACAAATATTGCTCCAGTTCTCTCCTCAGGTGATGCTGCATATGCCCTCTCCCCTCATCTCCTCACACCATACAGACTTGTAACCACTGTACCTCATGGGAAGTACAATAGGGCACAGAGACGTACACAAGCCATCATTGAGGGAAGTTTTGGTCTCCTTAAGTCAAGAATCACATGTCTTGACCATAAGGGGAGTGGAGGGGGGGTGCTGTACTCCCCTCAAGTTGTGTACAAGATCATGGATTATTTTTGCATGCCTGCTGCGTTACTAACCCTCTCCTCTATTGTTACAATATATTTTGCCCACTCTTTTGATGTCATTACATCAAAATGTAACACGCACTGGCAGTGCCAAAAGGTCTGCACTGGGCAAGCCTACAATTGTATTTATTTATTTAAAATATGTAAAAAGTAAAGCTGCTGCCATCTGATTGTGATGTGCCGGTGTTTGTAAAAACAAGCAATAAAAGCAGAAATTAATCTAGGGAATGGCCTTCCAGCCCTGGCGCTGAAGTGGACTACTTTCTGTGCAAAGGTGCACATGTTAAAGAGCAAAATGCCATCACTCACACTGAATAGAGCTAATGGCTTAAGTGAGCTGACGCATTCTTCCATGCTGTAATCTGTGGTAGACAGAAGTAAAAGAAATACTAATTACCTCGTCATCATCCTTCCTCATCCCATTCCTAAAGTTATGGAGTGGATGTGCCCATTCACTCCTCACGTCACCTTTAGAAAGATACTTCTTCCCACAAGGAGCATAAAGCCTTCCCATCCCTAAGAACTTCCTGCTCTTTTTTTGTGCCCACTCGTCACCGGTGGGCTGTGGGGCTGCTTGGGTGCCCTTCAGAGCATGTTGCTTTCAGAAAGAATGTTTCCTGTCTTCATGCGGTGCGGCTGTCTGGGCGCCCTTCTGCACATCTTGCTTCAGACATGGGGTTCTCTATGTTTTTACTGCAGTGCGGCTGGGTGGGCACCGCATTTTCACCTGTGTTTTCTTTGCAGCTGCTGGGCCACCACATTTCTATTTTCAGTCTGTGTGTGGGGGGGCACCCTTGGACGGTGTCCTCCTTGCTGGGCCTGACGGTTTGCCATCAGCTGGAGGATTCTGCTTGGCTCGGTTGCTGCCTCTCCCTGTGCTGGGCTCTGTGGAGCACCCACGCTTGTCTAGGTGACTGCGTTGGTGCCACCTTTGTTTACCTCCTGTGAGATGGCCTGCCTTTCAGCCTCCCTTTGCCCCCCTTGCTCCCGGGATGCTGTGCGCAGTGACAGGGTGGCCTAGGTTGCGGCTGGGTGCTTGCTTTGGTGGCATTTAGGAGTGCTGCAGTATATACTGTTTCTGTCGCTTTCATGTTTTACTGCCGATTCAGCCCTCCCACAGCTGCTTGAGGCAGTTCCACCACAGATGCCCCATGGCCAGTGTGTTAGTGGTTGAGAGACTGCCTGGAAGTCTTTGTTTGGCGAAACCATGGGAAAACAGCCAGACTTACATCTGAATCTCCATCCGTCTGGATGCACTGCCTTTTGCTGGGGCCCATTGGCCGATGTGCTGATGTTGTCTTCATTTTGGCATATGGGGTTCTTTTTGGCTGCTGTGGCACCATTGTTACTCCCCTGGGGCCTTTTTTCCCCTTTTCGCCCCTATGCCTTGTGTGTGTTCTGCTACTATGGGTCAGGCGCGGGCCCTGGTTTCCGGGGTTCTCCATGCCGCATCTGCCCTTAGGTCCTTGCTGTTGCTGTGCTCGTGCTCCTCGCATTTTTTTGCCTCTGGGCTTGGCTTTGTCCCCCCATTGTTTTTGGTGAGCGTTCCCAGATTCTGTTCCTCAGATGTGGTTCGCTCCTTGCAGTCTCCTGTTTCTGTTACAGGTTTGAAAAAGTACAAACCTTTATCAAATGAGAGGGGTTCCATGCTTATGCATTGGTCTGCAGGGACGTATATTCTGAGGTGGACTTGGACTCTCGTGGGTATCTCTGTGCCTCTCATTGGGAGGTGGAGGCTGCTCTCATTGTTTTACCCGCTGACCTTAGTCTTCCCTTTGGGCTTTGTCTTTTGCCACTGCCAGTCTGTTTTGCCACGGCATCTTCTTCGCCTTCGAGATTGGAAGTTTTTCCTCTTACTTACTCTTTGGGGGTTCTTGATGATTAGGGGTGCACTGGGGTTGATCCTCTGGTGTTCTTTCACATATCTGTGACATGTTTGCACCTTCCTTCGGTGGCCTTAGTCCTAGGTTGGCAGTAGGTGGCATTTGGTTCTGTTTCTGGCATGTCAGCCTGCTTCCCTGGCCTCTCGCTCTAGTTTCTGCGTACAGGAGTTCAGTCAGGGAGTGCCTCCCATCGGTCTGGTGTTATGAGGGTCCTTGACTTCCTTCCTTCTTGCCTTGTCCAACCTCCCCACCCCCTGGGTCCAGTAAGTGGGCACTTGGGGCAGTTTTTTCATGTTTGGGAGGTTTCAGTCCCTGTCTATGGGTTGTTCCGGTGGTGTCCCAAGTGTTTTTTTATGGTCTTCTCTGGGATTCCAGCTCCCCCCTTCCTTCGGACTGCCTGTTCTGGAGTTCCTGTGTGTGGAAGTTGACACTGGTGGATGGTGTCGCCTCCCTTCTCCTGCAACAGGCCCTTCTCTCTGTTCCTCCTCTGGTGTGGGGGTGTGGTTCCTATTCCGTTGTCTTCTTGGTGCGGCCGTTCACAGGGAATTTTCGCGTGGTCGTCGACCTGCGATTCCTGTCCTGGTATGTTCTGGCCCTTCACGGGCTGTCCTTTTTGCTTCTAGTGCCTTTGCTGGTCTCTCCGGAGTATTCCTGCCCTCCTTGGCTCTCCGGTATGCCTGTCTCCATGTTCCAGTGACTCCTGCTTCCCGGGTGTTTCTGTGGTTTACCGTGGGTTCCCTGCACTGGTAGTACCCTAGGTACTTACATTGGCCTGCAGTCCTCTCCCAGGCTTTTCACCGTGGTCCTGGCCCCGTCAATATGACTTCTTTCACAGGGAATCTGGGTCCATCCGTCTCTCTTGGTTCTTCTCCTCCATGTCACTCTTTGGTGCGTTCTCTGGTGGACATTACCTCCACGGTGTCTCTGTTGCAGGCCTCCTTCTCCTGTGTCCTCCCTCCAAGTCTCACCTGGCTCCTTCTCTGCATCTGAAGTACGTTGGTACCTTCCTCGATACAGTTCTTGGGGTGGTGTCCCATCCCGCCTCCGGGTGTGCCCGGCAGTTGCTGTCTCTTCGGAATCTACTGATGGTCCGTGAGGCCTCCGCAAGGGTGTGGCTCCCACTTCATGGTCCACTGGTAAGGTGGGTTTTTTTGTGAGGGTCAACCCAGTTTTTCCCTTACCTGTTTGTTGCTTGTCCCTCTTGTTGGTTTCTGTGGTGCTACTTTGTCGCCTATTTGTTTTACTTTTTGGCGACAGCCTTGGACATCATGCCTTGGGTGCGCCTTCCCTGAGTATGTTTGGGCATCATGACCTGCTTCGCTGGACACCTGTCTGTGGCTACTGCGCAGCCTTTGTTCCTGTGCTGCTTCCTTTGACCTGGACTCTCTCTGCTGGTGTGTGCATCTGCTTTCCCTGGACCGTAGCTTCCTACTTTAGTCTCTGGTTCCTCTGGTCCTCCTTGCCGATGCCAGCTGCCTGGGCTGGGGGGTGGTCTTGGGTGACCCTTACTGCTCCAGGTCTCTGTGGAGGTGAGTTTGAAGTCTTCCCTCAACTTCTTTGTCTGCCTTTTGTGTCTTGGGTAGGGTCCGTTCTCCTAAGTTTTCGGGCTGTTCACTTTGGGGGCTGCTAGGTATTCTGACGGTTCTTCTGAGTCAGGTGTTTCCTTCTTCCCTGGAGTTTGTTCTGGCTCCTTCGGTGTTCCCACTGCTTTGCCATCTCTGGGGTTTCTGATGGTGGATCTCTCTCTACTCCCCTGGTTGCCTAGCTTTCACTCTTCTTCCCCTGGTTCCTCTAACTAGACACTCTAGGATTTGATGCCCTGTTCGGTTCTTGACCTCCGGGTCTTCTTACGCATTTCTGATCCTGCAGTTCCTCATTCATTTGCTGCAGGTGTTGGTGGAAGCAGAGGTGATCCTTCCTTTCTGGCCTCGGTGGCCTTGTGTTCCCTCTTCTCTGTCTCCTGGCTGTGGGGCAGGAGTGGTTTCTTCCTCCACTGGAACCATCCTCTCTGTCCGTCCCTATGCTTCCTCTGCAATCTCTGGCCCGGTAGCATCTCTTGCTATGGTGGTTGTGAGGATGGGTCTTGTTTTTTGTTTCTTTCTCTGAGGGTGTCCTATCCCTCCTCTCTTCTAGACAGGCCTACAATGACAAGCCATATGCGCATCTTGAGAGCTCCCTTGCTGCTTGGTGCCGGGTGAGGTCTTTGTCTCCTGGTTCTGCCCTTGCCTGCTGTTTTTCATTTTCTCCCGGAGGTTTTCGCTACAGCCTTTTCCTTTACTGCTCTGGAGCTTCCGTGGTTCTCTGTTGGGACTTTTTCGGGCTTTCTGGGATGATTATCCTCTGCTGAGTCTCTGGTTGCTCAGTTGTTTGAGCATTCTGCCTTCTGTATGTGCCCCTAGTGTTGGTGTCCCTTAGTTTCCCGGCCTCAGTGTGTTTTCTTTTTAGTGACCATCTCTACTGCCAGGCGTTGGGGACAGTTTGATGCTCTGGTTTGCTGTCCTCCTTCCCTCTGTGTTTTTGGTGACCAGGTTGTCCTTTCCTTGGTTCCTCAGTTCCTCCTGGAAGTGCCTTCTTCCTTTCTCTATGGGCAGGAGATTTTTCTCCCTGTTTGGCCTCAGGAGGCTTTAGTCCTATCCGAAGGGCAAGGTACCCTCTGCCTCTGATTTATTTCTGTTGATTGGTTTGTGGGTTTTTTCTGCCTCCTATGCCCTGGGCAATGTCGTTCTGGGTAGTGTTGTGGCCCATTCCACAAGGGGTATGGCTGTCTCATGGTCAGCCTGGCCTGGTATTGCCCATTGGGACGTTTGCGAGGTTGACATGTGCCTCCGCTTCCCATTTCAGGTTGAGTGTGGCTCAGGGTCCTGAGTTGTCCTTTGGTTTGGTACTCCTGGTGGTTGCTTGTTCCTTCTCCTGACTGGGGACCTTTCAGTTGTGTCTGTTCCTGTCCCTGGGAGGGCTGTAGTTTGTGTTTGGCACATGGTTGTTGCTCTGTTGGTTCACTACCATTGATGTTGCTCTCCTTTATGTCTCTTGTGGTTCTTTAGGGGCTGCTGAAAGTGGTCTTGCTTGGGCATTCCTCCATAACGTTAGGAATGGGACGAGGAAGGATGATGAGGAGGTAATGCTCGGATTACTGATCTGTAATCTTCATTACTCCAATTCTTCCTCCCTCGTCCCATTCTGCGTGTCCCTCTCTCCCTGTTCTTTCATCAGCCGGTGATGTGGTGCTTGGTGTTACTCAGGAAGTTCTTAGGGATGGGAGAGGCTATATGCTCCTTGTCCAAGAAGCTTTCTAAAGGTGACGTGAGGAGTGAATGGGCACATCCACAACATAACTTATGAATGGGACGAGGAAGGAAGAATCAGCATAATGAAGATTACCGGTAAGTAATCCGAACATTAAAAAATACCATGGCATAAACCCAATTTATTATTACTTGTTTTACAAATAGATTTTAATCCAAAACCGCACAAGGACACAAGAGGTTAATTTGTGTAGCATTAGATGGATCCTCTTACTGTTGTTTTTTTCGCTTTAAAGTTATTGTTACATGCAATCTGTGAGGCAGTAAAATGTGTTTTCCCTGTCAATGTTGTTGTACTGTGGTAATAAACTCAAACTTTGCAACTGTCACAATAAATGTATGAAGGTGTGTTTATTAAGACAGTTATTCTAAATAAAGTGTTATCCAGCAACTTTTATTTTCATTGCTATGTCATAAATTTACTTACTGCATTTTTTTCCGAAAACATGAGTCTAACACTCTGGCCCTCATTTCGACCTCAGCGGTCTTTTTCATAGACTGCTGAGGAACCGCCGTGCTGAAGACCGCCAGTGCAGGCGGTTTTCCGCGTGGCGTATTATGACTGCTGGCAGCCCTCCATCCTTTTTTGGATGGAGAGCTGCCAGAAGCCATAATGGCGGTCGGCGTGGAAGTGGAGGCTGCTCCACCTCCACCGCCCCGTCATCAGAACACCGTCCACCGAATCACGTTCCATGATTCGGTGTGGCAGTGTTCTGGTGACGGGGAGTTGGCGCAGAGCAGCCCCCATGGATCCCGTCCCCTCCCGGAGGATCAACGGAGAAGGTAAGTTGATCGTCCGTTATGGGAGGGGGTGGGGGGTGTTGTGTGCGTGCATGGGGGTGTGAGTATGTAGAGGGGGTGTGTGAGTGCGTGCATGCATGCGAGGGTGTGTTGTGTGTATGGGAAATGTGCGCGGGTCGGTCTGTGTGCATGTCTGTTTGTATGTGTGCGGGTATGTGTTGTTGCAGTGTATGTGTGCGTCTGGGGGGGTGTGTCTGTGCATGTTGGGGGTGGGGGTGGTGTGGGGAGGGGGGGTGTATGTGCATGTTGGGGGTAGGGGTGGGGAGGGGGGCCTGCCACCTTTGGGGGGTGCCAGGGGGGCGGAGGGTGTGTGGGGGAGGACTCGGGGTGGGGGAGGGGAGCAGGGGAGACCCCTATTAGTGCCAGGGAAGGAATTTCCTGGCACTGATAGTGCCTACCGCCATGGATTTTGTAGCGGTTCCAAACCACCTGAAATCCATGGCGGTATGCAGGGTCGTGATACCGCCGGCGGTCTGGTGATGGCCGCCGGGCTGGAGGCCGAAGTCTCCAGCCCAGCGGTCGTCACCGCCCTGGTGGTCGGAGTGGAGAAGTGGCAGATGACCATGGCGGTAACCGCCATGGTCATAATTTTTTTAAAAAAATCGCCGGCCTGTTGGCGGTATTACCGCCACTTCTCCCCTGTCCGCCAGGGCTGTAATGAGGGCCTATATCTAAAGTGGTCTCTTAGCCAGATCTAAAAAGCAAGTCTGGCCGCATTAATTCTCATGGATGTTTGAGAGATCTACCTACCACCCTTCCCTGACAGCCAAGCAAACCCTTCCCTGACAGCCAAGCAAGGACTGATTCATTCAAAGTGACCTGTGGCAGGGAATAATAACAATTAGGATATCCAAGCCAGTGCCATGCCCCATCCCAGAACTAATTTACTTTCACAGTGAGGCCCATATTTATACTTTTTCACACAAAACTGCGCTAACGCAGTTTTGCGTGAAAAAGCGTACTGCCTACTAGCGCCATTCCAAGCCGCCGGCCGGGCGTCTTATATGTGGAATGGCACAATCAGGTGCAAAAGGTGGGCTAACGTCATGGAAAATTACATTAGCCAGGTAGGGGTGGCGGTATGGGAGAAGGGGGTTTTGCACCAACAAATGATGTTAGGCTGGTTAGAGTTAAAAAAGATGACTCTAACCAGCCTAGCGTCATTTCTTGACACAAAACCATCCATATCATGTGACTGCTGTCTTATAAAAGACAGGAGTCATGCCCACCACCCCAATGGCTAGCACAGGGGACAAGGGTCTCCTAGGCATGGCCATTGCACCCAGAGCCATGTAGGGGGACCCATTTCAATACCCTCAATGGCACTTTAAAATAAAAAATAAAATACTCACTTCTACTTACCTATACTTACCTGGGATGGGGTTCCGTATCCTCCGCTGTCCCTCTGGTGTGGGTGGGGGTGTCCCTGGAGGCTGTGGAGGGCATCTGTGGGCTTATTCCATGGTGTTCCACCATTGAAATGGGCCCACAGGTCCCCTAACGCCTGCCCTGACCCAGGTGTTAAAAAATGGCACTAAGCAAGCTTAGTGCCATTATTTTGCTCACCTCCCTCCCGTGCGCAATTTTTTGCACGTGAGGATAAAAAAGGCTCCTGGGCCTTAGAGTCATTTTTTGCCCGGGAACACCTATCTAGCATCTTATTGACGCAAGGTAGTTTCCCCGCTAGTAAAAAATGACTTTAACTCCAAATCTTTGGTGCTAGACCCATCTAGCGCCAAAGTATACATTTGGAGACATAGGTTTGCGCTGATTCAGCACAAAGTCCGTATTCATCTCGGCCTGAGTTCTCCTCAACAAAGACAGAGGCTAAGAAACTGGTTGTCAGTGAATGGCATCTATAATGGCCGGCCCAAACATTACCGCGTCTGTTTATCACTGGCTAGGGAGAAATCATTAATGTTAGTCTCTTCCCTTGCTTGACAGCAAACCAAATTCTGGGTTACACAAACACTTTACTCAGACTCTTTCTGCTGGAGGCTTTTAAGCTCCCAGAGGTGACATGACGGACTGCTTTAAGAAGGATCGATGAAGAGTGGTGGGTCACACACGACCGCTTCCCGGAGGATGAGAACATTTTGTGGCGGAAACAGGAAGAAGGGAAGGTTTTATGTGTAACTGTAGAAGGAAGCACTTGCTGCTGTTAGCAGAAGAGTGTGTGCTTAGCTAGTCGCAATTAGGACTAAAGCAGTGCTCTATTTGCGCACACAGAGCACATGACGCAATCAAAAGTGACTCATTAGCCCTTAGGGAAAATGACTGCTGAAATGTGACAGGTCTTCACTACATAAATATTAACTTGGCACCTTGTCCGGCAGAATAAAACAATGGCCTAATATACAAAACAAAGTGACCCCCCCCCCACCAGCCGCCTTTACAGTATGTCTATTCCCAACATCCCTTCAGCTTCTGCCTGTACCACCCCTAAATGCTGCCCATCTAAAGCCCTTAAACCTGAAGCCTCTCTCCCATCCTTCCCCTCATGCCTTGACTCCTATTCTTAAATATCAATGCATCATATCGACTAGACTCAACCCAACCATGATCGATGACCCAGGTGCAGCCCCTCCACGAGAGCGGAGGAGAATCGTCCCGCTAAACAAATGCCCCCAGAACTGAAAAATAAAATGGTAATAACGTTTATTTATTGAGTGTCAGGACAGGGCAGGGCCACTGCTGCTGACTGACAACAGCAGAGAGCTGTGCACTTTATTTTAAAGTGCGAATGTCCCTTTGGATGTCCGTCTTGCTACAGCCAGCCTGACATGCGCACTTTAAACTTCTCTAACCTAGTTGTCTTAATACAGCGGGGTTAGAGAAAGCACAGGACTCCGGTGCTCTTGTGAGCGGTGAAAGAGGCCACTCCCACCAAACCTAAGGCTGCTTTCATTCTGGTTACTTTGCTGTTTCCTGGTCCCCGTGTTGGAGCTTCCAGAACCACGAAGAGAGGAGAGGAGGACGCCGTGAGGAGGGGAAGACGCTGTCAGGTAAGTGCCTTTTCTTTTTTCTAAAATTATTAATATTGTACCAGCCCCCGTCCCCACTGCGATGACATCAAATTTTACAATCAACATTAGGTCATGGGGAGACAAAGGAATGTTATGTTACGGACCATTCAGTCTGGTCCCCACTATATAAAACCAGTGTATTCCTTTTCTTAGTTTGAGTATGCTTTATTGAAAGATTAAAGCAGAATATGGGTATGAAAATATAAACTAACAAGAACATAACAAGTATGTCAAGGAAGTTATTGTACCATGTATACTGACCCAACAAACAGTTCTATAAAGCATAATAGATTAAAAGGAATAGGAGAACAGAAAAAGGTATATAAAAAAAGTTTATTGCGCATTGAGAATTTAACCACACATTAAGATTTTCAGGAAATATCAACTGTAATACCATTCTAAAAATACAAATTACGTATATTGTAAGCAGCAACAAACACCTTATATTAAAAGTATGGAATCATAATAAGAAGGGTTGATATAAAATATTTAAGGAGGTTTTCTATCTTAATCTGTGCGTAAAACAATGGGTTTGCTGCGAATACTAGAGTTGATGAGGAAAGTAGTCAGAGGTAACGCATCAAATTCAGGGAAATAGTGTTCACATGCATCCTATCCAGCCTATGACGAAAACATACCGTGTACCACCAAGCATTAAAAGAACCGTTGCTAGCACTGCAGTAACATGTTGGAATGACAGATCTAGTAAAATATCTGATAACTTATCATTATGAGGTAAAGTGTCCAAAACAGGGCAGACACTCCCCAAAAATAGGTTAGGTGATGTTAAAGGAATTGCAACTTTAAATATCGTATTTATCTAATTACAAACCTTTTAAAAAATAGAAATACAAGGACATTTGAATAACATATCCATTAGATCATTAGATTCTGCGTTACATGACCAACAGCTATTATGCGCTATAAGTTTCATTTTCAGTAACTTCGCAGGTGTTAATAGTAGTCTGTTATAAATAAAATAATGTGCTTATGTAGTATTAGCTGCTGTGAGAGGTTTATGAATTTTATCCCATATTTTATATCAACACGATTAGGCAACCAATGAGTGATTGAGCTTCAGAAAAGGTGGTGATCGGATCGTTTGGTATTAGCTGATAATTCATTTAAGACCCTCGGAATTCCAAGACTTCCAATACATAATTGTATTCTTAAATGTAATATTTTTACTATACCATAGAGATGAATTTGCACAATTACAATTTGTTTTCTGCTTGGAGTTAGAGAACAGAACGGGTCTCAAAAGCCTGTATGAGTGTGATATGACAGGTCTAGTAAGTGAAAGTGTTTTGGTCGTAAAAGCCAAAATGTGCAAACGAAAAAGGCAAAAGGATGAAGTGTTCAAGGCTACATGACATTTCTGAAAGTGCAGAAGGTTACTCCTCCATCCTGTTCTTTAATTTGAGACAAGTAAGCTCTATCCTGGACTTTTTATTATGCCAAAGAAAATGTATCAGAACAGAATTTGTCCGTTTAAAGGAGGCATTGGGATTTGTATAGGGATAATGGAGAGTAAGGATAACATTAGAGGTGAAAGCATCATATAATGGAATTAAGGGGGTCATTACAACATTGTCGGTAAAAGCCGCTTCCCGCCGTGCAGAAGACCGCCAACACACCGCCGCGGCCGCGGAATTCCGCCACAGCTATTACGACCCACATCACAAAATCCGACAAAATTCAGACACCCACACAAGTCCGCCACACCAAAGGTCAGTGATAAACTGGTGAAAACAAAACCTCCACCGTCACGGCAACAGAAATACGCCCATGCTATCATGACCCACGAATCCACACGGCGGTCTTTCAACCGCAGTATTCCATTGGCGGTACACACTGCCGCCCTCAAAATACACACACATTTACAAAACACTACCACATTGGACAATTCAAAATACACACACCTGATACACAAACACACACCACTCCCACACACTCAATACAATATAAAAAACACACCCACATCACCCACAAACCCCTACGACCAAAAATTCAGAAAGAAGGCCAGAGAGAGACACCACCATCCAAAAACTAGCAGCCACAGGCACTCAACACCACCACCCACACTACTTCCACGCACAAAACACCACACACCACTACATATCACCACACTTATCACCACATACACCACCCCACACATCACCTACACCACACCATGGCACGGCAAAGACACCCCAGGCTCTCGGAGAAGGAGCTCAGAGTCATGGTGGAGGAAATCGTCCGAGTAGAGCCACAGCTATTTGGAACACAGGTGCAGCACACCTCCATAGCTAGGAAGATGGAGCTATGGCGAAGAATAGTCAACAGGGTCAACGCAGTGGGACAGCACCCAAGAAATCGGGACGACATCAGGAAGAGGTGGAACGACCTACGGGGGAAGGTGCGTTCCGTGGTCTTAAGACACCACCTGGCGGTACAGCGGACTGGCGGCGGACCCCCACCTCCTCCCCGACAACTAACAACATGGGAGGAGCAGGTCTTGGTTATACTGAATCCTGAGGGCCTCACAGGAGTCGGTGGAGGAATGGACTCTGGTAAGTCAAATCTTAACTATCATATTCCCCACCCTACCTGCATGCTATCACAGACCCCCACCCTCACCCCCTCCCCTATCACTCCAACTCCTCACAAATGTACTAATAACACAAACCACCCATCCCAACACCAAGCCCTGCATGACACAACAAAGCATGGACACCCATCACTAAAGCATGCCCACTGCACATACCCATAACACCCCCCTCAACCATCATCACACAAACCCCAACACAGGAATGCTAGCACTGGGGTACATGGTCACCCACCCATCGCACACCATGACACACACAGATGCAATAATCATGCTTTTACACCCCTGCAGGACCACTACCCAACGTCACCAGACAGGAGGGTCCAGACATCTCCACCCCACCCACAGAAGAGGCCCACAGTGATGACAGCAGCTCTGTCCAACTGGATCCAGATGACCAGCCCGGACCATTGTGGGCCTCGGGACAGTCGGTTCCCCACATGCAGTCACAGGCCACCACAGAGCTTCCACCCTCTGGTAACACCAGCACAGCACCCACCCAGCGGGCCCATACCTCCGTCCCCAGGACACGTCAATCAGCTGTGTGTCCACCACTACAGGGAACCCAAGATAACCCACCACCCCAACAACAACAGGGACCTGGGGGCAGTGGTAGTGGGCACACAGTCCAGGGGACGGAGGCCCAGGAACACAGGGGAACTGGGAGGGCTGCTGTGCGGCAGGGGCGGACAGGCCTAGGGAACCCACTCTCCACGAGGCCCTCTCCTCCATCATGGGAGCATACCACCACTCCCAGGAGACGATGGCAAAGGGTCCTGGCCAAGTTTCAGGAGACCCAGCGCATGCAGGAGGAACAGTATTTGGGGTTCAAGGAGGAACTCAGAACCATCAGCTCCGCCCTGGGCACCATGGTAGGGGTGCTGAAGGAAATACTTAACACCAGGAGGGACACTGTGGCACTACTAGGGGCCCCTGACACTAGCATGGATGATGAACTGCCCACCACCTCCGCCGGCGCTAGTGGACAGGAGGCACCGCCACAGGACCACCACACCAGCACCCCACCCCCTGCAGACGGAGAACCACCCCGCAAACGGTCCCTGAGATCCAGCAACAAGACAGAGCACGATGCCAAGACCCCCGCCAAGAAATGAGACCACCCTGATTGTCAAACCACTGTCCCACTTTGTAACCCTGTCTATATTGGATCTGCCCCAGCTCCACTTCCTATGCCCATATGGGCAATGCACCTGTGAGACTAATAGACTGGACTCTGCCATGGACATTCCTCCACCATCACCCCTCACCATTTTACAACCCCCCTCCAATATTTCGCACTTCAATAAACACCCTTGAAGCACAAAACAATCTGGAGTCAGTCTGTGATTTAGAAAATATGTATTAGCAATGACAGTGACAAAATACGTTTTCAAATGTAATGTCAACATACCTATGTCACACATCTCAAGTCCATGAGGAATCTAAGCAGATGACACACGTTGGAAACCACACCTGTGAAACCGTAAAGGAAATGTACAACTCAGTTACCATATACTGGTTGAAATCGACAGACAGGATAGAGGTAGAAGTGTGAAAGTACTTGTAGTAGGCCGGAATGTGTTCTTACCTGTGTGTCACTGGAAATATTGCTGGATAACTGAGTCCCTGTTGTCAATGTCTTCTTCCTCTGCTTCCTCCTCATCACTGTCCACAGGCTCCACAGCTGCCACAACACCGTCATCTGGACCATCCTCCTGCAGAAAAGGCACCTGTCGTCTCAAAGCCAAGTTGTGAAGCATACAGCAGGCCACGATGATCTGGCACACCTTCCTTGGTGAGTAGAATAGGGAACCACCTGTCATATGGAGGCACCGGAACCTGGCCTTCAGGAGGCCTAAGGTGCGTTCGATCACCCTCCTAGTCCACCCATGGGCCTGATTGTAGCGTTCCTCTGCCCTGGTCTTGGGATTCCTCACTGGGGTAGGTAGCCATGACAGGTTGGGGTAACCAGAGTCCCCTAATGGCCACACCCGGTGCCTCTGGAGTTGACCCATCACATAAGGGATGCTGCTATTCCGCAGGATGTAGGCGTCATGCACAGAGCCAGGGAACATAGCATTTACCTGGGAGATGTACTGGTCTGCCAAACATACCATCTGTACATTCATCGAATGATAACTCTTCCGGTTCCTGTACACCTGTTCACTCCTGTGGGGGGGGACCAGAGCTACATGGGTCCCATCAATGGCACCTATGATGTTGGGGATATGTCCAAGGGCATAGAAGTCACCTTTAACTGTAGGCAAATCCTCCACCTGATGGAAAACGATGTAGCTCCGCATGTGTTTCAGCAGGGCAGACAACACTCTGGACAACACGTTGGAAAACATAGGCTGGGACATCCCTGATGCCATGGCCACTGTTGTTTGAAATGACCCACTTGCAAGGAAATGGAGCACTGATAGCACCTGCACTTGAGGGGGGATCCCTGTGGGATGGCGGATTGTAGACATCAGGTCAGGCTCCAACTGGGCACACAGTTCCTGGATTGCGGCACGGTCGAACCTGTAGATGATGATCAAATGTCTTTCCTCCATTGTCGACAAGTCCACCAGCGGTCGGTACACCGGAGGATTCCGCCATCTCCTCACATGTCCCAGCGGACGGTGCCTAGGAATGACAACAGCGACCACAGAGTCAAACAACTCAGAGGTATGTTCCCACAGTCTACACAGAACACCATTCATACACAAAATCTGGCCTGTATTTGTGTTGTGCGACAAGGCCTAGGTCTGTGTGACGCAGTTGGTAATTAGGCCATGTGGGCCCCTGAAATGGCGGCTGCCTGTCCTCTAAAGTGGGACAATGGGATGTGAGGTAACTGCGCTGGCGTTCTACACCGTCGCAGTAGGCGGTCGAAGACCGTGGCGCAATGCTGCATTGGTTAACATTGGACCCTATGGGTCCCAAGAGCCAATGACGATATACGCTGGCGGTGATGGTATGCACCGCCGTGGACGTGACCGCCGCGGACGTGACCGCCATTTTCTATCTGTTCAATCACTCGATACCTGATCTTCGACTGGGCAGGACCTACACGGAAGTGCTGCTGTGACCTCGGTCTGGAAGAGACAACGGCTCATGCGTCTGGTAAAAAGGGCCCCTGCCTTCACTGCAGAGGAGTTGGAGAAGCTTGTGGACGGGGTCCTCCCCCAGTACACGCTACTCTACTGTCCTCCAGACCAACAGGTAAGTACACAGGGAGCACGTTGTATGTGCTATGGCTGTGTAGAGAGGGCTGGTTGTAAGAATGAAGGGGGCACAGTTCTGTGTGCATGAAGGACTGTGAATGCATGTGCCACATGGCAAGGGTAGGGATGTGGGCCACTCACTTAGACGGTGCAGTTGGTAATGACTTGTCTTCTTCCCCTGTACATGTCATGTAGGTCAGCGCCCACCAGAAGAAGGATATTTGGCGTGCCATCGCCAAGGACATCCGGACCCTGGGGGTCCACCACAGACGGAGCACCCGCTGCCGGAAAAGATGGCCTCCCAACGTGGGAGGGGTGCCTGTCGAACTATGACCCCCCTGATGTTCCGGATCCTGGCGGTGGCCTACCCTGAGTTGGATGGGCGCTTGATGCCTTCACAGCAGACACAAGGGGGTGAGTACAACATCATTCAGCTGACTTTGCACGCAGTGAAGGTGTCTGGGTGGGGGAGGAGGGCTGTGGGTTTCCCTAGGCCAGGGCGAGTTCCGTAGGCTAGGCCCCTCAGTAATGCAGGCCATGTGGCACCCCACGCCACCTATGTAGAGTGCCAAGTACAGGTATTCATGCCCCTGTGTCATCTATGTGTGCAGATGTCGACCATAGCCATGTAGGCCATATAACAGGAATTGCATCTGTAGAGCCCAACAGAGCATCGTAGTGCAGGGGGCTATTGTGTCTGTATTGTCTGCCAATGGTAGCGGTAAGCCATGCACTCAACCTGTCTTTCTTCTGTCGCCCCCCCCCTTTTTGTGGTCTCCCTGTTCTTGTGTGCGTCAGCATCATCAGGCGGAGGTACAGTGGCACCGGAGCACGAGGGAGCTGCATCCCACATGGCCATGGAGGGCCACACCACGGATTCAGAATACACCAGTGGGACGGAGGGCGAGGGGAGCACCACGCCGGTCACAGGATCTGCAACCAGTGACATGGACTCGTCCTCCGATTGGAGCTCCCTTGTGATGGTGGCAAAATCTGTGCCCCCCACTTCTACAGGTACAGCCGCCACCCCCCCCCACCAGCACCGCCCTCCCACCAGCCCCTCAGCGTGTGCCCCGTGCCCGCTCACCCAGGAGGGTGGGCATCACCTTCACCCCATGGCACCTTCGCACCTGTCACCTCTGCTGCCCTCAGTGAGGAGGCCATTGACCTCCTCAGGTCCCTCACTGTTGGGAAGTCTACCATTTTGAATGCCATCCAGGGTGTAGAAAGGGAATTGCAACACACAAATGCATTCCTGGAGGGCATTCATTCTGGTCAGGCTGCCCTTCATCGAACCCTGCAAACTCTGGCCTCAGCACTGATGGCAGCCATTGTCCCTGTCTCTAGCCTCCCCCATCCAACTTCCTCCACCCAGACCCAATCCCTGTACCCCAGCCTATCCCAAACACACCATCAGACCAGCCTGCACACACCTCACCACACAAGGGAAGCTCAGGCAAACATAAGCACCACACATCCCGCAGGCACTCACGCAAGCATTACACACATACAGACACACCAACATCCACTGCCTCCACTGTATCCCCTCCTCCGCGTCTCCCTCCTCCCTCCCAGTCTCGTCTACACTCACACCTGCATGCACTACCACTACAGCCACTACGTCCCGCACCAGCACACCCACCACCACACCCCGCTCACGTGCACTCGCCACCCCCACTCTCATTTACACGTCCCCTGTGTCCTCTCCCAGTGTGTCTGTGACACCCCCTCCGAAGATACACAAACGCAGGCACACACCCACCCAACAGCCATCCACCTCACGTCAGCCTCCAGCCCATGCACCTGCACCCAAATCCACAAAAGTTACACCTCCTACAACCACCACCTCTTCCTCCACTCCCAAACCCCCTCCATCTACCCATCCCAGTGTCTCCCAAAAACTTTTCCTGGCCCCCCTTAACCTATTTTCCACCACCCCCCGGTCCAACTCATAGGTCCCGTACTAGCACCTCAGCCAAAAAATCTCAGGGACTAGTGGTGCCTGTTGTTACAGGTATGTGGAGTGCACCGGCCACCAGGACAGCCAGTGTGGCACGGAGCCACAGCACAGCCAGTCCCCCCCTATGAAGCACCAGAAGTTGGACAGTGCCCGGCGGGAGAGGGGGAAGACTCCACCCCGGGGGGAGTGTCGACTCAGCTGTGACTCCTCCCAAGGTGGGGAAGGGGCAGAAGAAATCTCCAAAGTCTGGGAGGAGCAGCACGGCGGAGAAGACCGCCATCATCCCCGTTGCCCAGGAGGCCACCGCCAGCCCCATCGTCACTGGCCAGGAGGCCACCGCCAGAGTCACTGCCCAGGAGGCCAGCCCCATCGTCACTGGCCAGGAGGCCACCGCCAGAGTCACTGCCCAGGAGGCCAGCCCCATCGTCACTGCCCAGGAGGCCAGCCCCATCGTCACTGGCCAGGAGGCCACCACCAGAGTCACTGCCAGGGAGGCCACCCCCATCGTCACTGGCCAGGAGGCTACCACCAGCCACAGCCCAGCTGGCCAGGCGGGCCCCGCAAGCCACAGCCCAGCTGACCCATGAAGGACCGCCAGCCACAGCTCTGCTGGGCAATGAAGGACCGCCTTGGCAAGCACCGCTGAACAGGCCAGGGACCGCTGAACAAGGCAAAGACCGCCATGGAATGCACCGCTGAACAGGTCTGACACTGGCAACACAAGCACCGCTGAACAGGCCAGGGACCGCTGAACAGGGCAAAGACCGCCATGGAATGCACCGCTGAACAGGTCTGACACTCGCAACGCAAGCACCGCTGAACTGGCCAGGGACCACTGAACAGGGCAAAGACCGCCATGGAATGCACCGCTGAACAGGTCTGACACTGGCAACGCAAGCACCGCTGTACAGGCCAGGGGCCGCTGAACAGGGCAAAGACCGCCATCGAATGCACCGCTAGCCCATTTGCGGCAGGGACGCAACTGGGACCGTCACGGGGTGTGTGCTGCACTCTGGGCACCAGTCCCCCTCCAGAACCAGCGGAGACTTGCATCCACTTGAGAGACTGTGGCTCTGCACTCCCCAGGATGGTACAGTGGGCAACCCACCCACTGTAGAGACTTGAGAGACTGTGGCTTTGCACTCCCCAGGATGATACAGTGGGCAACCCACCCACTGCAGAGACTTGAGAGACTGTGGCTTTGCACTCCCCAGGATGGTACAGTGGGCAATCCACCCACTGCAGAGACTTGTGAGACTGTGGCTTTGCACTCCCCAGGATGGTACAGTGGGCAACCCACCCACTGCAGAGACTTGAGAGATTGTGGCTTTGCACTCCCCAGGATGGTACAGTGGGCAACCCACCCACTGCAGAGACTTGAGAGACTGTGGCTTTGCACTCCTCAGGATGGTACAGTGGGCAATCCACCCACTGCAGAGACTTGTGAGACTGTGGCTTTGCACTCCCCAGGATGGTACAGTGGGCAACCCACCCACTGCAGAGACTTGAGAGATTGTGGCTTTGCACTCCCCAGGATGGAACAGTGGGCAACCCACCCACTGCAGAGACTTGAGAGACTGTGGCTTTGCACTCCCAGGATACATCAATGGGCATGGAGCCCCCTCATGGATCTGGCGTGGTGCACTCGTCCGGCTGAGGTGCCCCCCCTTCCCTTCCCCCTGAGGTGCCTGTTGTATTTCTATCTGATGCCCCTGCAGTGTTCTCTCCGTTTTGATCAGGTATCTTGTGTGGGCCTCGCCCATGCATTTTGGGCCCAGTGGTCCACGGACAATGAATGGTGCAATACCTGCACTACTAATCGTGGTGTATATTTTGTTTAATGTGTATATATATATATATGTATATATTTGCTTAATGTATTTTGATATATTACAATGGTTCAACTCATTTCCTTTTGTCTTTGCATTCTTCCGGGGGGGTTGGGGGTTGTTACTGTAATGTACAGATATGCATTGGTGTGTGTGTTGTAGAGGGTGAGGGTCGGGGTGGGGGTTGGGATGTTGGTTGTGTGTGTCCCTGTGTTTTTGCCTCCCCCCTCCCCTATGTCGTAGGTGCAGTACTCACCATGGTCTTCGCCGCCGGCGTTGTTGATCCTCGTATAGGAGCAGGAAGACTAGCGCTGGCAGAATATGGAGTTCCGGCTCCATGGTGCCCTCCCTCCTCGTGGAGTGTGTAGAGGTGAGCGTTTTCCCTTTGAAATGGCTGTTTCTGATGTGTTTTTATCCGTGGTGAATCCGCCCCGGAAAAGGTGGCGTATTGGTAGGTTGTGATACTGTGGGGGGTACATTGTCCTCCGCCTGTCTGTTGGCAGTGACCGCCGCGCTGTTTGTCTGTACCGCCGTGGCGGTCGGAGTGTTAAAGTGGCTGTCTTTGTTGGCAGTTTCCGCCACGGTCATAATTCCAATTTTTTTGCCACCGGCCTGTTGGCAGTTTTACCACCGCTTTAACACCGTCCGCCAGGGTTGTAATGACCACCTAAGATAAAAGAAGCGGAACAATATTTTCGCCACATTGACAAAACTGGACTTCAGGCCACAACTCCTCTATCAGTCCCCACTAGCCAGAGTGCGCATTAATGGGATGGTGTCTCGCAGGTTTGCCTTACAAAAGGGAACTCGGCAGGAGTGCCCTCTCTTCCCTGTGATCTTCGCATTGGTGCTTGAACTGCTAGCGGCCTGGATCCATCAGGACCCATTAATACAAGGAATAAGGACACATTGGGGCCAGGAAGAACACATTTCTCTCTCTGCAGATAATGTCCTGCTCTACGTCACGCAACCCACTCTCTCGATAGGTAGAATACTTCAGGTGTTTAGCATTTTTAGGAACCACATCGGTTATAAAATTAACTGGTCCAAATCAGTGATATTCCCTCTCTCCGGGACGAAGCCAGATCTCCCCTGTGACTGCACAGCACCACTAGCACTCAAGGTATTTCAGTATCTTCGAATTTATGATACTTGTGACCCTTAGGTATTCCAAGGTAGGAACCTATTCCCCCAGCTAGACATTCTACACAGAGACGTGGCTCACTGGCGTAACCTCCCGCTAAAATTAATGGGTAGAGCGTCTCTCTATAAAATGATGACCGTTCTATGTCATTTATATACAATGTAAAATACCCCTTACAGAATTCCACAAGAATTCTTTAAGAAAATAGATCAGGAAGTCTGACTGTTATTGTGGCACAGAGGTACTCCGAGGATTGCGCTGAGCAAGCTGCATAAAGGAGTGTATCACGGGGGCTGACAGTCGCAGACATCCTAAAATATTACTGGGCATCACACCTTCTTTTAGTAAATGATTGGGTCTTCTTGGACCACCAAGATCTGGCCTACCATGTGGAGAGGAAGGCTGTGGGCCGAGGGGAGCATGAGGTGATCCTTTACTGTAGACGAAGGGAGTGGGATCTGCTGACACACATCCAGACAGTAGTTAAGATCTGGAGAGACGCCACAAATTATTTGGGCTGGAAGGGGAAACTTAATAACCTGACCCCACTATGGCACAGTGATTTGTTGTATGGAGTTGGGGTCCTGATAGGAGTTTCAAAGTGGGAACTCATAGAAATTGAACACTTGGGGAACATCTGGAGAGGACAACTATAACACAATTTGAGGTCCCCTGCAAGAATATGAGCTAGAAGACTCAGAGCGTTACAGGTATCTGCAATTCGGGCATACCCTCCCACAACATGGACTGGAGGGAGAACAGTTGACAGAGTCCTCTCCCTTAGAAGACCAACTACGCACTGAACTTATACCTGAAAAAGGGGTTTCCATGATATATAAAAAGCTGGTCAACAACTCTCCCAATCAGATGGGGTCACTGAGAAGCACCTGGGCCAGCAATCTAGGTGACTTAGACAACAAGGATTGGGTGTGGGCACTCCAGAGCCCACAAGACATAGCCATACATGCCCAGATTAGGCTAGTCCAACTTAGAACACTGCACAGGTCTTCCTACTCATGGACACTGCACAAGATAGGTAGAGCTGCCACACCATTGTGCTTTAGGGGCTGCACCAAGGAAGGCACGTTCTTTCATATAACTTGGGGCCGCCCTATGATACAAGAATATTGGTCTAACATCATGTAGATAAGGTTCCTTGTTTTGTCACTGACGGTCCCTGTGTAATGGTGAGTGATTCCTTCTGATGATTTCTGGTGACAAAACTTGGCTCAAGTATCAAACAATCTGAATGAAGCTGGCTGAGGAAGTAGCCAAATGGAATATAGCAGGGACATGGGCCAAGATGACCTCCCTGGGAGTTGCAGAATGGGAGTCAGATTTAGATTGGTGTCAGAGGGCGGAGAAAGTAATTTATCAAGGTAGAGGCTGCCCCAAGAAGTGGGAAAGAGTGTGGGGGCATGGTGAGAGTATAGAGGCTATTGATGAGAGATGATTCCGGAGTGGGAGGAGAACCCAATATGTTCCTGTGTTATGAATAATGATGGCTGTTTATATCATATTAGGCTGTAAAAGCACCATTCTCAAATTAATCTTTGATACTTTCTATGCAACTGTAATTCATCACTTCTATGTTCGTAGAGTGAGACTATGCAATCTTTTACTATGTATGCTGTATGATGAGCACAAGTTTCATCAAAAGTGTTCTTACAAAAAAAGAAAAAAAGTGCGAATTCCATTTCAGCATAATGTTTCCAATTTCGTTATGATGTCTTCAAAGTTTAAATTGCTTCCTTTATAGAGTTTTTAAACTAGATACAAAAGTATTTAATTTTATTAGGATTCCAAGTAAATCCTTATGGTTTAAAATAATCTTTAGTACAAAATGAATTAATAGGAAGTATCTTGAATTTATCAACATTTTTATTATTACCCAAAAGTTTAGAAAAAGTGTTAGATTCCATCTGGAATGCAGCTATGGAGGTGTCTGTGTTAGAGAGATATAAATGGAACTCATCTACATAAACCAATAATTTTATTTGGAGATTATTATACGAAACACCTGTAAAACGTCTGTTTTATTGAATTCTAGAAATAACGGGTTCTAGAGTAAGAATAAATAAAAGTAGGGATAATCGACAACTTTGTTGTACACCTTTGTGTAGTGAAAAATAATCTATAAAATTCCATTCACCAGAATGACTGCTTTAGATGATGAAAATAATAAAGAAATTTGGTTTAATATTTTTGAACCAAAACCAAACCGTTTCAAAGCATCAATCAACAAGTGCCATTCAATGTGATCAAATGTTTTTTCAGCATCTAATAAAATGGCAGCTAATTCATGGTTTAACTTAGATGCTTTATTAATTATATTAAAAAGACATCCAGTATTATCGACCCTTGACAAAGCCAACCTGTTCTATTCCAATCGTTAGGAGGTATGTTTTCAATTCGAGGAACCAGGTTCTTAGGACATTTTTTATAATCTACATTGACCAAGGAAATAGGGCAATCATGTTTATACGTTTGTAAATCTCTATCATCCTTTGGGATTGAAGAGATAATTGCTCAAAAAAGTGATATAATTTAAGGACTTCAAGATATACAAAAGTAGAAAAATTACAGTACAATTCAGTAGCAAAATCATCTGGGCTTCAAAGGAAGAGCAACTGCCCGAAGTGCGATCTAGAGGGTGCAGATGATATACAATTTTGGTGGCGGTGTCCAGGAATTCAAACCTTCTAGGAAAAAGTGGGCAAGATGATTTTATCCATCATAAATAGAAAAGTAGAAATAAGCCTACCAATATTTGTATTTGGACTATATGAGGGTTTCGGGAGGAACATACACGATAAATTGGCAAAACCTCTGGCACACCTTTTCTTTTATTTGGTGCTGATAACAAGGTGGGAAATATGTATTAAGTGGATTTCGAGTTTCCCCCCCACTCATACTGATTGGCTATTGTCGGTGAAGAAAACTCTGATGTAGATTGTAGTAATGGCCTGGTTAAGTCTCAGAGAATGTGGGAACCTTTTCTGGCTTTCTACAGAGCTAATTTTTCCTGTGTGTAGTCCGGGTACCCATGTTCGAATAAACCTTTTGACATTTAAATATGGTAAGAGTCCAATGATTAATTATTAAGACACAGCAGAGAGGAGGAGGAGGAGGGGGTGTGGATTTGTTCTTACTCCCTCCCCCTCATATCTCCTCTCCTCAGGTTTATGGAGGCCGCCCTTTTGGTGTCAACTCTTGAGCTAGGGATCTGACCAGAGTCGGGACACATTAAGGTTTCTCCTTTCTTTTGTCATAAATGAGGACTCAAAAAACAAAACAAAACAAAAAACATCTGGGCTGCATGCTTTCTCACATTATAATTGCTTAACTACGTCTACAATTTCTTTATGAGATCTATCGTCTGAGAGTCACTTAAAGTTAACGTTATCTAGATGAGGTTTCAGGATTGAGTGCAAATATTCATTCATTTCTAGCAAAATATCCTTGTCCTTGGAAACCATTTACTCACTTGAAGACTTAATGGATTAAATTCTGTTTCTTTCTTTTCTAGCTTTTAAATAGTTTGTATTTGACTGTTTTATTTATTCTGTTGTAATATCTGGAATTTCAATATAATAAAGACTTCCATCTACTAAAGATATCTTAATGATGTTTAATTTTGCTTTTATTAAATCCTGTAATGATGTTCCCACAATAAATAAAGTAATGATGTTTGAGATTTGGATTGATAATATTTGTACTCCATGTGCTTAATATCCTGTAACAACTTGGAAGCCTGTTTAACATTTTGCTGTTTCCTATGTTGCACATAGCTCACAACAAAGCCTCTTGCTGATGTTTTAAACGTGTCTCATAGAGTTGGTAAATAAGATTCCTGAGAAGTATTAATTATAAAAAATTCAGTGAATACTTTTTTTAATGTGGTGACAAAAGATGGATGTAGAAAGAGTGAATTACTACATTTCCATCTTCTAGAGTATGGTTGAACAGTATTTGAATGAATACCAGTACAAATGGGTGCATGATCAGAGATAGTAATGGTGCATATTTTTGCAGGTACCAGGTTTTGTGTGAGGGGTTTGCTGATGAATAGATAATTAATTATGGATTGTGTGTGATACATTGGGGAGTTGAAGGTGTATTCCCTTAAGGTGGGATTATATACGCGCCATGAATCTACCAAAGATTTTTGAGACGTCCTCTATCAAAAGGAGTTCTGCATTTTTCTGGAGGCATATTTAACCGTAGAGTTTCTGTCTAAAATAGAGTCCAGTACTTGATTGCCAACTCCTCTCAAAATAAAATAATCACCACCAAAGGTTAGATTTGTGTATTATTGTCATTATAGAAGACATTATTTATAGTTCTGGGCCCATTAACTTTGAAAATTGTAAAAGGGGTTTGGTTAATCAGCCATTCTACTACAACCCATCTTCCTTCCACATCATGGCCTTGTGAAAACACCTGCACATTCAAGTGCTGTAAGTGAGAATAACTGTACCATTCTTTTTATTCAAGGCCGGATATAAATAAAACCAGACCAACCCTACATTGCTTGAGTACTTCTAACTCTGGTAAGTATGTGTCTTGTAAAAGAGCTATATCAGCCTTTTATCTAGCCAAATGTGATAGCACTCTTTCGGGCATATTTATGGAAAAGTGGTGCATCATTCATGATGCACCAGTTTTCTAGCACCCCATTGCGTCCCTCTAACAACACCATGGTTGTGCCATATTTATAATACGGTGCACCATGGCAGTTGTGTCCACATTAGCATCATAATTTGTGGCACTTTGCTGGATTAGTGCCATAAATTATGATGCTAATGCAGCAAAGTACAGGGAGGCCCATGGTTTTCAATGTGAGCATCATCTTAACGCCTGCCTTAGGCTAGCGTTAACAACAACGCTAAAAATGGCACAGTGAAATCTATTAAATTTCACTGCACCATTTTTCTGGGCCTCTCTATGTGGAAACGCACCCCCCTTGCATACATTATGCCTGGCGCAGGCATAATGTGACACAAGGGTTCACAAATGCTTGCACTGTGTCATTTTGTAAATATGACGCCTGGGAAATGCCACCTGCAAGCCACATTTAGTGGCACATTTGGTGAAAAATATGACACAAATGTGGTGCAAGTTGGCGCTAGGGGCATCATAAATATTCCCCTTGTCTCTTAATTTGGTTACCTAAACCCTTAACATTCAATGATATTACCTTGACAGTAGTAAAGTAGCAAACAAAAATAAATCTGTGCTTACAATAATAATATACAAAGAATAGGCAATAAAAGTAATAATCAGAACATTATACGTAAATAAATAGGCATGAAAAAAGGTAGAAGTAAGAAAAATGAGAGAGAGAGGTCTGAGAGGAAACAGAGAGACAGAAAAGGGGAGTAGGAAGAAAAGAGCAGATAACAATCAAGAGAAGACAGTACAAGCCAGAAAGGTCATGACTGAAGACATCCTTATAGGGGGAATGTTTCTGCTGTGGGGGAGGGTGGTTACAGCACACAACAAAAATGAACATGAATCCAACAAGAACGGTCAAAACAGTACAGAAATATGATAACTCATAGCTATTAACGGTAAAGATGAAGAAACATCATTAAAGATTCTAGACTAGGATGATGTAATATGATAAGACATTAAAACAAATAGAAAAATCATATCATGACACAGCTCTCTCCATCAGTTTTACTCTGCAAATATGGAACAATTTCTTAAGTTGCATAGGATCCTCATAAATAACTGTTTTGTCTATGTAAGTCACTTTAACACTGTAGGGGTGAATCACAGCAAATCTGGCTTTAATAGCTTGTAATTGTGGATGAAGATCTAGAAATTGACTTCTTTTATCAACTGCAGCTTTAGCCATATCTTGAAAGAAATACAGCCTATGAACAGACCATATAATCTCTCTTTATTATGGCAGCATTGAAGACTTTAATAGGGTGAGTATGGTCTAAAAAAGGGGCCTCCAACCTTTTCTGTAGTGAGAGCTACTTCTGATCAGTAAACATCACTGTGAGCTACTGAAGGCTAAGCAACCTACACAGTTTTCCCCAGATCCACACCCACCTGTGTTTACTTTAAGTCTAATGTCCATGAAGCCAGATGCAATGCTTGAACCAAATATTTGACTTCCCTTCACTTTCAACTTCTCCTTATCACACTACCATAATAGACTATATCACTGCTTTTTGTGGAAGTTATTACTTTTCAAGTTGATGTCTTCTACTTACTTACTCATTTTGCATTGAGCCACAGCACCTTAAACGTATTTGCAAGTGAGGTGTGTAGCAACAAGAATTACTCCCCTTTATCATACAGAGAAATAATGCCCACATTTTATCAGTTTAACTGAGATATTTCCCGTCTTCCATCTGCACCTACGATACCAGGCTTCTCATCTGGAGGAACACTTTTAGAAAGAGGTTTCTTGATAATAAAGGGCCTAGCAAAGTTTCAGTTCCAGAATAAACAGCCTATAATTGTATTTCTCTCATACATTGCACTCAGTGGTCTTTCACCTAGCTGTGAGCATATTCACTGTGACTCTATCCTTATTTAACCCTCTTCAAAGTGTTTTCTGTATAGGTAACAAAAACTAAGGGGCATATTTACTAGGTATTGGCATAGGGCAGGGCCGCAAGCCTGTCTGCTGCACTGCCCTAAGCCAATTTGAATGGGCAGAAATGCACCACATTTACACAATACGGTCCATTTCTGACCTTTCCCCCATTGGTGCTGCAAAAATTGCTGCCTGGCGCCAACACAGGTGCCCTTGCCCCATGATGCAAGGATGCCTGTGTTGTTGGCAGGATTGTTTTTATGCAGGAAGGGACACCTTCCTACACAAAAACAACCCAGACAAAGTTTTTCCTCTTTGTGTGCTGCAAAATGCAGCACACGTCGAAAGAGGAAACAAGGAGAGATTAAGAAATTTCTCCTCATTGTGTCTGCCCTGGGGAGGCATAAAGGTTTGACACATTCCAAAGGTTTACAGATTCTTGTAAATCTGGAAATGCACCAAAACTGATGGGTGTTGCATGGGAACAACCCACTGCAACGCCTGTTATATGCCTCCCTGGTGAAGTGTAAGGCAATGCAGTGACTTGCGCTGTGTTGCCTTTCAACGTATCTACAAAGCCTTGAAAAGCCAAGCAAAGTGGCTTTGCAGGGGATTGTCGATATTGGTCTACACTATGTGCCACCGGTGCATCACAAAAAAAGTGACACACCGGGGGCGCACAGGGCTTTTACATATGCCCCATAATGCCTTTGAAGACTGCCAATAACCCCAGTTTGCACTGCAAATGGTTATCATTCAAATGAAGTGGAATTGTTCATTAACACTCCAGTAATGTAGTGGTAGGGATGGCTCTCACATTGGGTCTCAAGGTTAAAATAGAAATGCGTAGTGTTGTTCTTATTATAAGTACAATTAAACACACATAATTACAGATGTGAATTCCTCCCAGTTAGTGCAGTTGCAATGAAACACTCAAACATTTTTATGGCAAGAGTCATGGGATAGTAGCGTTTCTTTTTTTCATATATACCAAGAGATAATCGTGCTAGTAATTAAGGCAGGATTACAGAGACAGAATTCAGTTAAAATCAGCCATTCATCGCACACTGTGAGAAAGTAGCCTCTTTCTAGCCTTGTTACCCCCACTTTTGGCCTGTTTGTGAGTGTATGTCAGGGTGTTTTCACTGTCTCACTGGGATCCTGCTAGCCAGGGCCCAGTGCTCATAGTGAAAACCCTATGTTTTCAGTATGTTTGGTATGTGTCACTGGGACCCTGCCAGCCAGGGCCCCAGTGCTCATAAGTGTGCCCTGTATGTGTTACCTGTGTTATGACTAACTGTCTCACTGAGGCTCTGCTATCCAGAACCTCAGTAGTTATGCTCTCTCTTTCCAAATTGTCACTAACAGGCTAGTGACCAATTTCACCAATTTACATTGGCATACTGGAACACCCTTATAATTCCCTAGTATATAGTACTGAGGTACCCAGGGTATTGGGGTTCCAGGAGACCCCTATGGGCTGCAGCATTTCTTATGCCACCCATAGGGAGATCTGACAATTCTTACACAGGCCTGCCAGTGCAGCCTGAGTGAAATAACGTCCACGTTATTTCACAGCCATTTACCACTGCACTTAAGTAACTTATAAGTCACCTATATGTCTAACCTTTACCTGGTAAAGGTTGGGTGCTAAGTTACTTAGTGTGTGGGCACCCTGGCACTAGCCAAGGTGCTCCCACATTGTTCAGCGCAAATTCCCCGGACTTTGTGAGTGCGGGGACACCATTACACGCGTGCACTATACATATGTCACGACATATGTATAGCATCACAATGGTAACTCCGATCATGGCCATGTAACATGTCTAAGATCATGGAATTGTCACCCCAATGCCATTCTGGCATTGGAGAGACAATTCCATGATCCCCTGAGTCTCTAGCACAGACCTGAGTACTGCCAAACTGCCTTTCCCGGGGTGTCACTGCAGCTGCTGCTGCTGCCAACCCCTCAGACAGGTTTCTGCCCTCCTGGGGTCCAGCCAGGCTTGGCCCAGGAAGGCAGAACAAAGGACTTCCTCAGAGAGAGGGTGTTACACCCTCTCCCTTTGGAAAAAGGTGTCAGGGCTGGGGAGGAGTAGCCTCCCCCAGCCTCTGGAAATGCTTTGATGGGAACAGATGGTGCCCATCTCTGCATAAGCCAGTCTACACCAGTTCAGGGATCCCTCAGCCCTGCTCTGGCGCGAAACTGGACAAAGGAAAGGGGAGTGACCACTCCCCTGACCTGCACCTCCCCTGGGAGGTGCCCAGAGCTCCTCCAGTGTGCTCCAGACCTCTGCCATCTTGGAAACAGAGGTGCTGCTGGCACACTGGAATGCTCTGAGTGGCCAGTGCCAGCAGGTGACGTCAGAGACTCCTTCTGATAGGCTCCTTCAGGTGTTGCTAGCCTATCCTCTCTCCTAAGTAGCCAAACCTCCTTTTCCGGCTATTTAGGGTCTCTGCTTTGGGGAATTCCTTAGATAACGAATGCAAGAGCTCATCAGAGTTCCTCTGCATCTCTCTCTTCACCTTCTGCCAAGGAATCGACCGCTGACTGCTCTGGAAGCCTGCAAAACTGCAACAAAGTAGCAAAGACGACTACTGCGACCTTGTAACGCTGATCCGGCCGCCTTCTCGACTGTTTTCCTGGTGGTGCATGCTGTGGGAGTAGTCTGCCTCCTCTCTGCACTAGAAGCTCCGAAGAAATCTCCCGTGGGTCGACGGAATCTTCTCCCTGCAACCGCAGGCACCAAAGAACTGCATCACCGGTCCTCTGGGTCTACTCTCAGCACGACGAGCGAGGTCTCTTGAACTCAGCAACTCTGTCCAAGTGACTCCAACAGTCCAGTGACTCTTCAGTCCAAGTTTGGTGGAGGTAAGTCCTTGCCTCCCCACGCTAGACTGCATTGCTGGGAATCGCGTGTTTTGCAGCTACTCCGGCTCCTGTGCACTCTTCCAGGATTTCCTTTGTGCACAGCCAAGCCTGGGTCCCCGGCACTCTAACCTGCAGTGCACGACCTCTTGAGTCGTCCTCCGGCGTCGTGGGACCCTCCTTTGTGACTTCGGGTGAGCTCCGGTTCACTCCACTTTGTAGTGCCTGTTCCGGCACTTCTGCGGGTGCTGCTTGCTTCTGAGTGGGCTCCTTGTCTTGCTGGACGCCCCCTCTGTCTCCTCACGCAATTGGCGACATCCGGGTCCCTCCTGGGCCACAGCAGCATCCAAAAACCCTAACCGCGACCCTTGCAGCTAGCAAAGCTTGTTTGCGGTCTTTCTGCACGGAAACACCTCTGCACGACTCTTCACGACGTGGGATATCCATCCTCCAAAGGGGAAGTTTCTAGCCCTTGTCGTTCTTGCAGAATCCACAGCTTCTACCATCCAGTGGCAGCTTCTTTGCACCCACAGCTGGCATTTCCTGGGCATCTGCCCACTCCCGACTTGATCGTGACTCTTGGACTTGGTCCCCTTGTTCCACCGGTACTCTCGTCAGGAAATCCATCGTTCTTGCATTGCTGGTGTTGGTCTTCCTTGCAGAATTCCCCTATCACGACTTCTGTGCTCTTTGGGGAACTTAGGTGCACTTTGCACCCACTTTTCAGGGTCTTGGGGTGGGCTATTTTTCTAACCCTCACTGTTTTCTTACAGTCCCAGCGACCCTCTACAAGGTCACATAGGTTTGGGGTCCATTTGTGGTTCGCATTCCACTTCTAGAGTATATGGTTTGTGTTGCCCCTATCCCTATGTGCCCCCATTGCATCCTATTGTGACTATACATTGTTTGCACTGTTTTCTATTGCTATTACTGCATATTTTGGTATTGTCTACATATATCTTGTGTATATTTGCTATCCTCATACTGAGGGTACTCACTGAGATACTTTGGCATATTGTCATAAAAATAAAGTACCTTTATTTTTAGTATATCTGTGTATTGTGTTTTCTTATGATATTGTGCACATGACACTAGTGGTACTGTAGGAGCTTCACTCGTCTCCTAGTTCAGCCTAAGCTGCTCTGCTAAGCTACCTTTTGTATCAGCCTAAGCTGCTAGACACCCCTCTACACTAATAAGGGATACCTGGGCCTGGTGCAAGCTGTAAGTACCCCTTGGTACCCACTACAAGCCAGTCCAGCCTCCTACATTGGTTGTGCAGCGGTGGGATAAGTACTTGCAACTACTTACCACTTTGTCATATTGTACTTTTCATAAGAGAAAAATATACAAAACAAGTTCAGTGTATGTACACCTAACCAAATAATTCTTCTCTTACTCTTTTTTCTAAAGTGCTGAAAAGTACCTTTAAAACTTTCAAAAAGTTCTTAAAAAGTTAAAAAAGTTTTTTTTCTGTTCTTTAAAAAAGTTCTGAAACTTTTTTTTTCTTTTTCTGTCCCTTAAACTCTTGTCTATCATGTCTGGTACAGGCCAAACTCTTGATCTGGCCAGCATAGCTTATGACAACCTTAGCTGGAAAGAAGCAAGGAGTCTCTGCATAGATAGAGGTTTAGGGGTAGGGAAGAATCCCTCCAGACAACTGTTAGTTAATATGCTCATTGAACAAGATAAGACCTTAGTTGGCACTTCTGGTGAGAAATTAGCTGATGGTTCCCACTCTGATTCTGGGGCACCCCCAGTGAAAGATTTGGAAGGGAACTTTCCCAACCTGCCCATTAGCAGGCCACCTAGCATGGCTGGTACTAATGTGACTTCACATCACAGTAAGAGTGTTACTTCTCATCACAGTAGGAGTGTTACTTCTGTAGGCCAGAATGTTAGAGTGCCATCTGTTAGGGACAGGTCTCCCTCTGTTCATTCTCACCATTCTTCTGTGTCAAGGTATGCCCAACCCACCCACCCTGATGACAGAGTGTTAGAAAGGGAGCTCAATAGATTGAGAGTGGAAGAATCCAGGCTGAAGCTCAAAAAGCAACAGCTGGATTTAGATAGGCAAGCATTTGATTTAGAAAAAGAAAGAAAGAGGTTGGGGTTAGGACCCCATGGTGGCAGCAGCAGTATTACAGATAGTAATCCTGCAAAAGAGCATGATTTTAGGAATCTGCACAAGATAGTTCCCCCTTACAAGGAGGGGGATGACATTAACAAGTGGTTTGCTGCACTTGAGAGGGCCTGTGTTGTACAGGAGGTCCCTCAAAGGCAGTGGGCTGCTATCCTATGGCTATCTTTCAGTGGAAAGGGTAGGGATAGGCTCCTTACTGTTAAGGAAAGTGATGCCAATAATTTTACAGTTCTTAAGAATGCACTCCTTGATGGTTATGGCTTAACCACTGAACAGTACAGGATCAAGTTCAGAGAAACCAAAAAGGAGTCTTCACAAGACTGGGTAGACTTTGTTGACCATTCAGTGAAGGCCTTGGAGGTGTGGTTACATGGCAGTAAAGTTGCTGACTATGAAAGCCTGTATAACTTAATCCTAAGAGAGCATATTCTTAATAATTGTGTGTCTGATTTGTTGCACCAGTATCTAGTGGACTCAGATCTGACCTCTCCCCAAGAATTGGGAAAGAAGGCAGACAAATGGGTCAGAACAAGAGTGAACAGAAAAGTTCATACAGGTGGTGACAAGGATGGCAAGAAGAAAGATGGTGAGAAATCTCAGGATAAGCATGGGGATAAGGGTAAAACCAAAGATCCTTCTTCAAATCCTAAACACTCTTCAGGGGGTGGGGATAAAACAAATTCTTCCTCTTCTTCACAACCTGCACACATTAAAAAGCCTTGGGCCCGTATTTATACTTTGTTTGCGCCGAATTTGCGTCGTTTTTTCGACGCTAATTCGGAGCAAAACTAACGCCATATTTATACTTTGGCGTTAGACGCGTCTAGCGCCAAAGTATGGGCAAATAGCGTAATTTTTTGCGTGAACGCCTTCCTTGCGTTATTGAGATGCAAGGAAGGCGTTCCCGTCTAAAAAAATGACGGCGACGCAAATGCGTCGTATTTATACTCCCGGGCAAAAATCACACCCGGGAGTGGGCGGGTCAAAAAACCCCGCATTTGCGCCACTTTTTAACGCCTGCTCAGGGCAGGCGTTAAGGGGCCTGTGAGCTCAAAATGAGCCCACAGGTGCCCTCCCATTCCCCCAGGGACCCCCCCTGCCACCCTTGCCCACCCCAGGAGGACCCCCAAGGATGGAGGGACCCACCCCAGGGACATTCAGGTAAGTTCAGGTAAGTATAATTTTTTATTTTTTAAAAAAAAATTTGGTGGCATAGGGGGGCCTTATTTGTGCCCCCCTACATGCCACTATGCCCAATGACCATGCCCAGGGGACATAAGTCCCCTGGGCATGGCCATTGGGCAAGGGGGCATGACTCCTGTCTTTACTAAGACAGGAGTCATTTAAATGGCGTCTGGGCGTTGAAAAAAATCGCAATCGGGTTGAGGCGATTTTTTTTGCCTCAACCTGACTTGCCCCATTTTAAGACGCCCTAACGCCATTTTCCCCCTAAGCCGGCGCTGCCTGGTCTACGTGGTTTTTTTCCACGCACACCAGGCAGCGCCGGTCTGCTTACGCCGCCTAACGCCATTCCATAAATACGGCGCCCGCATGGCGCTTCAGAATGGAGTTAGACGGCGCTAAATGTTTTGACGCTAAACTGCGTTAGCGCAGTTTAGCGTCAAAAAGTATAAATATGGGCCTTGGTGCTTTGTCTGTAAAAACAGAGGCCGTAGGCCAGGGGATAAGTCCTGTCCAGGTAAACCCCCTGAGCCTACCACCACTGATACATCAAGCTCTAGTGCCCCTAGTAGTAGTGGTAATAGTGGTGGGACTGCTGGCAACAGTCAAACTAAGGGTGTAGTTGGGTTCACTTATGGGTCCATCATAGAAACTGGGGTAGTCAGTCCCAAGACAGTTTCTGTCACACCTAGTGGCATTGGCCTTGCCACACTGGCTGCTTGTCCCCTTACAATGGATAAGTACAGGCAGACAGTTTCAATAAATGATGTTGAGGCTCAGGCCTACAGGGACACAGGTGCCAGTATCACTTTGGTGACTGAAAACCTTGTGGCTCCTGAACAACACATCATTGGACAACAGTATAAGATTATTGATGTCCATAACTCCACTAAGTTTCTTCCCTTAGCTATAGTTCAGCTTAGTTGGGGTGGAGTTACTGGCCCTAAGCAGGTGGTAGTGTCACCTAGCTTACCTGTAGACTGTCTCTTAGGTAATGACCTAGAGGCCTCAGGTTGGGCTGATGTAGAGTTTTATACCCATGCAGCCATGCTGGGTATCCCTGAGGAATTGTTCCCTCTCATTTCTACTGAAATGAAAAAGCAAAGGAGAGAAGGCCTGAAAACTCAGGATCCCTCTCCAACAACAGGTAAAAAGGGTATCACAGTATCCCCTAACCACCCTGCCATTCAGGATACCATTCCTGTGGTGGGAGAAACCTCTCCTAGGGTGGCACCTGTTCCAAGGGAATCATCAGCTGGCATAGCTGTACTCCCTGAGGTGGAAGTACCTCTCTGTTGGATAACTAACATTGGTGAGAAAAAAAGCACCATTTTAGTTAACATGGAGCATCCCTCCAACCCTCCCAGAGAAACTTTAGTGCAGAAACCCTGCACTACCTCACAACACTTAGGACAGCATCCCTGCCCTAGTGTGGAGCTCATAGGACAGCATCCCTGCCCTGCTCCAACTAAAGAGAAACAGCATCCCTGTTCTCTCTTCCAGCCATATGGACTAAGTTTTTGCCCAGCTAATGCTTTACTGAGACAGCATCCCTGTCTGGCATTTTCATCACTACAAATAGGTTCAGTGGACAAATCCCACTGCTCTAAACTAAAACTTACTGATAGAAACTCTGAAAATATATCTTCACATTCTTGCTTAGCTAAAAAACTTCAAACAGGGTGGTTTACATCCCCACAGGGAAGTAACCATATAGTGGATGATAAAGGGAGTAACCAGTCTATTGCAGAGCTACTCTCTACTTATCACCACTTAGACAATAAAGTCTTAACTGGCCAAGGTTAGCCTTATTGTCCTTCGTTTGGGGGGGGGGGGGGTTGTGTGAGAAAGTAGCCTCTTTCTAGCCTTGTTACCCCCACATTTGGCCTGTTTGTGAGTGTATGTCAGGGTGTTTTCACTGTCTCACTGGGATCCTGCTAGCCAGGGCCCAGTGCTCATAGTGAAAACCCTATGTTTTCAGTATGTTTGGTATGTGTCACTGGGACCCTGCCAGCCAGGGCCCCAGTGCTCATAAGTGTGCCCTGTATGTGTTACCTGTGTTATGTCTAACTGTCTCACTGAGGCTCTGCTATCCAGAACCTCAGTGGTTATGCTCTCTCATTTTCTTTCCAAATTGTCACTAACAGGCTAGTGACCAATTTCACCAATTTACATTGGCATACTGGAACACCCTTATAATTCCCTAGAATATGGTACTGAGGTACCCAGGGTATTGGGGTTCCAGGAGACCCCTATGGGCTGCAGCATTTCTTGTGCCACCCAAAGGGAGATCTGACAATTCTTACACAGGCCTGCCAGTGCAGCCTGAGTGAAATAACGTCCACGTTATTTCACAGCCATTTACCACTGCACTTAAGTAACTTATAAGTCACCTATATGTCTAACCTTTACCTGGTAAAGGTTGGGTGCTACGTTACTTAGTGTGTGGGCACCCTGGCACTAGCCAAGGTGCTCCCACATTGTTCAGGGCAAATTCCCCGGACTTTGTGAGTGCGGGGACACTATTACACGTGTGCACTATACATATGTCACGATATATGTATAGCGTCACAATGGTAACTCCGAACATGGCCATGTAACATGTCTAAGATCATGGAATTGTCACCCCAATGCCATTCTGGCATTGGGGAGACAATTCCATGATCCCCCGAGTCTCTAGCACAGACCCGGGTACTGCCAAACTGCCTTTCCCGGGGTTTCACTGCAGCTGCTGCTGCTGCCAACCCCTCAGACAGGTTTCTGCCCTCCTGGGGTCCAGCCAGGCTTGGCCCAGGAAGGCAGAACAAAGGACTTCCTCAGAGAGAGGGTGTTACACCCTCTCCCTTTGGAAAAAGGTGTCAGGGTTGGGGAGGAGTAGCCTCCCCCAGCCTCTGGAAATGCTTTGATGGGCACAGATGGTGCCCATCTCTGCATAAGCCAGTCTACACCGGTTCAGGGATCCCTCAGCCCTGCTCTGGCATGAAACTGGACAAAGGAAAGGGGAGTGACCACTCCCCTGACCTGCACCTCCCCTGGGAGGTGCCCAGAGCTCCTCCAGTGTGCTCCAGACCTCTGACATCTTGGAAACAGAGGTAATGCTGGCACACTGGACTGCTCTGAGTGGCCAGTGCCAACAGGTGATGTCAGAGACTCCTTCTGATAGGCTCCTTCAGGTGTTGTTAGCCTATCCTCTCTCCTAATTAGCCAAACCTCCTTTTCTGGCTATTTAGGGTCTCTGCTTTGGGGAATTCCGTAGATAACGAATGCAAGAGCTCATCACAGTTCCTCTGCATCTCTCTCTTCACCTTCTGCCAAGGAATCAACCGCTGACTGCTCTGGAAGCCTGCAAAACTGCAACAAAGTAGCAAAGACGACTACTGCGACCTTGTAACGCTGATCTGGCCGCCTTCTCGACTGTTTTCCTGGTGGTGCATGCTGTGGGGGTAGTCTGCCTCCTCTCTGCACTAGAAGCTCCGAAGAAATCTCCCGTTGGTCGACGGAATCTTCCCCCTGCAACCGCAGGCACCAAAGAACTGCATCACCGGTCCTCTGGGTCTCCTCTCAGCACGACGAGCGAGGTCCCTTGAACTCAGCAACTCTGTCCAAGTGACTCCAACAGTCCAGTGACTCTTCAGTCCAAGTTTGGTGGAGGTAAGTCCTTGCCTCCCCACGCTAGACTGCATTGCTGGGAATCGCGTGTTTTGCAGCTACTCCGGCTCCTGTGCACTCTTCCAGGATTTCCTTTGTGCACAGCCAAGCCTGGGTCCCCGGCACTCTCACCTGCAGTGCACGACCTCCTGAGTTGTCCTCCGGCGTCGTGGGACCCTCCTTTGTGACTTTGGGTGAGCTCCGGTTCACTCCACTTTGTAGTGCCTGTTCCGGCACTTCTGCGGTTGCTGCTTGCTTCTGAGTGGGCTCCTTGTCTTGCTGGATGCCCCCTCTGTCTCCTCACGCAATTGGCGACATCCTGGTCCCTCCTGGGCCACAGCAGCATCCAAAAACCCTAACCGCGACCCTTGCAGCTAGCAAAGCTTGTTTGCGGTCTTTCTGCACGGAAACACCTCTGCACGACTCTTCACGACGTGGGACATCCATCCTCCAAAGGGGAAGTTTCTAGCCCTTGTCGTTCTTGCAGAATCCACAGCTTCTACCATTCGGTGGCAGCTTCTTTGCACCCACAGCTGGCATTTCCTGGGCATCTGCCCACTCCCGACTTGATCGTGACTCTTGGACTTGGTCCCCTTGTTCCACAGGTACTCTCGTCAGGAAATCCATCGTTGTTGCATTGCTGGTGTTGGTCTTCCTTGCAGAATTCCCCTATCACGACTTCTGTGCTCTTTGGGGAACTTAGGTGCACTTTGCACCCACTTTTCAGGGTCTTGGGGTGGGCTATTTTTCTAACCCTCACTGTTTTCTTACAGTCCCAGCAACCCTCTACAAGGTCACATAGGTTTGGGGTCCATTCGTGGTTCGCATTCCACTTCTACAGTATATGGTTTGTGTTGCCCCTATCCCTATGTGCCCCCATTGCATCCTATTGTGACTATACATTGTTTGCACTGTTTTCTATTGCTATTACTGCATATTTTGGTATTGTGTACATATATCTTGTGTATATTTGCTATCCTCATACTGAGGGTACTCACTGAGATACTTTGGCATATTTTCATAAAAATAAAGTACCTTTATTTTTAGTATATCTGTGTATTGTGTTTTCTTATGATATTGTGCATATGACACTAGTGGTACTGTAGGAGCTTCACTCGTCTCCTAGTTCAGCCTAAGCTGCTCTGCTAAGCTACCTTTTCTATCAGCCTAAGCTGCTAGACACCCCCCTACGCTAACAAGGGATACCTGGGCCTGGTGCAAGGTGTAAGTACCCCTTGGTACCCACTACAAGCCAGTCCAGCCTCCTACACACACTCATAAAGAAGTTTAAGTGAGATCCAACCTTTTAAACGTGAATAAGATACTATCCTTCGAATATTGTACCTTGCAAAGGTGTCACTTGATGGACGTTGTGCCCTGCTCTCTGGAATCCGATGACAGAACTCAGAATGTGTCTTGGGAGCGTCTAACACACACAGCCCCAGCCCTATAGGCACTAGCCTAGGGCAAAACTCTGGTCCTTGGCTGCTGCTAGGGCAGGGCTAGACTTGTACAGGCCCTGTAAAAGCAGCAAGCCAGAGCCCAGAGCAAGTTGTTGCCGCACAGGTGTGCAATGTCCTTAAGCAAGGTTCCATGCAGTGTATGGTAGGTGGCACAGCACCTGCTATTACAGAGACTTTGGTGCTGCTGGCCGAAAATAAATAACAAAGATGCCTGGTCACACAATTAAATGCTCTGTCCATTCTTACCATGAAAATAAAAAACACAAGACATTTAAATTTTGGGAAAAAAGCAATGAATTACCATTTTCCCCCTAAACAAGGCAGCAAGCTACGCAAAAGTTAACACCAAGCTCCCGGTAGCTAGCTATCGACCGGTTGGAGAAACCTGCTATAAAAACAAGATAATAAGGGGCATATTTATACTCCGTTTGCGCCGGAATTGCGTCGATTTTTTTGGCGCAATTTCGACGCAAAACTAACTCCATATTTATACTTTGGCGTTAGACGCGTCTAGCGCCAAAGTCCATGGAGTTAGCGTCATTTTTTTGCGTGGACACCTACTTTGCGTTAATGAGATGCAACGTAGGCGTTCCCGTCTAAAAAATCGACTCCGAGGCATGTGCGTCGGATTTATACTCCCGGGCAAAAATCACGCCCGGGAGTGGGCGGGTCAAAAAAAATGACGTACGGCCGCTTTTGCGCCGTTTTTTAGTGCCTGCAAAAGGCAGGCGTTAAGGGACCTGTGGGCTCTGAAGGAGCCCAGAGGTGCCCTCCCATGCCCCCAGGGACCCCCCCTGTCACCCTTGCCCACGCCAGGAGGACACCCAAGGCTGGAGGGACCCATCCCAGGGACATTAAGGTAAGTTCAGGTAAGTATTTTTTTCATTTTTTTTTGTGGCATAGGGGGGCCTGATTTGTGCCCCCCTACATGCCACTATGCCCAATGACCATGCCCAGGGGACAGAAGTCCCCTGGGCATGGCCATTGGGCAAGGGGGCATGACTCCTGTCTTTGCTAAGACAGGAGTCATTTCTATGGGGGTTGGGAGTGGAAAAAAAATGGCGCAAATCGGGTTGAGGCGCAAAAATTGCCTCAACCTGACTTGCCCCATTTCTTGACGCCCAAGCTCCATTTTCCCCTACGCCGGCGCTGCCTGGTGTACGTCGTTTTTTTTAACGCACACCAGACGGCGCCGGGGGCTAACGCCGGCTAACATTCAATAAATATGGCGCCCGCATGGTGCTTCACAATGGCGTTAGCCGGCGCTAATTTTTTTGATGCAAAACTGCGTTAGCGCAGTTTTGCGTCAAAAAGTATAAATATTGGCCTAAATACTCTGGGCTTGGAAACTGATTTATGCCCCAATCTATGAGTTCTTTTAATGTTCAAGAATGTACTTGGTGGAAGATGCAGATGATTTTGCATGAAATAATGTGAAGAATTGTATACAGTCTTCTCCCTCTATGTTTTTTGATAAACCATAAATTCTTAGATTGTTCCTATGATTTCTATTTTCAAGGTCTTTGGTGCATCACTTTAGTGCATTAACCTCTTGTTGTGAAGTGTCTATTTTAATAAAGGATCCTTGAATGTCACCAACTCTTTTTCCAGTTCAGTCATTCTTTTGTCCAAAAATGACAATTTCTCTTAAAACTATGCAGCATTGTATTAGTGTCTTCCATGTACGGCTTCACAGCTCTTATTTATACTAACAGTATCTCCATAAAAATATGTGGAGATTTCACTGGAGAAGGTGTATTTTTTTTAGGTTTTTATTAGTAGATGGGGGGGCATTTCATGTGCTCCATGAGATTTAATAGTCATTGCAGGGATCCCCTTAGAGGCTAGTAGTATTGTCTCGACCATTTCCTGTGTTTGATTAATGGACATAGAGGTGCACACAACATAAATTTGTTTAGAGCTGCCAGAGGATAATATGTGAGGAGGCTTCCAGCTAAGTAATCACAATATAAAGCAGTAAGTAGAGGTAAACAAACAAGTCAAAAGGTGGAACCTAAAAAAAAGATTGGTAGATGTTGCAAAATCTCATTAACAAAGAGTGACAGCAGTACAATTAGCTTTTAAAGCTTCAGCAAGAGATGTAAAGGTAGTTTAGCCAACTGCCATTGCAGTGAATAGCAGAGCATACAGAGAAAAACATTCTTGTTATTCGTACCTCATAACGCTGTCCCAGAGAAATTAATGTGGAGAAGAAATACAGTGCCTCCTCAGCAAAAAGTGGCTCTTAAAGAGGGCACCTGTGGGGACAGTCTAGACATGTGAGGAGAAAATGGCTGCCAAAATGTAGCAACTGTGAATTGCAAATTTGTTGTAGATGTTATTATTTATTCAGTTGAAGAAACTGTTTTCCAAAAATTGTAGTGTGCACTGCCATTCAAGATGGTGGGTGCAGTATGCATGGCCACTGCAACATCACAGAAACCGTCGAAATTCTGGGACATGAAAGCTGGAAGACATGACGACTTCTCACCAGATGGAACTTATAAGTACAAACACCGTCCAAGTGAAAAATCAGGTCTGCATCTTCAGGACATTTGTTAGTGGGACAGAGCTGCAAGGCTACTAGTCTATTCTGTTAGGCTTCCAGGCCACACCCACCACCAGTGTATTCTAAGACAACAATAATCAACCGCACATTTCAATCCACTAGGTAAACTAATGCTAAAATGGGCAGCATTACTGGTGGGATAGAGAGGAGGTTTACTAAAGGGATACCTCTTTTAAGGGCGACTCAAGCTCGCCACTTGCAGCAAAGGGACAGTCATGGCAGTCACTCAAGCTATAAGTAGGGATTTGGCTAAAGGGTCACTTAAGGTTTATCACTCAAGGTATAGATGGCCTGTAGGGTTTCTGGAGGGAAATGTGACTAGGGATGTCTGTAGAAAAGTACCCTCTTTTTGGCATGGTTAACTCCAGGTGTGTTTTGACTGTATTCACTGGGATCCTGCTAACCAGGACCCCAGTGACTGTGCTCTCTCCCTCTAAATTTGGTTGCTGCTGACTTAGTACACCCCACAATTGGCATACTGGTGCCTCCATGTAAGACCCTAGTACTATGGTACCTAGGTACCCAGGAGTTCCCCATGGGCTGCAACATGTATAGTGCCACCCATTGGAGCCCATGCAAAATGGGTCTGCAGGCCTGCTATTGCAGCCTGCATGAAAAGTTGCATGTGCCCTTTCACTACAGATCACTGCACCAGATCAATGTAAGTTACCCCTATGGCAGGCCTTCCTAGCCCAGAGGGCAGGGTGCAAGTACCAGTGTGTGAGGGCACCTCTGCATGAGCAGAAGTGCCCCTACGAACTTCAGCCCCATTTTCCTGGACTTCGTGAGTGTGGGGATGCCATTTTATACATGTACTGGACACAGGTCACTTCCTGTGTCCAGCTACATAATTGTAACTCCGAACCTGGGCAAGTTTGGTATCAAACCTGTCAGAATCATAACCCAGTACTGTTGCCAGTATTGGTTGTAAGATTCCATGCACTCTGGGGGGTATTTGGGCGACCCCCAGCATTACTCCTGCCAGTTTTTTTGGGTTTTCCAGGCAGCCTGCACTGCTGCCACCCCACACACAACTGTTTCTGCCCTTTTGCTGCTTAGCCTGCTCAAGCAGAGGAATGCAGATCAAAGGATTTCCTTGGCAGAAGGAATCAACACCCTCTTCCTTTGGAAATAGGTGTTACATGGCATGGGAGGGGTAGCCTCCCCAAGCCACTGGTATGCTCTGAAGGGCCTATTTGGTGCCCTCCTTGGATAAACCGGTTTGCACCAGTCCTGGAGCCCCGGTCCCTGCTTTGGCATGAAACTGGACAAAGGAAAGGGGAGTGACCACTCACCCGGGGTGGTGCTCAGAGCCACTTGATTCTGTCATCTTTAATCTAAGGTGGGCAGAGGCTCCTGGGAGTATCTGAGTGGCCAGGTCAGACAGGTGACATCACAGCCCCCTCCTGATAGGAGGTCACCATGCTAGGGGACCAATCTCCATTCCTGTGCTATTTAGGGTCTCCCTCCAGAGTGGGTCTTCTGATTCGATGTGCAATATTCCAGCAGGTCCCCTCTGCATCATTTACTTCATCTTCTGGCCACCGGGACTGCAACTGGACTCTCCAGGAACTGACAACTGCAACTCCAGCAACAACTTGGTCCTCCCTACCAGCTGTCCAACTTGGAGATGGTAAGCCCTTGCTTCTCCTTGCAGGAAAGTACTCCTGTGCACCACAACTCTTGCAACTACCAAAGCTTGTTGGATCTTCTTCCAAGGGATCTTCAGGCTCCGTGTAGCCCCAGCCTCCAGCACTCTTCCCTGCAAAGCACCGCCCTGCTGCTCCAGCGATTGGGACTCCTTTACAGGTGTGCTGAGTGGGCCTCACTGAGACTTGTGTGCCTGCTGCCTGTGAGTTGCCTGTCGGGGCTGCATCCTCGTCTTCCAACTCTCCTCACTGCTGAGGGTCACCTGGGACTTCCCTCCTTGGGTTGAGTCCCCCTAGACCTTCCTGGTCCCCGGCAGTTCTGCAACTCCTCATCTGTGACTCTTGCCTTTGGCAAGGCTTGTTAATGGTTTTTCCACTCCACTCACCAACTGCAACTCTTCTTCTGTCGTGGACATTGCCTGCATCACTTCTGGGACTCTTCTCCAGTGCTACACAGCTGACTCTTAGTCTTCACCGTTGACCTGGTCCCGCAACTCCAGAAGGGTGGGTAGTGCCTCCTGCTCCATCCGGACACTCTAACTCAAACTGGACTTGGTCCCCTTAATTCTGTCAGAAGACATCTTTGGTTTCTTCCAGTCTTGCTTTGGTCTTTCACAGTAATCCTCCAAAGTTTACCTATGGGTTTGGGGAAAAAACTGGTACTTACCTCTTCTCTCCTGGTCGCTGGGGGGAACCTGGTACTTACCTTTTGGGGTTCCCAATTCCTCTAGCTCCCCTGTACAGATTCCACTTCCTGGGGTGGAGGATTGACTTTCGCATTCCATTTACTTAGTATATGGTTTGGTGTCCCCCTAGGGTTTCCATTTTATTCTGCTAGGCCAATTCCTGACTTATAATGTGTATATAATAATGTATTTACTCGCCTTCTGGTGGAGCATTGCCTATACAGTATTTTAGTAATTGTGTTACTATAATAAAGTACCTTTTGTTTTTGTAACACTGTGTGGTTCTTTCATGTGTGTAAGTGCTGTGTGACTATAGTGGCATTGCATACGTTTTGCATGACTCCTGGATAAGTCTTGGCTGCTCATCCAGAGCTACCTCTAGATTGCTCTGGCTTCCTAGACACCTGTCTACACCTCACTAATAAGGGATACCTAGACCTGGTGTAAGGTGATAATACCATAGATGCTCACCACACACCAGACCAGCTTCCTACAATGTCATAAAAGGAAAGGCCATTCAGAGGGCACATGTGGGATAAAACCTGTGGGATCATTCAGGAAGTATATTTGTGAGGGTGTCACTCATGATTGTAAATCGTATGTGACTCAGCATGGTGTGGCCTAGCAGGTGCCTGTAGTAAAAAAAACCTGACCTCTGCCATTCGGAGTGTCATATCAGGTATCCGCGAGCAAGGCTTCACTTTAGGTTTCTCTGAGAAGAATATGGCAGGGACACCCTAAAGAAACCCTTTCCTCATGTGTTACCACAGCTGCCTCCCCTAGCCTATGTCAGTACCTTGCCATGTACTCCTTTAGCCCTGCCTCTAACTCACCTGGCTCCACTTTCTCTAGTAATGGTATTTGATTGTTAAACACAGACACAAAACAGAGATGTAGACATAAAGAATAGACAAACCGTCAAAACTTAGCATGGACTAGCTGATTGGCCTGATTACTGACTGGTAATGTTCATTACATCTGAGGCCATCTTTGTGGCCCCATTCCTTATATCATGAGGACATTTTTGCTGTCTCATTCCTTATATCATATCAAGCTGACCACATTATACTATTGGCTGTTTCAGTTTTATCCTTCTAACTTCCATTGCAGTGTATGCAGGAATACTTCACATCTAAAAAACAAAACTATTAGTACACTTTCAATTCTTTATGACATACATGCATTGCATACATCCTTGTTATTTTTCACTAAGTCACTCTTCTTTGTAGTCGTTGATTCAAAAATCGGCATAAGCAAACATTTACTTGTGTATGCCTACATTTGCTATGAAAACCTGACTTACTGTCTTTACCAGTGCTGGTTTAACATTGCAGTTCAGCCTCTGTTTGCTTCAATAATGACTTATAGCTGGTGTGGATAGCTCTAAACTACTTTCAAGTAATATCTTGCTGCATTTATTTTTCTACAATTATATTTATAAGGGCAGAAATATTGTTTTTTGCCGATTTCCCAAAGTTTTTACTTGCATCAAATACTGATCAGGCTGTAAAAATACCAGCCAGTTATCAGCCTGACAGACCTCTATAAGGGCTCATTCCTGCAAAGAGGCTCTGAGCAGGAAAGGAAAAGACTCTCGCCATTCAAGGTTAGTATAGTTGTTTAGTTCGAAAATACAAGCTCCAGTACAGAGAGTTCTCAATTAAGTCCGAGGTTGGGAGACTGGCGTCCGAGACAGCGTCAGTGAATGACATCGCTAATGGACGGCTTCACCATTACTGTCTGTTTACTAGTTGATGATGAGCACATTAGCTACTCTCTTCCAGCCAGAAAACCACATCCTGCGTTACACAAATACCATTGTGCGAGACCCTTTCTGAAAAATGCTGTCAAGTTCTCCGAGACCACATAATGCATTACCTTGACAAGTATCGATTTGGAGCCATGGGCCATACCAAACGACCACCTGAATTAGACTGCTGTCTGGTTGTCTGTCTACCGCCTTAATGAAAACTTATGGTTTTGACACAGTATTGGAGGGCATCAGGAGTCTTGTTTGTTTAATGTACACAGACAACATTGTAGTTATTGACCTCCCCTCAAAAGGACTCAATAATCACCTGGCAGCTCTTAGTCGTTATGTTGACCAGCATCACTGGGAAACAAATGTCACAAAATCACAAGTAATATGCATTTTAGGAAGACAACACAAAAAAATAAACTTCTCTCTTTTAATGCGGGTAAGGCTTGTTCACAAGCACAGGGGATAGGTGCATTTTATAAGGCAGTCGGCAGGCAACATTTTGCTAACATACTGCCAGTTTGACAAGCAAAGATCCCTGCCAGTTTGTTGTACGTGATAGAATTTACAATTGTAGCAGACTGGGGTTTCTTAGAAAGAACGGATGGGCAAATTCTGAGAGGCCTGGTTCCCGGCAATACCCTGGCATCCACTGCAGCCCTCAGACTGGAGTTTGGCAACAAAAGTTCTTTTGTTCAGGGATTAGCAGGGGTGGCTGGGAGGGCCTCTTGCCTTTTTCACAGTGATGAATCTTTATTTAAGGCACCTTATTTTCAAAGAAGTTTTTGTAACATTGAGAGAGATATCTAAATGTTTTAGAAATTATAAACATGCTTTAAAATTAGTAGAGTTACGTCTGATTCAACTCTTGTTCTATTGCCTCTTCAGTTTAAAATGAGTTTAGAGGAGGTTACAATGCACGAATCTATCAGACAGATCTGGAGCTTTGTGGCCAGACGAGATTCGATGTCTTGAATAATTCAGCGATTCCAAAAAACCCACAACTCTATCTTTGAATCTCCCGCAGGGGGTGAGGCATCTATGTATTTTATTGAGATTGAATATATTGCCGCTAAAGGGCTTAACCCACAAATGGTATGGCACTTCGAATGTGTGTGATTTGTGTCCAAGATCTCAAGCAAGTTTTAATTGTTTGTCCCCCTTTGTTGCCACTGCGAAAGAAATGGCTGAAACGCCTCTTTTTGAAATTCAGGGTACGTTCAGCAAGTGAAGCTCTTGAACTATTGCTTAAGCCCCCAAGAGAAATGTCCTGTTTTCAAATTTTTACATTTTTAATGCATTTTTTAATGTATACTGATTGTTTTATAGAGTATATGGGTTTATGAAAGAATGTACTTTTCATACAAGCCACTTTACAGAGTCTGTCTGAACGAATATTGATGCACTGTATGTAAAATGTATTGCCACCCAGCCTTGAGAGTTGGCATAGGGATGCACTTTATATATAATCTGTTTCATAGAGTTTGACAGATCATATATTGCTGCACTGTATTTATATGGTAACACAAAACTTAATCTACTGTGTATGTAGTTGTGTTGTTTTGTTATCTATTGATATGTTTTATGTAGATCTCTTAGGAGTTCCAAATCATAAATAAATACATTTGACTAGACTTATCTGGTAGGAGCATTGGGGACTCTTGCATGGGTGTGGGGGGAAGAAAGGTTGTACGTGACGCTGTAGAGAATAAGGCGGCTGCTAACTAGCTAAGCAGCCGGCCTCAGGGTAATAGTGAAGTTTGTCTTATATTTACTAAACTGCTTTCTTAATAGAGGAGATCCTAAACTGACGGGGGCAGTGCAGATAGCAAGGACACTTCAATATCTACTCAGCTGACAACAAATTCCAGAAACTATGTAGTGCTGGGTTGGCAGCTAGGCAAACAGACTTTACTATTTAGATGGCCTGTAGCAACATAGCAGACATTAAGGACTAGCAGGCTGGCAGTCAGATAAGTAGCAATGAAACTTAATTATTCACCCAGCCAATGGCTAAATAGCAAACATTATGGAATATTTGTCCACTGGCCTTGCAAAGTTCCAAGAAACTTCACTCTTTATGTGGCTGTGAGCAAGATAAATTATATTGGGCACAATTTAGCTGGCGACAATGCAAATTACAAATAAACCTAATTATCTACCTGTCCACTGATGGAATAGCGGATATGATGTTCTGTTTGGCTAGTACCTGTGCAAATAGCAAAGAACTTTCATTTTTCACCTGGAAGCTAGCTAACTAGCATGCTGTGTGCACAGTTTGGCTAATCGCCATGCAGATAACAGTGAGACTTCACTATTTACCCACCTGCTGTTTAAATAGATGAAATTATGTATAATGCCTAGCACAGATTTCAACAGATCCCACCAGGTACACCTGCAAACATGGAGGGAACACAGTTAGCATCTGTCTTCTTATGCAAGTTAATGATAGAACTAGCTTAAATTAGATTTGCACCCAGACAACACTTACTCGTAGGCTGTAAGGTCTCAATAGCCATTAAAGAAGATGTATTAACATTTCCAAGTTAATTTGGAAGGCATGGCACAGAATGCCACTCAATTCTATCAATGCAAAAACAACAGAGCTGATGAAGGGTAATACCCTGAAACCGGTCACAGGATGCTTGTTTCCGGTCCAGGGAGGACCTGGCCTGGCAGTTCAGGCTGGACTGTTCCTATGGGGAACAGGGTCAAGGCTGATTTGCATATGACAGGATCCAAACTGGGGTGGCATGGTGAGCAAAAGAATTGATGGATTAAACCCAGATCTGTGACTGGGGTTGAATATTTGATTGGATCTGCATTCCGTCCATCATTTGTGTTTGTTTACTCAATTATATCAAGCACTAAGAAACAGCTACTTGGGAGCCCCATTATGGTATGTCATGTACTCAATAAATGATCCTGGTCATTTATGTTTACCTAACGAGATGGCCAATGACAAAGGTGATCAGATTCTTTTCAAGACTTGGTGAAGCTGTTTAATTCTCTAAAGCTGTGTACTTACTTACAAATTCATGGGAATGTACCAGGGTGTTATCAGAACACCTTTTTTCTGCCCTGAATTAAGATGCAACAAATCAAATAAATTAGTAATTCTGGACAAGTTTAATTAAACAAGTTATACTAATGTACCGGAAAACATTAATTTGTAAAAGCAAACACCAGAGCTTGAAAAGTTGTATCCCAGTGACATTGTGTGATCTTCTATTTAGAGTGATCTTCTCAAAATAGAAACAATTGCATAGAGCCCCTACAATTTAAATGATTCATTCCAATCCCATGATAGACAACAAGAAAAATTATATATCTTAAAAAAAGAATCCAGGGACTTAGCCAAAATGTCTGTCAATGTTTTGAAAGATACCTTCATAGTTATGTTTGCCAACTAAATATTAAACATGTCTAAATGACTATGTGGTTGTTAATGACATTGCAATTCAGGTCTAATTCATTTATTCAGTAGTGTCAGGGATAGTGGATCAAGGATATGTCAAGCATGATCTGATTTTCAAGTATGTGATTCTTAAATGGAAGTCTCTATGCATTACATCTGTAGACCTGTTCACACAGTTGATGTTTAAAAAGTGTGGGTATTGATTATTCAATCACTTGTTAAATACTTTCGTTTTTTTAACCAATGGTGAAGTAGTGATTCTATACAGCCACCACTCAAATAAGAGTCAACAAGTATAGCCACATAGCTGCAGCTGAGCCTCTGCACCTCTCTGCATGTAAATAAGATCATTTCAGTCTTTTGACACATCCCTCAGTGTGCCCACAGTTCAACAATTAAATATTATCTCCATCTCTATGCTGGCATTGTGCGACTTGTGCTATTGATGCAGCATACATTTTAGTACTGGCTGGAACATCAGAGGCTTTAATGTATATGCCATAATAATGGTCAATAATTCAGAAATCCGAAAAAAGATGGAGTCACAGTAATCATCTACGCATGACAACTTATGCATTAGGTTGATCAAAGTAGTAATAGTTTAGTTGTAAAGTGGTGCACTGACAAGCCATATTAATGTGCACTCACCATAGGCCATTAGTTGAAAGTGATGTGGTATGTGGTATAGGCATTAACCTTCATGTTTAGCAAATTAATTTGCCATTATATAAGTCATGAGGTAAACAATTGGCATCAAAGCGACAATAGCTTTCATGAAAAAAAAGTATTTTAAAAGTAACGTGTAATGTAGAGAATGTAGTTCCGTACCATAGTTATATGAAAGGGTTAACAGAGTCATTTCGTTTTGAATTTACTGTACCATAGACACATCCAGAGCTTATTAATATTGAATTTATGGTTAGAATGTTAAATGTATATTAAATGCATAAATGAATGTGTTGTTTTATTTCATTTGCTTAGTATAAGTGAGGCCTCCAAGCCCTTCTTTGTGCAGAAAATGTGTAGTCATTATTGCTAACGTGTAATTTTCTTTCAGACATTGTTCTCATGAGAATGCTAGCTTGGTAATAGATGGTCTATTGTCTTACAGATAGTGAGCCAGGGAACCCAGCAAAATACATGGGAACTTTCACTGATGCTGCAGTCTATGTCATATACTGCTTGCCATTGGAGAACCTCACTTTTTGCATCATATGGAGTGATGGATGGATAAATCATTTTGCCCTATGAACTTTAATATACCATTCCCCAGCTGGACTTTGGTCAGAGAGATGAGATGAGAGGAGGGGCCTTTTCTGCTCTTCACTGCTTGCTGAACCCCTTGGACTCTGAGAGGTATAGTCCTCTCTACCCTTTGCCCCTTTGAAATGCTTTGCTGAGACTTAGAAATGTTTCCCTTGACAGAAGAAGATACTTGGTCGAGCTTCTGAAATGCTGACGCCTTTCCCTTTGCCTACTTTTTGACAACCTTAGCTAGTCACCTGTTTCCCCAGATTTCCTTTTTCCAAATTATTTTTGGCCTTTTTGTGCTTTTTGTCCACATGTTTAACCCAGCATGTTATCATGGAATAGCTCATTTGTAGGGGTGCCCCTTGTTTAGGTTACACAATTGTAAAATTGAATCTCCCAAATGATTAACAGAATTAAACTATGATTAGTTCCACATTTTCAGATTTTTCTGCTGTTGATTTGTATTGCTTTAATAGAATGTTTAGTCTTGATGTTATTTCGCTTGACCTTCTTTAGGAAGTTTGGACAACCTATCATGATCTTGTACCTTTATAGTCTTGCCTTGAGAACTGTCTATGTTACTCTGAGTCTTAACCTGTAATAAAACCATTGGACTTTCTTTCAGATTGGAGTATTCTTTGTGTGGCTATATGAGTCACACTGTTTTTTAAAATTGAACGCTGTGAAATTTTGATGCTCTTGTCTCCACACCCTTATGCTGGGCGAAAAGATCTATCGGCCTCGTCAAAGCATACTCATGAGAAGGAATGTGCTACGGCAGTATTAACAAAGAAAATGTTGTGGAAATGTTCTAAAAATAATCAGTTTTAAAGGCTGAGGAAGTAATGGAGTGTAATTATTTCACTGAATATTTTTGTTGTACCTCCAAGATCTGAAACGTTTAACTAAATCACCCCCAGTATCCCTGTTGCCGCCCTCCACCCCCCATCCACCCAGAAAACTGAAACAACAGTGCATGTCATTTGCAAGTGCTTCATCATTTTGGTTTTCTGCTTGGTGGGGTTCTGATGACTAAGGGACATTGAAATTATACCCAGTTTGAGTGAAGCTGGCTGTTGGTCAATCAGCTCAGAGCTGCATGTTGGCAGGCTCTAGTAACAGAAGATTAATATTTCATGTATGGGCACTAGACGTTTTATCTGTATTTTTTGGGAGAGACTAACTATTGGCTTTGTAATGCCCCAAACTGTGGTCTCCTTCCTTCAACTTCATCAGCCCTCATTACAAGTTAGATGGAATAGGTGAGGTATTTATCACAGTTGTAAATACCATTATCCGAAAGTGTGATATTTACCTCCTATTCTAAGTTTTTAACTTGCATATGTGGATTAACATGCAGAACCGGTTATTTTTAACACACCAAATTCCTCGTGTTTTTTTAGGCCTTCCCACCGATACACTTCATCAGGTTTGACCTGCCAGAATTGATCAAAACTGTGAGGGTTTGATAATTATCATATAACTAAAAATTTCAAAATTCTGATTCCTGTGCAAATGTGTCTGCACAAGGATCAGAATTTAGCTGTGCACTTGTAATTAGGACCATGATGTATGGGAACTCCATATGTGTGGTTTACTGATACTGAGTGAATGATGGGGTATATATCAGCCCAGTTTTGTGTTCCACAAGTTGGTGGCCCTCCTGCAGCAAATTATCTAAGTACATGGTGAAACTATTAGCATGGGCGTATTTGGAACTCAACAGGATAAGGAAAAATATATATGCCAAAGGGACTTATTAGTTAACCCTAGCCTAGAAGTGGTCAGATTTATGTGCACACCATCAGAAACATATAGTGAATTGTTCCTACAGAACTAAATTTTCGTTTGGATTTACAGGATTTTAGGGTGCTACTATGTATATGACTGTTTTTGCAATGTTAAAACTGGCTTGTTGCCTTTGCCAATGACTGTTTAACATTGCTGTTCAGCCTCTGTGTACTTTATTAATGATTTTTGGCAGGTTTGGATAGCTGAAAATTAAATTTTAAGTGAAATCGTATTGTATCCCTTGCTCTAAGTTTCAGTTTGAAAGCACACAAAAAATACTGGCTTTCACAGATGTTCCCAATGTTTTCACTGGCATTAACGTTAAAATACTGATCCGTCTGGTACAAAACTAGCCGGGTATCAACCCTGCGGTTTGGCTTAACCTGGGCAGCGGTCACAGGGAGTTAGTTGTGTGGGGTCTACAGTGTCCCTGCCTAACAGACCTCCAAGGGCTCATTCCTGCAAAGTGGCTTTGAAGGGAAATGAAAACACTCCGGGCATTCAAGGCCAGTGCCTTGTTTAGTTTCAAAATACAAGCACTGGCACAGAGTGTTCTCAATGAAGGCCGAGGTCGGGAGACTGGCATCTGAGACGGCGTCAGTCAACGAGATCTCTAATGGACCGCTCCACAATTAAGGTCTGTTTACCAGTTGAAGATGAGCACATTAGCTCCCCTGACAGAAAACCTTACTCTGCGTTACACAAATACCACTGCAAGGCCCTTTCTGGAAGATGCTTTCAGGATTGATTTGGAGTGGCAAGCCTTAACAAGCTGCCTCCCGGATGAAAACGGTGTCTGGTGGAAACATGGAGGATTCGTGCAAAGATGTAGGGGAAATAAAGTTGTATGTGATGTCTTATAAAAGTAAGATGATAGCTATTTAGCCGGCCACAGGGTAAATAGTGAATTTTGTTTTCTATTCACCCAGCCCCTGGCCAGTGATAAAGGAAAAAGGGAAAAAAAGAAGTTTGATCATTCTAATAACTATTGATTGGAGATACCATTAGCAAAGACTTATAAGGAACTCAATAGGAAAAGGAAAACCATATAAAATCTTTCTAACGGACTTATGAGTTAGTTCTAGCCTAGAAGGGGTCAGATTCATACATGCACACAGTCAGATACAGGGGCAGGGGCAGTTCATCTTTTAGGCTACTGGGGAGTCGCCCCCTGTATCTGTGTCCCCTATTGGTTGCCACCCATCCTCAGTATCAAATGAAAATACTCAATTACGTTTTTTTTACCTGGCCACAGCTGTCAGCTTTTTTTTTCGCCGTGGTCCAGTTGTTTTAAGTTCATGAGGAAGGTGGGAGGGGCTTAAAATAATTGGCAGTAATGGTAAAGTAGAGTAAATGTGTCAGGCAGTGAGGCAAAAACATGATCAGGTTCACCTTGTGTGGTTGTGCCACAGTCACTCACTCTTGAAAGTGGCAGTGCACATCAGGTTGGACTGCAGCCTTTCTGTGGCTAGTCCGACATGCGCACTAGAGACCTCTCTCATATGCTCAATTAGTGAGCCGTGGTTGATCACAGCCACAGCCCCCCCCCCCCCCCAGGCTTCTAATGAGTGCTAACTTTACCTGCCTTAGCCAATCCGGGCATTGCTCTCATGCTCCGTGGATACTATAAACGCAAGAGAGCAGTGTCTGGATTGGCTGAGAGAGACACGGTTAGGCCTCTTGTGCACATGAGGCAGCGAGGGGTTGGGAGGTTCAGACCAACAGTGCTCCTGACCAATCACTGTATGGCTTTATTATAAAATGATGCAGTGATTGGCCCTTAATTTCTGCCATTGCCATGCTCTTTTAGTCTCTTTGGCGAAGAGGGCCTTCCCGCGCATTTGCCACCAGTCCACCCCCTCTATGGCATTGGAGTTGCAGTGCACACAGGCAGTCAGGCACAGCACACATGGCACACAATGAGGAAGTGAAGCAGTGGATTCTGAAGAGAGAGCTATTTCTTTCTGACCTCGTCACCTTTAACTCTCACATGTCCCGGCCTGGCCTGCCTCACAAGGAGGCGACAAATGTAAAAAGAACAGACGATGGACGGAATGCTGAACAATGCAAACATTCACCCCCAGTCACAGATCTGGGTTTAATCCTTTGTTTTTTGCATGCCATTCCTATCCTGTTAGGACCCAGCCATATTGTTCAGCATTCTGTCCATCGTCTATTCCTTTTTCATTTATCGCCCCCAGTGGGAAGGGTATGCCCAGATGTGGGTCTATGCTCGCTATGCCACCAGATTCAAGCTTGCGTGGCTGAGGAAGGGTGATACCCCCAAAACCGGTCTCAGGATGCTTGTTTCCAGTCCAGGGAGGACCCGGCTTAGCAGTTCGGGCTGGACTGTCCCCAGGATGGCTGGGTCCAAACTGAAGTCTCAGTTATGATGATTGATTAAGTTCCACTTTAACCTCCTACTCACGCTCATATTGTGTGTTTAAAGATAACGTGGACACCACTGTCTAGCCTCAAGTGTTTACATTGCAATGCTTATTAGGATAAAGAAGTTTATTGAGTTAAGATAGTGCAGGCTTTCACTGCAGAGTCTCGTCCATGCTGCTGCTGGATTCATATGTTATCTTCGCCCTTGCGATGCATATAGTGCTGTGAGGGCCCAGGGAGCAGCGCCCACCGATCCTTGGTGAATTCTGTCATTTTTTTTATACCTGTCTGAAGGTGTCACTTGTTGTACATGGCAACAAAGCATCCATTGTGTGCTTACGTCGCTTGGCATATGTCCTCACTCGGACTATATTTACATTCCATGTATGTATATTTTGTGTCATGTAGACGATTTCTCAGTCAAAATGGCCCACCATAGTGCAAGGCTGCCTGCAATGTGGGGATGGTTGTTTTTGTGCAGGAAGAGACACCTTCCTGCACAAAAACAGTCACAAGAGGTGTTTTCCTCTTTCCTCTTTCCTCTTTCTATGTGTGCTGCATTCACAGACTTTTTAACTCTGGGAATGCGTCAGATTCCGTTGGGGTCCATGGGTGTTGCGAGGGATCACCCGAAGCAACACCCATGGAACACCCTTTTGACAGTGTTATGCGTGAAAGGGGTCCATATTTACAAGGCCATGAAAAGCCACGCAAGGTGGCTTTGCGTGGCCTTGTAAATATGGGCTGGCATGCCCAGCAAAAATAAGCAATGGAGGGGCACTATGAATTGAAAAAAACAAACCTCTTCCTTTTTCACCACAGTCCCTTGCCACCTTTCCTCAAAGCATTGCCCTCTCATTACCCAGGTACATTTCTTGTTTGAGATGATTATTCAGATTTTCTTGAGGGCGGTCCATTCTATTTTTGGTGTTCTCAATGTAAACCCTAGAAAGTACTATTTTTAAGTCAGGCATGACAGCACAGCTTACCAGATCATATGTAATCAATAATAGATAGATTTAAGGAGCACTACAGAGAGGGGGCTGTTGACTGTCTTTCCATGTTGACCTTTCTCCATTCTGGATTGAATTAGACAGAAGTTGTATGCACAGTATATGCTCAATGGGGTAGGCCTGTGTAATAGTGGCAAGCCAACGAGCAAGGTCGTCAGCCTCTTTTGTTTGACTTGAAAAGTTCTTTAAGATGCAAAAAGTCTTGTCTGCCTATTAAGAAATGTTATGACAAAGCTAGTAGGCCTGGGTTATTTATTGTGTAAAGAATATGTTTACTCCAATAGGTCTTTATGGAACTGCTTGCCAAAAAAACATATAAAGTGGCTTTACAATGCGAACTTTCTGACAAATGTAATATGCTTTTGGAAGAGGCTTTATATTTTTAACTATCAGACAAATACAATAGGAATGGGTGCTACATTGTCAAGTCTCTGGCAAATGTAAAAGGAAGTGGTTTAGCATATATATCCCTTTTTTAGATTTGGCCATAGTAAATCCTTGTTGTCTCAGAAGATGTGGTAATGTTCATTTCGATGTATAGTTTGGGTGTGCCCAAATTGTTTGAGGGGTCTCTCCAACCAAAACCACATGGGCACACTTATGTTAAAGTCAATACACATAAGCAAAGGCAATAGGCTTAGTCTGTTGTTTTTTAAATGTGTGATAAAGGCAGGAGGTCTCTCATTTTACATTGTGAGCAACTTGACAAAGACTGTGAACTTAATCATTTTGATTGTGAAATGCCTCATATTTTCACAAACATATTGCCAGTTTTTACAGTTAAAGCCGGCTTGTCTGCAAACTGTCATTGTACCTCACAGATAATTATAGCACACTACATTTGCAAGGTTAGTTGCCCCCAGTGATATTTCGTTAGGGCTAATGATTTGTACTCACGCTAATCTGCAAGGGTCCTAAGGGATAGGTTCCATTATGTAATTTGAGCTACACTTTTGTTCCCATGTGTTGTTTTGAATATAGTACTTAGTTATATCTACATTAAATAACATTAACTGCTACGTTGTGAGTTTCTATCCCACGACACCTTTCTGAGGCAGGGTTAAGATGGTCTCCCTTGTTACTCTTAGAGACAACTGTTAAAAGGGACACTTGGGCTCCACTCAAGGACACCACAGGTGAAAGACCTTCATTTAACGCAGTTATCACCAGTAACTTACGACTACTCTGTGACCTCCTGAAAAAGATTCTTCAAATAAAATAGGAATGGAGTTTTACAATATGAGCTCTCTGACTAATACAATAGGAATAGGTCTTCCATTGCAAAATCCTTGCCAAACACCATATGAAGTGACTTAACATTGTAAATTCACTGACAAATGCAATAGGAAGGGGTTTAAGATGGTCAACACTCTAAAAATTCAATAGAAAAAGGTTTAACATTCTTAACACTCTGAGAATGGAATTGGAAGGGGATTAACACTGTGAGAGTCATTACCAATACCATATAAAGGGGTTTTACATTTTGGACTACGAAATAAATACTATAGTAAGGATTTTATTGTAAACTCTCTCACAAATGCAATGGCAAAGGGGAAGGGGTTAGTACAAAAGTCACTTTTTAGTTCTGGCCATATTGTTCATTGTACAGAGGGAGGATTATTGATAATGTTAATCTATGTTTTGGTACTGCCTAAAATGTTAAATGGGCAGAGACTACATGGTCACATGTATTTTCATCTTTAAGCCAATAGGCTTGTTGTAAAGATTATTCAATGTGGTGGCAAAGGCAGAAGTACTCTCATTTACATTTTGAATGACTTGGCAGAGTCACTAGGCTTAATCTTTTGGATTGTGAAAAGCTTCAGTTTTCCTATAGGCCTATATGGAATCATTGTTGTTTTTTAGGATTTGGGCCTGCTAGTGTGTAAGTTGATACATGGTACCTCACAGATAGTAGAAAGAGACTACATTTACTGGGTTAGTTGCCTCTTGAGATATTTCTTTACAGTATCTAATGGTTAGTCCATGGGACACCTAAAAGAGCAGTTCACATTTGTAATTCCACCTGAAATCTTGTACATTTTTGTCATTTTGACTGTATCACTCAATTGTAAATACATTAAAATCCCTATCTTGTTTTAGAGAAAAAGCATTGGTTTGTTTTATTTTTTGTCTGCTGCTCTGTTTTGAATTACTGGCCCACAACAATTACCTGATTCAGCCCTAGACTCCTCTTCCACAGTATCCTGAGATTCAGATTTCACATTGTGAACTCTTTGGCACATGCACTAGGAAGGAGATTTACATCAAGAACTCTGTGATGATATCAATATTGTTTTATAGAGACTTCAGGGGAGAACATGGTGGCAGGCTAGCAGCAGGTCGCAGGAGCGGGCTCTTGCCATAGGCACTTGGGGAGGGGAGTACCATAATGATCAATTTCAACTTGCGTCATCACTAAGAACAAAGTAGCCTTTTTTTACCGAAATCCATTGCTGTCTTCTTCATGGGCATGACCGATGGAGCTGTTCAACCACTCCAACAACTAGAATTGACAACCACTATGAAACCTTCTAGTGGGCAGATCTCTCCGAGGGGTGCCCTCAGCCCAGCATTTTAGCAGTGCTGCATCAGTCTCTTAACGAGGCTGAGAAAGCCCACACACATTCACAGAGAGGTCAGTCAGTAGAAGTAACGCTCCAGGCCCTTACAGTAGAGATCAGGAGTAGATTTGAAACATCTTAACCTAGTCAAAGGCAGATTCAAGATGTATGTGACAATCTGGAGAAAACAATTGATAATAACTAGTAGAACGGCAATCTTGGAGGAGGAAGTAAAAGAGGTGAAAAGCCTAGCAGTGGCCAATAAAGAGTATACGCCATCTGGAGACAATAAAGTAGGATTATCAGAGGAAGTTAAAGTCGCTGGAGAATACTCAAAAACTTCTAAATTTACACATTTTCAATGTTCCAGAGAGGGTGAAGGGAGATCATCTAAAAGCATCTGTGTTTATTAATAATAATATTAATAAGATGCAAGGTTTTAAATGCCATTAGGAGGTGGATGACTATATCACTTCCATTTCTCAAAATCAATAGAGCAAGGGGTGAGGAAATTGATTATCGCCCTCCTTCAGACGGTGGATATTTTTTGTTTTCTGTGTCCTTTCACATCTGTTTTTTTTCCTCTCCCCTTCAGAGGAATGTGCCTTGCGGCAGATGGGCTCCCTAAGGGTACAGGCCGTGAGGAAGTTAGGGGGAATTCTCTCTAGGATGGGGGGTTGGGGTAGGTGTATGGTCATGAGGTGGGGAGCATTTGGGGAAGAAAAAAAAAATATATATATACCTCAGACATCTCAGATATACTAATAGTTTATCAGTCAGCCCTATGGCTGTTACAAAGCACACTCAGGCTTTCTTTTTTGTTCTCAGATTATGGGAACTCAGGTTAACATTCTATCTTGGAATACAAATGGGTTGGGTTTGAAAAGGCAGAGGGAGAGCCTCCTACAATATATGAAAGATTCTTCAGTGTACATTTTTATTTTGCAGGAGACCCACTTGAGGGGGAGAGAATGCACTAAATTATTTAAACAGAGGAGATGGGTCCAACAGTTAGTATGCCCAAATCATAACTTTACCACAAAAGGGGTAGCTATAATATTGAAGAACGATCCGAACATTCTGAGTACAAAGAGTGTAGTCAATAAAGCAGGAAGTTGGTTCATTGCTACACTGGTAGGATATGGCCTAAGATACACTTTAGTAAGGTTTTGTGGACCAAATGTAGATGACCCAGGTCCCCTCAGAGATATGTTGTCTAACTTATTAGAATTCTGGGATCGTGTTATCCTGGCAGGAGGCTTTAATGTTTTGTTAAATAGCTCTTTAGACAGATCAAGTAAGACAGATCAGCAGTTAATTTGAAAATGCTGTTGCAAATAAAATGAATTATGTCTCAGCTGGGGTTGTGTGATATCTGGAGGGAGAGAGGGAGGTCCAAAAAAGGTTTCACCTTCATTAACAGAAAGTATGGTCACCGATCTCTTAACAATTACCTTTTGATACATCATAGTATTAGGACATGGGTCTTAGGGATAAAACATCTGGGATCTCACCTTTCGGGCCATTCAGCTGTGTTGTGAGAGTTAGCTTTGATAGGCAGTGTGGGTATTAAGAGGTTGACACTGGATTTTACCCTCATAGCAGATGAGGGGGCGATATGACCTGATCTGAGACAAATTCATTTTTTCAAATACACAGGTGCTCTGCACCACCGGGAGTTGTATGGATGCCTTTAAGGCTTTCATAAGAGGGAAATTGATTAATATTGCTGCCTCTAAAAGGAAGGTATATACCACTGAGATTAGAGCCTTGGAATCTCAAATACAGGTGTTAGAGGCAAAGCTAGGTCAAACGATGTTGGGGAAGACAGGGAAAGAGATTTTATAGTTCTCACCACAAATTCTGCAAGGAGACTTAAAAGGAGTTACTGATGAGAGAGTGAAGAAGAGGCTAGAAGTGAGTAGGCTTGCCTTTTGTGAACATGGGGAAAACTGTGGCAAATTGCTGGCTTGGAAAATTGAAGTAGCCTAAGCTAGAAATCTGATTAAAGAAGTTAAATGTGAAAAACTGGAAAACTTCTAATGGAGAGTGAGGACATCGGGAAAGCTTTCTTGAATTCTTTTGAGAATCTGTATAGGGAGGAATTAGTGACATCAAAGGAGGAGGTAAAATCTTAGGACAAGGGGGTTTGGCAGATATGACAGGCTGATTGAGGAGAATAACATCATCCTCAATGGAGTTATAACTCCAGTGGAAGTCTGGAAGGCTGTCCAGTTGGGTAAATTAGGTAAAGCAGCACGGTTGGACGGTCTTCTCCATGAGCTGCATAAAGTTCTGATTGACTTCCTGATGGTGGTGTTGACGGACTTATTCAACGAGATATTCGAGAAAGGATCTTGTATCCCTCCACCATGGAATGAAGTCACTGTTACAGTGATTTTGAAGCCAGGAAAGTGCCCCAGAACCTGCTAGTCATTTCAGCCAATCTCCTTATTAAACAGTGATTATCACATCTTTACAAAAATTCTGGCAGAGAGTCTAAATGGGGTAATCGGTTCTTTCTTACATGTAGATCAGAAATGGGTTTCTCAAGGGTAGGTCTCTCCATGAGCTAACTTATGGCCTAATTGGATCTATAGATCTTGCTACAGAACATAAGATCCCCTTGGCTGTTATTACACTAGATGCAATGAAAGCATTTGATCGTGTTATTGGGCTTATCTATTGTCTATAGCAACATTTTACAACTTAGGGTACACATTTTGTAGGGCCCTGGCATCAATATATCAACGACCCTGCGCTAAAGTTCTTGTAAATGGTAGTTTGACCCCCTCTTGTAATATAACTAGAGGGACCAGACAGCGCTGTCCTTTACCCCTCACTCCTTTTTAATCTCTATATTGAACAGTTAGCCCCAAAAATTTGAAATATGCTGAATATACCTCCTTTCCCTTGCAAGGGCTGGACAGAAACATGTTGCTCTCTATGCTGATGACCTTATGATCTTTAACTCCGATCTTCATAAGGCTTTGCTTAACTTTGGATTTTGGCAAGATAGCAGTCCACGCAGTTAACAACTCTAAAACAGACGTAATGGCTTGGAATATGCTAGAAGTAGACATCCGAGTTAAAAACGAAAAGAGGTACTTAGTGGCACAAATTATGCATGACATAAGGTTATTATCGAAAGAGAATTTTCAAAAATTCAGAATGGAGGAAAGCGCCTTAATGTCCAGCTGGATGCATCTACCTCTCTCTATGTATGGAAGAACAAATCTAGTTAAGATGTTTATTTTCCCAAAACGTACTTTCTTATTTAATACAGTCCCACTTCCTTTTAACGAGGAAGGGTTAGAGAGGCTGCATGGAATGATCTCAAGCTTTATTTGGGCTGAAATGAGGTGCGGAGCAAACTGTGGCAGAAAAGGGTGGGTTGTCTCTCCCAGATCTACAACTATGCCTGGGCCTGTATGTTGAAAAATGGCAAAATGTTACTCCAAATCCCGGATAATCTGAGATAGGGCTCATGTTTAAAGCCATGCTAAAGGATATCGAGGGTGGTGACAGTGGTTTTATGTATACGTTTGCTGACCACAAGTTTTTTTTAAAGGTCAGACTCAAAACTTTACAAGGTATGGCGGAAATGTGAAATCGCATTAGGCAGACAGTTCATTCAACGTACTACAGCAACTTTGCACCACTTTGGGATTCACCAGAGACCCCTGACTGGCTCAAGGATCGATTGGCACTCCCCCTGAAAGAGGTCGGTATCTCAAAGTGGGGTCAACTGTTCGACGAGAAAAAGGCTTGTATCTTGGGACCGGATTTATGAACTTACAGAAACTTGGTTTCTAAATTCAAATATCTCAAAATTAACTGCCGGGCACTGTGGTTAGGTGGATCAAATGACTTGTAGGAGGCCGAAATAGTTGGGGTTCCCAAGGAAAAGGAAATTTCAAGATGATACTGGCTCCTGATGGACATAGCAGATGGAGATTTTATGTTACCTCCAGTTTTACCTCATCCCTCCACATATCACAAGAACAGAGCCCTTCCTCCTGCAACTCGTTATCCTAAACAGCTGCAATTAATATTGCATCTCCAAGACTCTGCACCCAGGAAAACTCTCCACTGAATAGTTTTCCTGCCACACTAAACAATCTCCTCTCTAACAATCAAAACATCTTAAGCAATTCCAACCAGTGCCACAATTCCCAACATCTTCCACAAGTAATCCTGACCCACCAAGTTAACCAACTGTGCAGCCCTTTTTCTCTGGCACTGCAGCCTATGTTGTGATGCAAAACTGGGGGAGTTTGACAGAAGAAAAGGCAAGTTAATACATGAACTTCGAAATGGGTCTGAGAACACGTAGTCCCCAAAAAGATCTTCACCTTCATCGTCCAATTCTTGTTATTTGTCCTCCCAACATTCCTACTTGAGCAGCCTTCACTTGAAGACATTATTTTAAATAATAGTTGTCCATTGCCCTAACAACGTTCACACCCCAAAAGCTCTAAAAATATCCACAAAATGCTCCAGTGTGCAGCAGCCCTGCAATTCCATTAGCATGTCTTTCAACTACTCCACTGCTTCGAAAGCCTTCTCATACACATGCTCTGGGATTCAACATTTACATTTCCAATGACTAATCTCTCCAGCCCCAAGGCATAACCCCAGAACCAATTCCCATAAAATGGTATTCCAGCCAACTTACCCACCATGGTTACTGGAGTTCCTGCTCCAATAAGAACAAACCAAGTCGAAATCAGGGTACGTTCCCTCTAAATGGGAAAAAGAACTAGTTACAGCTTTATCAGTGAAATGCAGCTTGGTAACTTTGGCACAGTGAATAGAGACCTGCTTCTCTGCATATCCATTGCACGCAGGGTCTCAAGTTAAAACAACAAAAGACGATGGGTGGAATGGTTGTAAATGTCTCGGCCTATGACGTGCTTGAGGCCTGCATTTTAATTCATGATTTTATTTTGCTCGCTGCACCACTTCAAATGGAGAGGCATTGTTGCAAATCAGTCTTGTTCCTGTTCCAGTAGAAAAAGATCACCTTAATTGTCAGGTCACTGCAAAGGATCACATTCAACTCCAGACCAGCCTACAGTTAAAGCCTCATCAATGAAGTTCAGTTTGCATCGGATGGCACATCAAGCATGAGAGCAATTACTGTGCATACCGGTTGCCCTTAGGGTGTCACATTGAAACATCAACATTGATGGGTGAAATGCTTGTACATGGATCGGCAACTGGTAATCGTTCAGGCTGCATTCCAGTCCATCAGATATTTTGCCCACTAAGGCCAGAAGGGCAACAGCCAGATACAAATTAACCTTGGTTCTCCTCCAGGAGGAGCTATCCACCCCCGGAAGTGTACATAAGCAACTCCAGACAAATTTCAGTCTAGAACATGAAGGCTACAGACTACCACCCTGTTCAGAAAACAATATTGAGTCAGGTACACTAACATTGACATTTCTCATGCCATTAGCACTTCCTTATTCGTAGCTAGCCACTTTAAAATTATCCATGTTGATAGTCACTTTAGAAAAAAGTAACACTGCAGGTAAATGTATCTGAATGTACCATTCGTCCCCACACCCACCATCTATCTGCTCCTGTCACTGACCATTGTTAGAGCTGTTTCCCAAATCTCAAATTCAATCAACCACATCCTGTGACGTAGCAATAACACCCAGGCATTGCTAGCCCTGTTTAAATGCAAACATCCTAGCTAGGGAGGATGGCCACCTTGTAAACAAGACTCAAGGGACACAGCAACTGTGGGACCGTCCCCAGACTCTAACTCCTCTACCCATGGTGCCTTTTTGACAAATGGCATTATAACCTCCACCTTGTTCCAAAGAAGCTTTGCTTCCATCCTCACCAAATCCAGGTAAATCCCCTACATTTTCTGCCATATAATCTTCTTAGGCACCTGTAGGACACCACACCTTCCTGCCATTGCATTAAATCAGGCGCCCTGCCCCAGTTCCTGTCTACTTATCTGCCCACAAATAGTAAATCAGCAATATTATGGGTGAACTGCTCAAAAACCTACGGTACAGAGATCAACCAATGGAGATAGTTGCTAAAATAACATGCGGGACATTGATCAATCCATATCCATTAATTTTTTAATATAAATCATCCTGTCAAAATGCATTCCCAAAAAACACTGAAATGCTATGGGTGAACTGACAGAAGCCAACACCATATGGCATATCGGCCTTTCTGTTTCTAATCTGCCGTACCACACCAAGACAATAGCCCTAGTCCTGACTTGCACACACCACCTCACTGTCCTCAGCAGTAACATCACGTAACTACTCTCCCGTCAGCATAAGTGATGAGTAAACCTATCCTCCTTTTGTGTGCTCATAGACACAACACTTGAAAAAGATGCCATACGGACGGTCTAGCTGCCAGCCACATGGTCCTGCTACCTAGCCTTGGCCAGTTTAGTAATTCCTAGATTTCTCCTGGCTGTTGTCCTTCTTGTCTTGAGTTATCTGTTGTCTAGATACAAATTTCCTATAGCTCATACTGAAAGCAAAATGAAAGACGTGTACACCATAAGTATGTGGCGTCTTCTGGAAAGGGCAGTAATTTAGCCCATTGCAATAGTCTAACAAGACATTTGAATAATCCATCCTTTACCTTTCATCCTTCCTAGTTGTACCACATTACTGTTTTCCATCTGTCTGGAGCACTGAATGTTTTGTGCCTCACATCACATTTGAACACATTTATACATATAAGCTACCCTAGAGCACACCTCATTTTGATAGCAGGTACCTCCATGACCCACCCGCTTGCTCCAACCTCTGTGAGCTGATATTTGAAAGGGTTAATGTAGTGCATATAGTTAACTCAATGCGATGCAATCCAATGTCTCTATGCATGCACATATATAGCTCAACCAAAAGACCTCCTCATCCTCTCTAACATTGACATGAATAAAAAAACTGCAGATATATCATTATCCATCATGACCATAACTTGCGGCATGAATGCTAACTGTAGCTTTTCATCCTTCATTAAATTTTTTGTGCCACTTCATATTCAACTAAATGAACATCTGGACAAATGTCTGAGTGCCACTATTCAACAGAACTCAAAGACATAGGACCTGATTACAATCTTAGGTGTTATTCAACTCACCTGATAAATAACAATACCACGGCTATGTTATTTATTGGGTGAGTTGGTGGGGAATAACATGCAGTTTTTGGTGTTTAATGTACTAAAATCTGCATGATCCGCTAAATACATATGAATTTCCCACGTTAAATTTCGGAGGGGAGTCCTGTCGAATTTTAATGAAGGTTGAGTTATTTAACACTTCTGATAATTATCGGACGTGTTAAGTACCTTCAAACTCATAATAACAACCTGTGTATAAACAGGGGTTTAAGCATGTCCTCAAATTAATGGCCCACTCACAATCAGCCCTTAGAAATGTCTTGGCATGACAACCTGTTCCCTATCCTACCCTTTTCTTATCATCCCCATTCTCCAGTGCTCGCTTCTTTCATTTTCATATCTCCGCTTATTCATTCTTCCTCAAAACACAATCCGCATTGCTTCTCCATGTCACTTATCGATCACCTGTCACATCTTCCACCATAGTGGTCCTCCATCCCCTACAAAGGTTTCCCACTGACCTTGTAACTGTCCGTGTGCCCCGATTCCTACTTCTCAGTTCAACCCAAGTACCTTTTAACCACCCTCCCACTGCATGTTCCTCCCACAACCATCCACAACCATCACCCACTACCCATGGAATGCGTCCTCCTCTCTCTCATACACAGATGCCAGTGCTTAATTTGAGCTGGTGGATGCAGGTGGTACCCACTGGCATTCATTTATGAGGACGGGCACTTACTTTTCTTTACAGACTTTGACTCTTGAGCAAGAGAGAAAAATCACAAAAGAAGCAATGGGGAAGAAAGAGAGGAAAATGTGACAACGTGGGAAAGCAGGGACGAGAAATAACCTACAAGAGTGAATGAAAGGGCGCAGGAGTGTATGGTGCTAAAGGAAAGAGGCATCACGTAGAATCAGGGCCACACTGCTTTGGTACTGAGCAACCTCTCCAATCATCAACATGGCCTGAGGGATTCTGAAAAAAACAGCACTTATTATCTTACATAATAACCACTGACAGATCCTCTCCACTGAGACCAACCCAATTCTGCTCTAGCCTGCCCTCTGTTTACTTACTGTCTTTGGCTCTTTGCAGGTTCTTACCTTGCTGATTATTTTAAATGTATTTGCCCGCCCACATCCTTACCCGATTTCTGCACCCTCTCTTGTCTCTTGTTCTGCATCTGCTGCTTTCCTGACCTCACATCCAGACCTGCCTAATACCTGAGTCCTTAAACTCAGTCCTCATCTCTAAATTCTTTTTCACCTCCACCTCTGCATAAGTTCACCTACTTTCTTCACTCACGTGGCCACTCCACTCCCTGCAGTGGTCCATCTCCGCTTCTTCCTATTACCATCAAACATCAGTCTACTTCTTTGTCATCATCCATCATTCATTGCTAGTGTCAATTTTTCCCCCCATCTAAAGCTGAACATCCGACAAATCATCCGCATTTACAAATGCAGCGATAGCTGCTGAAACTTTAAAATAGTGGGGCGTAAATACCCCAACTGACGTGAGTGAGGCCAACTATTCCTAGGTGGGTGTTGGGGAAGGAGCAAATTGGTGCATTTTATGCCACAGTACTCACAAATTATTGGCTCAGAAGCTATATTCTTTAAAATACAGCTTGGGATGCTTATCAAACAGTGATAACCAAACACTGTTTTAAGCTAAACTAAATTCATGGCACATTTTAAACCAGGTTGTGTTTATAACCTCTCTTATAGTCCTGACCGTAAAGCTTATACATTTCAAATAGATAACTGAAAGCAGACATAACTTACAAAACTCACTTGTTACAATAGATTTGGTGGCCTGCTAAATACATCACCTGACTCAGTACATGTTGTAAAGATTTCTAATAAATTACAATTCTGGTAGGGTGGGGTGGGGAGATGTTGAGCTGAGAGATAATTGAACTTGACATGGGATATATAACCTGTAATAAGCATTTGTATAGGTCTGCTGTTGTAGTCTGGTTACTCTGACTTGGCCAACTGCTGGTGCATCTGTCACTGTAAGCAGGTAGGTATAGTATATTTAAGGGGGCATCATGGTACTGGTTTCATGAAAACACAGACATTGCAATAAAATCAAATGTAAGCATTTTTAAAGTGGGCCTTTTTATCTGAGAAATTGTCTGCCCGGCACAAAATATACATACCTGGAATGTAAATAGTGTCAGAGCCAGGAGACCTACCAGGCCACATAAGCACACAGTGGATGCCATGTTTCCATGTGCAACAAGTCGCACCTTCAGACAGGAATAAAAAAGAAAGACACAATGCATCATAGGCTATGCAGTACTATGGTGCTTAGATTATGAAAGTTGGTATAGACGTGCAGCAACAATGCTGTAGTTTGTAAAGTGAACGCTTTCACAAGTAATGGGTCCGTCGATGTGCCAACTTTCTCCTATACCTGCAGTGCTATCTCAGAGCAATGTTGAAACACTCACAGATCATTGGTAATTACAGAAAGGCATACATTTATCAGAGCAACCGGCCTTCTACGACACCGCGTAACAAGGATCGGTGGGCGCTGCTCTCTGGGCCCTCACAGCACTATATGCATCGCAAGGGCGAAAATAACATAGGAATCCAGCAGCAGCATGGAAGAGTCTCTGCAGTGGAAGTTTGCTCGAGCTTAACTTAACAAACTCCTTTGTGTAAACTCGTGAGGCTAGACAGTGGTGTTCACGTTATCTTTAAAGACAGACTATGGCCCATATTTATACTTTTTGACGCTAAACTGCGCTAACGCAGTTTAGCGTCAAAACATTTTGCGCCGTCTAACGCCATTCTGAAGCGCCATGCGGGCGCCGTATTTATGGAATGGCGTTAGCCGGCGCAAGCAGACCGGCGCTGCCTGGTGTGCGTGGAAAAAAAACACGTAGACCAGGCAGCGCCGGCGTTGGGCCAAAATGACGTTAGGGCGTCTTAAAATGGGGCAAGTCAGGTTGAGGCAAAAAAATCGTCTTAACCCGACTTGCGCCATTTTTTAACGACGCCCATCCCCCATCAACATGACTCCTATCATTGTAAAGATAGGAGTCATGCCCCCTTGCCCAATGGCCATGCCCAGGGGACTTCTGTCCCCTGGGCATGGTCATTGGGCATAGTGGCATGTAGGGGGGCACAAATCAGGCCCCCCTATGCCAAAAAAAATTATTAAAAAAAAAAAAAAAATACTTACCTGAACTTACCTGAATGTCCCTGGGGTGGGTCCCTCCAGCCTTGGGTGTCCTCCTGGGGTGGGCAAGGGTGGCAGGGGGGGTCCCTGGGGGCAGGGGAGGGCACTCTGGGCTCATTTTGAGCCCACTTGTCCCTTAACGCCATGCCTGACCCAGGCGTTAAAAAGCGGCGCAAATGCGCCGTTTTTAGCCACGTCCACTCCCGGGCGTCTCTTTTGCCCGGGAGTATAAATACCACGTAAAGGCCTGGGAGTCATTTTTTAGACGGGAACGCCTCCCTTGCATATCATTAACGCAAGGAAGGGGTTCACGCTAAAAAATGACGCACATTCCGGGAACTTTGGCGCTATACGCCTCTAACGCCATAGTATAAATATGGCGTTAGTTGGCGTTAGTTTAGCGTCGAATTTGCGTCGAAAAAAACGACGCAAATTCGGCGCAAACGGAGTATAAATACGGCCCTATGAGCGTTATTAGGAAGGTAGCGTGGAACTAAGTCAATCATCATAACAGAGACTGCCTGACAAGTGCAACACTGCGATTGCATATTTACTTCAGCCAGTGACCACAACAAGAGTAAAAAGTCACTCAACTAGTTAACTGACTGAACTTAATTAATTTATTTGTGACTTATTTTACCTCTTACTTTTTACTACACTGTGTCTCTGATTCCAAGGGCTGCTGCCTTGTGAGGCAGGTCCGGCCGGACATGCAAGAGTGAGATGTGACCGGGTCAGGATATACCTCTCTCTCCGAATCCACTGCTTCGCTGCCTCACCCTGCTCCATGCATGCTGTGCCTGCCTGCCTGTGTGCACTGCAACTGCGTAGTGGTGGTGGACTGGTGGCAAATGCGCGAGAAGTATCTCTTCAATTAAGAAACTAAAAGAACATGTCAGAGGCACAAACTAAGGGCAAATCATCGTATGGCTTTATAATAAAGCCATACAGTGATATGTCATGAGCACTGCTGATCAGAACCTCCCACCCCAACGCTTCCTCATATGCACCAGAGGCCTAACCATGTCTCTCTGAGCCAATCCATACACTGCTCTCTTGCTTCTATGTTATTAACACAGTGTTAGAAATGGGGTCTTTGGTTGGCAGTCAGGTTACCCCCGGTCCAAGCAAGGACCCTCACTCTAGTCAGGGTAAAGGAGAATCACCCGCAGTTAACCCCTGCTCACCCCCTTGGTAGCTTGGCACGAGCAGGCAGGCTTAACTTCAGAAGCAATGTGTAAAGTATTTGTACCAACAAACACAGTAGCTCAGTGAAAACACTACAAAATGACACAACACAGGTTAGAAAAATAAGTAATATTTATCTGAACAGAACAAGACCAAAATGACAAAAATCCAACATACACAACTTAAGATATGATTTAAAAAAATAAGAGTCTTAAATCCTTAGAAAACAGTGAGAAAGCTGTTAGCACACAAAAGTAACTTGGTAGTGTCAAAATAAAGCTGCATGGGCCAGCGTGTGTCAGAAAAGGCCAGCGATGCATGGATTCCTCACTCGCAAGCAAGATTGTGCGTTGTTCCTCCACCAGTTGGGTCGTGTGTGTCATTTCTTCCCTCCCACAAGAAAGCGATGCATCGATCCAGACGGGCACCGCAGGTCCGGGCAGGTTTTGCATTGATTTTCCACACTCAGCCATGTTGCGTTGAAATCCGGTCGCACAGGGTCAAGAAACTACGCGGCGTGGGGGCTTGCTTTGTTAACAGTAGCCACTGCGGGAGTTGCGCATTGTTTCTC